>NC_143249.1:78259375-78563750 GCF_984573655.1 Nuphar pumila | reverse complement strand
TCCATTTTCCGCGCTTTGGTTTTCCTTGATTTTTTCCTTTTTGCTGAGGGCTGGATTCAAAAGGTCTATCCTGGATTTTAGAATACTTTCTCTTCCGACCCTTAGGCTCTTCCAAATTGCTGCTTTGATTGCCTCTGTTTTTGTTATTGCTGGGTTTAGAACCTTTTGCGCTATTGTGGTCGCCAATGATGCTCATAGGGATGGTGATAGATGCCTTTTCTTTAACAGGAACTTTTCTGAAATTGGCTTCAGCTTGCTCGGATAATATCTCAATCATCATTCTTTTGAACAACCGATATATAGCGGGATCAATCTCCTCCTTGATGGTCTGAGCTCTCTCTTTGACAGACTTTATGGAATCCATTTCTCACTCACTGTCTGTAACTAATATGCTGAAGTAACGCGGTCTTTGATCTCGTCTGGATCACACAACCACGCCAATGCCCTCTGCAGAACCACATGGGATGTTTAGCATGATGGAAAAAAAAAGAATTTTGAAAGCAACAATCTTGAGAGAAAAACAAATGATGGGATCAGGCTGGCAATCTTGGAAGGAGATGATAAACAAAACTTTTGGATAACATTTGGAAGATATATCGAAAAACAAGGTTGTTGAAGATATGAGCAAAATTTGAAAATTTGAAAATTTGTAGGCAGGATCGGAATAAAGCTGGAAATCTGAGATCCAGTAGAACGGGGGAATGAAAAATCACCTGGAGTTTTGAAAGAAATTTGATATTTGAGAAAATCATCCAGGGTTTGAGAAAAAGATCTTGTGGAAAATAAGGATATTTTGAAAAAGGCCTAATAAGTTGGAAAACATTGGGAAATATAAAGAATTGAGGAAGTAACACACATACAATCACATCCTGCACAAACATTTATGCACATACAACACTCCCTAAAAGGCTGACTCTAGATGCATCAATTTGAAAACAGTTGTAGGACCCTAATCCTAACTCTAGGTTCAGATCATCTTTGTCCAATCCAGTTATGCCGATATACCCGAATCGAAATCCGAGGTACGTGGCGTATAATTTCAACTCTGGTTCTAAGGTAAGGTTTTCCAACATCCTTGAGAGCCTACCGATATACTTCGGACTGTGGCCCGCGGTACGTGGTAGGGGGGTGTTAACCCAAATAGTTGGCCCAGTTGTGAGGCTCTGTCCCGAACTAGGGTTCTGGAAGAGAGCCCAGCAACATGAAGACCGGGTAATGATAGGTAATGGAGGTTTTGAAAAATGATCACATGCAAGAAATAGAGGGCTCTAAATCCTAGAGAGATAGATTTTGAAAACTTTGAAAAAGCATACATTGTTTGCATTCAGATCCTAAATTGAGGAGAGTTGTATTTAGACCTAAGTCTATGTGAACATGAAAATACCTCCTCAATCTGCCCCTACCAAACCATGCCTAAGCTATATGCGATCAATGTCAGCTAGGTCAGAATCTAGGCTCCTAGGCTCACATGATATTGAAAGTAAAAGCTGACATTTTTTAGAACGTAGTTTTGATAATTGAACTAAGCCAAGCACGCTTTTGATCAGACAAGGACAAGTCCCATCACGGTCACCAAACCTGTCATCGTCGCAAAATTTTTCCCATCTTCCCTTCCTTGCGGAAGAGAGAGGGAAATGCTTTTGTGATTCAAACTTGACAAGATTTTGGAAATTGTTTTGAAATACTCACCTCCGTTTTGAAATTTGCGGGAAAATCCATGGGATGGGGCTCGACCTGTCGGTACGGTGTTCGACCGTTCCTGCCGCCTTTAACAGGGGTAATCGAACCAAGGACCAAAAATTGTGCTTAACATAGTTAAATCATCGAAATTGTGTTCTATCCTAAATGCACAGAGAATTCAGGCATGTGCTATGAGATTTTTGAAAAATGTAAGTTGGGAAAATATGATGTATGCTTAGAAAACATTTTGAGTTGAAAAGCATTTCCCAGGAAATCAATCTCTCAGGAAACTCAGACGAAGAAGATTTGAAATCTCGGGAAAGTTTATAAAGACTTGGAAAATCTTGAAGAAGTGAGAATCTCGAGAAAATCTTGAGAAAGTTTATAAAGACTTGGAAAACCATGAAGAAATGAGAATCTAGGGAAAATCTCGAGAAAGTTTATAGAGATTTGGAAAATCATGAAAAAAATGGGAATCTCAGGAAAATGGAAGGAATTCTGGAGAAAAGATGAATATTTGAAAAGAAAAACACTTGTCAGGAAAAACTCGGACTTTGTGAATTTTCTTAAAAAAATGAGGGAAAATCTATAGGAAAACTCATTGGAAAAGGAAATTTAGAACTTAGGAAATTGAAATCCTGAAAATCTTATCTTTTGAAATGTCTGAAAATCAACTTTTGATTCTTGAGAAAGATGAGAAATTCCTTTTGAAAGCATCTTAAGAAAATAATAATTTCAGAAAAAATCACAGGAAAACTTTGATTTGGAAAATCCAACTCCGAATATCATCATAGTTTCTTGAGGAATCGATTTCCATGAAGTGAAAATTTCTTGAGAAAGTCATGAGAAAAACAAATGATGGAGATGATTTGAATGAATGAATGCACTTTGGAAAGATTTCTAAAAAATTTGTTGGAAAAATGTGGATTAAGCCAAAGTAAATCTCTCACATATTCTGACTGTGGCCATGAATATGTTCAGAGCTTACTTGAGTTAATTCACAATATTTTGAAAATTTAGAAATATGATGTGTATTTTTAAGATAGCCTAAGAGTGTAGGCTCAGTGTGACTGGTAGAAAGATGATGGATCTGGGTCTCGTCCATATTCCGACTAGGGCCGTAAATATGGACTCCACCGAGTTCATCAACTCTCTAAGAGTTGGTGTACGTGCCATTCGTGTTCATCCATGGTGAATTTTGAAAATTGAGATATATGAATCATAACATCAGGATATTACTGAAATCAAACTATATGAGATGCAGCCTATTCTAAGCAATAAAAGTAAATATTCTTCCAAGTTTGATTATTACATCTCTGACATAAGTCAAAATAAAAATACATAATGAAAAAGAATAAGCCTCCTCCAGATTTTCCTGCAAAATGAGAATTAGTACAAGATAACCAAGGAAATGGACATATATGTATAATCTATACAAAAAAGAGATGTATATATATATCAAAATTGCTAAAATTGGTGCTAAATGATATGTAACAATGGAGGTGTATTTATATGAGAAATTAGATACATGGATGCTCATATATGGAAATAAGTGCACATGAAGGGATATATATATATACAAATATATATATATGTATATATATGTACATAACATATATATACATATACATATATATATGTATACATATAGGTAGATATACAATAGATATACATATATATAGATATATATATATACATGTAATGAGAAAATATACATATTAATGAAAATTCCATATAATGGGTAAAATCAGAAAATACAGGTATATACAGTTTCTGTAGGGGATTTCACAAAGCTGTAATTCTCAAATTATAGCATATTTCTCAGTGAAACTGGGTATGGAGCTTCCTTATATATCAGTGACAAAGCATACAAAAGATGACATAGGGATCATGAACGGATATGGATATATCCGTTCATGAATGTGGCTAATTATCAAGACTGCACACCTGCAGCAGAAAATGGATATGTGCAGGAAATGGGTTGTGGAAGCACCATGGTAGCCCTTAGACCTATACCCTATTATGTCCAGCAGGAGTTTGTACCACAAACATGTCCAATCCAGCCTCATAGGGCTAAGAGCTGCAAGCACGATCCTCTCATTTTCGTCAGGCTCATATTAGAATACCCGCCTATTGCTAGCTCGGGGCTCCCTTCTGGTCCAAGCTTCGAAATGAATCAAATGGATCTTGAGGAGGGTGCAACAACCAAGTAGAACCATTTCTACTTAGAGTTCATGGACTGCACCAACATACCGAAGGACACGACCCGATACAGTCGTGTACATGGAACCCGAACCAACTCCAGATGGACTAGACACTTTCTCAACCGTATGACATTCTCCTTAAACTGTATGTCATCAAAACCCTTTTCCTAAAAGAAACTTAGGTAGTTTTGAGCCAAAAATCCAAAAGAACCTTATATATATTAGAAAGAGAGAGAAAGAGAGCTATGACCTAAGCAGAATGAGATCCAACACTCTAGAGAACATGCCAGTGCACACCTTCTCTCTCTACTGTGTATTTGTGCAGATGTAAGATTACTGGATTTGAATGGCCCAGGCTACAGGTTTGTTGCATACCCGGGTAAATAATCTTGGCTTCACCGCTACATAACAAAATACATGGTCAATCATGACATAGTTATGAGTTCAGAAATTCAAGCAACAACATTTTCAGGTAGAGAAAACAAAAGTAGATGGTGTATCCTTTCATTTGCCCATCCACATACATTGCAATTAAAAGCTCAACTTTCAATCCTTCTACTATTTCTATATTCAAGATTTTTATGGTAATCCATCAAATCTACAGTGAAGGTTACAGATCAAAGGCCAAAGTAGTACTGTTGACCCCAAAAGACAGACTCTTCAGGTCCGATTTTCTGAAGAAAGAAGAGGTTGAACTTCTGCCGATTCCTGCAGCTACTTCTCCATCAAAGTCACCGAAAAGAAAGAAAAAAAAAACGCCAGACTGAGAAAGAAATCCCTGAACTCACATATTTGTTTTGAAACAAACATGAGAAAAGTGAAATAAAGTATTCATGTAGGCCTTGATTTACTTCCAACACAGACAACGATGTTAATGACGACCAACAATATGGGTGTAGCACCGTTAATAGGAGGAAAAGAGGTAAGGAGCAAAGAAGGGGATATGAATTCTTTTTTTTTTTTTTAGTGCCGAGCCTGCTGAAGCGAATTTACAGACCAATGTATCAACTAAATTAAGGATGACCATCAAGACAGGACCCTGGACCATTACAATATTATTCGATACCTACTCTTACTCTACAAATGTCATCAACCTGCTTCATTTTACTAGGATGATTGGTTAAGACACCTGTTACTCACATCATTCTCAAACCACATTCAAGCAATGGAGATTGACTTCTGTAGGAAAAAAAAAAATTTTTATGCAGTGACAGTGATATCTAATATTTAAGCATCTCAGTAAGAGCAAAACACTCACTATTCTTAGGATCAAGCTTAATGTGAATGTTCAAAGTAATGTGCTAAAAAAATAATAATAACAAATAACGAATGACTAAATGCACAGGGGAACCAACGCGATACAGGATGCGGGTTGATTATGAGATACTACATGAAAACCGACATATGAAATACACAGAAATTGATGTAATGCCACGGTGAGGACTGTTGTAGTTGCTAAAACAGAACATGAAAAGGGGGGGGGGGGGATGTAATGAACAAGATTCATCTAAGCAACGTAACAGACATTTAATAAAAAAAAAAAGGAGAAAATGCAAACAATACATTAAAGCGTAGGGAAAGTTATAAGATTTATGTTAGCCTCAACTACAATAGGCAACAGTGGATGTTGCAAAGTCGTGGTGTTAATACTGCTAGAGGCAGTTCAACGTCACACGATGTGCTAAAAAAAAAACTGGGCAATGAGAAAGGAGAATGAATTAGTGAAGATTCGAGAGAATGAAATAAGGAAGAGACTGATGGCGCCTATCAAGAGAAAAGGTGGATTACTTACTGTGAATCAAGAGGAACGACGCTTCCTTTGTGTGCTGGGATGGATCCCAACCTTCCACAGGATCGGGAGAGGGCCAAGGAATGGAGAAAGAAGGGGGATGCCCTCCTCGGCTGTCTCTTGAAGAAGCTGGATCAGTATAAGCTGAGTTTGAACAGAGGCTGAGGAGGATGCCTCCTTCAGGATGGATCGAGTCTTCAGGGGGAAGCCGAGGGTTTTGCCAGGAGAGTCTTCAAAAGATGTCGCCTGCTAGCCGAGAGGGAAAATCCTTGACCCAGAGGGATGAAGGGATAGCCTTTTTGAAAAAAAAAAATGAAGCCCTCTCGTTTTTCCCCCAAATCCGCCCTTAATCCGCCCCTTTTGCTAATCCTTGAAAACCGATTTTTGAAAAATTTTGAAAATGTCGCCACTTGGGAGGGGGCGGCTCCTTTTCTTTGGAAGAAATTTAAAAAAACTTAGGTAAAAATGAGACTTTGGGTAGGGTTTCACGGTGGCTCCATTTTGGGGCTGAAAAGTAATAACTAAAAAGAAAATAATAAAAAAACAAATTTTTGTTTTCTTTTTTTTCTTTTTCTTTTTCTTTTTCTCTCTTTTTTTTTAAGGTGGTGCCACCTCATTGGATTTGAAAACTTTTTGGAGTATATAAAAAAAAGTTTGCTTTTCTTGGTAAGGAGTCTTAGTGGGGCGCCACCTACGTGGGCCCACTAAATATTTTTTTAAAATTGGGTTAGAAACAAGGTTTTGTAAATCGGTGCCACTTTCGAGTGGGCACTATTTTGGAAATAAGAGAAAATTTTGAGAATTTGAGTGTGACACCACCTCGAGGCGGGTCCCACGTCCTTTATTTGAAATAAGAGCCAACTGAGATATTTTGGAATTTTCACAATAATAGGCTAGTTTAGAAAAACACGAAGCAAAATTTGGCTTGATTTCAAAAGTTGGAAGAAAATGGTTCTTCAGGGCGAAATTTTGAAAGAAGTAGAGAAATTCGGAGCCTTTTTGTAAAAGTTTGAAATAAGATCTTATGAATTTTGAAATTGTGTCCCCCTCTTTCCAACTGGCGAAATTTTGAAATGTCAAAACCATCCAGATTGTTTTCTTGAGAAAACTTTTTCGTAATCCAGGGTCCTGGGGGTAAAATGGGAAGAATTGATGATTTTAAAAACCCAGGGTTTTAAAATCAATTTTGAAAAGTTTAGAAATCTAATCTGGATTGATAATTTTGAAAAAAAGGGAGTTCCGGATCTCAAAATGACATGTTGTGTAGTGAAATGATATGAAATGCTCATGCAATGCTATGCAAAAGACATGTTCTACAAAATTGCCACTCTGAATTTGAATTTGAAAATTCTAGCTTTTGGTTAAGCATGAGATTTTGAAAATTTGCAGTTTGAAGATGTCTCTGAGTCTAAATAGAGAAGTTTTGAGACTCAAGAATGAAATTTTAGACTTTCTGCAAGGTTCAATCTCAGAAAATGACCATTTTGCCCTTTATTGCTTCTGAAGAACCGGAATGTAATGATCGGTGGAAATGTCAAGAAGGTGAATGAAAATTTGGGGTGTTTACACCTGCCATTCGGCTCGGACTTGATTGACAACGAATAATGAGTCACCGTAGGCATGCACTCTTTTGACATTTAAGTCTAGTAGAATTTGTAGACCTTGAATCAGGGCTTCATATTCAACCATATTATGGGTGCATTGAAAAACGAGCTTAAGAGAGAAGGGAATCATCTCCTTCTCTGGAGTGATTAATAGAATTCCGATGCCTATTCCGGCCATGTTCTTAGAACCATCGAAAAAGAAATTCCAGACTGGAGATTGCTGGATATTGCAAATTTGCTCATCAGGGAAGTCATCTTCGACTTTCACCTCTTCTGCCAGAGGAAAATCTGACAACTGATCTGCGATTGCTTGGCCTTTAATTGATTGCTGCGAGACATATTCTAAGTCATATTGTATCAGTAAGACTTGCCATTTTGCGACCCGTCCGCTGAGGAAAGGTTGCTCCAAGATGTACTTGAGAGGATTGAGTTTAGACAAGATTTTGACTTCAAATGCCAGCAGGTAGTGTCTTAGCTTCTGACACATCCATACCAGAGCTAGGCAGGTCTTCTCTATGTGAGAGTATTTCTTTTCATAGTCTATGAAAGTCTTACTCACATAATAAATGGCGTGCTCTATCAGGCTGCCTTCTTTGTATTGCGCCAAGAATCCGCCGCATGCGACTTGATTGACTGAGATGTATAGCAAAAGAGGTTTTCCCAATTCTGGCGGCTTCAAGATGGGATGATTGAGAAGATACTTCTTGATTCGATCGAACGATTGCTGACACTCTGGTCCCTATTTGAACTTCACTCCTTTTCTGAGTAAGTGGTTGAAAAGTTCGCATCTCATTGCCAAGTTGGAAATAAATCGCCGGATTGTCTGCATGCGTCGCTGAAGGCTACGCAATTCTTTGAGATTCTTTGGGGGTGGCATATCAATGATAGCCTTTGCTTTGGCTGGGTCAACTTCAATTCCCTTTTTGCTGACCAGAAAACCCAACAATTTGCCAGATTCGACTCCAAAAACACATTTTTGCGGGTTAAGCCTTAACTTATAAAGAATGAGTCGCTTAAAGACTTGGTCAAGAGCTTCAAGGTGATCTTCTTCCTCTTTAGATTTCACGAGGATATCATCAACATACGCATCCATGATTTTGCGCATCTGATCGTGAAAGATAACGGTCATTGCCCGTTGATATGTTGCTCCAACATTCTTGAGCCCAAAAGGCATCACTGTATAGCAGAAAGTGCCCCAAGGCGTAGTGAAGGAAGTTTTTGATTGGTCGCGAGCGGCTAACTTAATCTGATTGTAGCCGGAATATCCATCCATGAAGGAGAACATGGCATGTCCTGTCGTGCTGTCAATCAGAAGATCAATGCTTGGCAGTGGATAGTCATCCTTCGGAGTTGCTTTGTTGAGGTCTCTGAAGTCTATGCAAATTCTCACTTTGCCATTTTTCTTTGGAACAACAACAATATTGGCTAACCAATCTGGATAGTCAATAGGTCGAATAAATCCTGCTTTGAGCAGATCTTCAAGTCCTTCTTTGACTTGTTGTTTTATTCTCGGATCCATTTTTCTCAGCTTTTGCTTAACTGGCTTTACATCTGGCTTCAAAACGAGTCGGTGTTCGACCAATTTGGGATCTAAGCCCGGCATATCTTTATATGTCCATGCGAATACTTTTTCATGTTGCTTGAGAAAATTTGTAAGCCTTTCTTTCTCTTCCGGACTTAGACTGGTACCGATCTTGAGAACCTTGGGATTGTCCTCTGAACCGATATTGACATCTTCAGTTGGGTCCTGTACTAGAGCGGATGGTTCATCCTGTTTCTGAATTGAATCGAATTCTGGTAATTCCTGAAGAGACTGATCAAATTTTGCATAATCATCTGACTGCTTTGCAACCTTGCTATCTTCTGTGCTCGCTTTGACTCGGTGAATCACTGCTGACTTTTGGAAAGCCTTTGGATTGAGAACGAGTTTCTTGATTGCTCGGGAAGACATTTCTGAAATTTTGGATAAGAAATTGGATTCAGGAAAAATCGTCCATCATACGACAAACAATCATTTAAAAAGAATTATGCATAAAATGACATTGAGTTATAAAATGAGGATATAGAGATAAAGGAGACCGATGGCATCCAGATAGACAAAGAAACTTGACAATTTATTGATTTGACTTGATAAAAGACATTGAGACATTTATTTTAAAAGGAATAGAAAGGAAAAGCAACAACTGATTTCTTAATGTGCCCCTTTAACAAAAACAGTCTTCTTTGTTGAGCTCCCACCGGAAAACCCCAATCCTTCTCTATGGGGACGATGCTTTTGTATCATTGGCTCGACATGACCATCTTCATTTTTGCCCAGTCCTTTAAAGGGTTGATAACAATGCTTCATAAGTAAATCAAATCCCTTTCTTGCTTTCATGAATTGTGGGAACAATGGATGATCTTTGACAGTGTCGTAGCTGACACGACCTCCAATCTTGAAGAACTTGGGACCTCTCCATCGGGTCATGGCTATAGTGTGCAGGGATAATTCTGATGATGCTTGGAGTATTTCTCGACTTTCTCTGAGACTGATTTCTTCACTCTCTCTGATGCTAGGAATATTTGCAGTGAATGATGGTCGAGGGATCATAGGTTGTGGGAGCCTTTCTTCTGGGTCCTCTCCTAATACAGTTGTAATCATTCCACTTTTGAACCACTTTACGCATTGATGCAGGGTGGAAGGCACTGCATTTGCATTATGAATCCACGTCCTTCCGAGCAGCAGATTGTAGGTGGGTGGCACATTGACCACATGAAAAAGCACTGAATGTACCGAATAATTGATGAACACTTCCAAGAATATCTTGCCCTTAGCCGTTTGACCA
This sequence comes from Nuphar pumila, assembly GCF_984573655.1. Classification (NCBI taxonomy): domain Eukaryota; kingdom Viridiplantae; phylum Streptophyta; class Magnoliopsida; order Nymphaeales; family Nymphaeaceae; genus Nuphar; species Nuphar pumila. The sequence goes on along the minus strand of NC_143249.1, from coordinate 78,553,648 downwards.
TGATTGTCAAACCCATAGATGGTAATAGGATCTGGAATGTATTCTTCTTCCTTAATGCCTAGCGCCTTTGTGGTCATTTCGGGACATATATTGAGGTTGCTACCTCCATCAACTAGCACATGGGGTACTGTCATCCCTCTTACTCGCACGACAATGTACAAGGCATTATTATGAAAGGAATGAGGCTTTGGAAGGTCCTCATCCGAGAAAGTGATTGGTGCATTGGTCATGGCTGAATTCACAATTTGTGCCATGTCTTCAGGTGTGGTACTGGGTTTAACTTTAATTTTCCTAAGCAAATCATCCAATACTTGTTGATGCTTGCAGGAACTCTTGGCTAAGTCCAAAATTGAGACATTGGACAGAGCAGTCAAAGGCTTTTGATTTTTCTTTTCCGGCATAGGCTGGATGAACTGATTAAGGAAATCCGGAATTCCTTTTAACTTGGGGGCTGACTTTACAGGTGCTTCAGAAACTTTCATCTTGCCGAATGCTGAGATTAGGTCCATCTTCTTAGAAGCTGAAGCTGCTTGTCGTAGCACTGACACCTGATGCTGAACTTGTAGATCTTGTGTGGAACACGGTTTGATGTGTTCGTGAGGTAAGAAGGGTTGTTCCGATACTACTACTATAGTGTGTGAAGGAAAAGGCTACTTTAAAATATCCATTTTCTCTTCTTCTTCTCCTTCTACCAATAAATTCTTGTCAATAAGATCCTGCACAATGTTCTTGAGAACGAAACAGTTCTCAGTGTTGTGTCCCACTGTTTTGTGGAACTTGCAGAATTGATCTTTCCATTTCCCCATAGGCACAGGGGGATCAGCCAACCTCGGCAACTTGACCATTTTCTTCGACAGCATATACTCGAGCACATCTTCGAGTGATTGATCGAGAGGAGTAAACTTTCGGTCATAACTCCATCCTTCATGTTTAACTTTTTCACGCAATTTCAGCCCTTGGTCTTGCTGAGAAGGCTTACTGTATTGAGGAGCAGGCTTCATTTTCTGATCTCCTTTATTGTTGGAATTGCCTGTGCCGTAGCAGTAATCTTTCTTCTGCCCTTTGTACTGATTTTGACTATTATTGTTGTTGTTGTTGGCAAAAAAGGTGAAGTGAGCTTTCTTCTTCTGCGCACCTTGGGGGTTACTCTTGGAAAAAGTGAAGCCTTCATAGACTCCATTCTCTACGCTCAGCTCGAGCCATTCTGCTCGCTCAGTTAATTCAATGGAGGTCCGGGAAGGTACGGTGGAGATCAATTCTCTTAACGGCTGTGAAAAGTTGTTGAGGATCAATGACAAGGCGTGCCTTTCAGATATGGGATCTCTCATTTTGTTGCAGGCTGACCTCCATCTGTGAATGAAATCCCGTGCTTTTTCATTCTCATTCTGCCTCAGACTGCAGAGATGACTTAATGTCGGGAGTGCTTCGGTGTTGAACAAGAAGCGTTCAATAAATAAATTCACAACTTTATCGAACTCCTTGAGCTCGATGGGATTGATATGCTCAGCATACCATTTAGCTGCAACTCCTTCCAAGCTGCGAGGGAAACATAGAAATAGTGCTCTGTTATCTCTCTTGAATCTTGAGCACTCTGCGAAGAAAGTGGCGAGATGGGCTTTCGGGTCGCCAGAACCATCAAACTTGATGAATTTTCGGGGAAGGTTTTCGAGATCGTCATCCCCTTCGAGGCCATTATAGAAGTCCTCACTGGTGAAGACTTTCTTGCCCTTGTCGCGGGCTTGGAGATCTTTAACCACTCTGGCCATTTCCCTGAATTGTGACTGCAGGGGTTCTTCTATGACCTGATTCTTTGATTTGCGGCTCTTCCTTTGTTCTCGGCCACGTTTCTGAAATGCCGGAGGCACCTCATATTCTTCCTCAGTATCTTCCGTTGATTCTGATTCATCTGAAATTTCTTCGGGCTGAACCTGCTTCTTGGAAGCCTTCTTATTCTTATGACCGTGGAATTTTTCTCTGAATGGATTCTTCTCTACACTGGTCTCAGCCTGCTCACTCATCATTTTGTTCATCATTTTTTGGAACATGGCATACATTTGCGGGTCTATGCCATCATCCTCTTGTTGTTGATCTTGATTCACGGGATGATCCATTTCTCCTTCTGAGGCTGAGAAGTGCTGTGGTGATGTGGTTCTTCTTCCTGACCTTGTTCGAACCATCAAATGTTGCGGATGCTCTCTGCAGGGCAAAGACCTGATTAGATTATGAAGGAATTGGCTTTTAGAAGAAATATTTGCTGAAAATATGGTAGACAATCTGAAAAAGATATCCCATTACTGGGGACTGAGTCGTCGCGGGAATCACGACAATTGTGTTGTCATTCTTTTTGCAAGAGAAATAAACAACGAAAATGTGCCTTGTTACCTAGGCGAGGTCGTCAAACCATAATAGAAAGAGAGAGAATTTTATTGAAATGAGAAAAATATGATTTTATTGATCTTGACAAAGAGGTGGAGGACAGACAATTTGCCACCATTCACGATAGTCGGCAGACACTCTAGGACCAGGAAAGATTTTAAGAGAAACAAAAGAATCCCAGCTGTAGCGGGAAGAATGATATGCCCCGGACCATTGTGCGGAAGTGAGATCGAATTCTGCCATAGATCCTGATAGTAGTCTGGCTTCAATGTACTGCTGCCTCTGGGAGAACTGCCGAACACATCGCTCTGGCTGATAGTAAGTGCAGAAAAATGGTCCCAGCTGTGAACACCCCAAATTTTTCAAAATGTTGTAAATATCCCCTTTCTGCCCTTTGCCCCCATTTTCTGGGTAATTGAGTCAGTTTTTAATCTAAATTCCATTTTGTTTCTCAAAATTTGGTTGAAATTAAATTCATTTTCCACATCTGACTCAATTTTGGATCCGGATCCATTATCAAAATCCAAATCTGAGCTTCATTAAACAAATTTCAAATTAAAATCTCAAAATTACCAAAATAATCTTTTGGAAAGCTCAGACACTTCATCCGGTATCCGTTTGGATCCATCGAGTTGTATTTCTCGATTCGAGGTTTAAAATTCGAATATTTTTTCAAAACTCGGTTCCAAACCCATTTTCTATAGAAACTTCCTCAAAATAGCCTTGAAAATCTTCTTTTTTTCAAATATTTCTCAAAAATACAAAAGAATTAGTTTAAATCTTTGTTTTACCTTACATTTTAGAATTCTGTATTTTCCAAAATACAAAAAAAATAAAAATACTCAGAAAAGAACAAAAAAAATAAATAAATAAAAAATGAATGAAGAAAATTGCGAAATGGTTTTTAGAAACCTGTTTTTGAAAATCTTTTTATAAGAAGACCTCTTTTGGAAAATACAAAGCTAAATAGTCGAGTTAGGGTTTTTCTCAAAGTTCCCAAGTTTGTTTCTCTCCTTCAGCCGCTCTCGTCCGAACCCCCATGTGCATCCTTCATCCTTCAGCCGTCCGATCCCCAACGACCTCCTCCTCCTTCGTTCATCACCTTCGCCCTTCATCTCCTCCATTCCATCCCGCCATCACCAAGCCACCCCCATGTGCGAGACCCCCTCTGGAAACCCCCATGGCCTCCATTCGCCCTTCATCTGCAACGGCTTTGCACGCCCCTTTTCCATCACCCGCTCATCCCCCTTTTGCTTCAGGGCAACCCTTGATCGTCGCCATCATCTTCAACTTCCCCCCATCTTCTCGGCTTCCACCCCTCTCTATAAAAGGAGCGCAATTAGGGATGAAAAGGGGGGATCGACATAGTCCACGAGACACATCTTTTCTCCTAAGCGAAAACCCTTCCTCATTGTTCTTTCCCTCTGGCGCCTTCCCGCAAGCGGTAGAAGGAGATCAAAACCTCCAACATCCATCAGGTCCTCTTTTCTTCAACATTTCATACAAAGATCTTCTTCAGCAACTCTCCCCTCCTTCGTTGCCTGGTTCCTATCTGTCTCAACTGAAGGAGCTCAGCCGATTCCAACTCTCCTGGATTAAAGCTCAGCAGCAAAGGATATAATCCAATTCTCTGCAAGAAATCACATCATTAACTATCATACAACGATCCCCCTTCAAGCAACTAAGAAATCGACAACCACTACAGGTATGAAATCATATTCCTCCTTTCTTTTCATTGACAAAACATTATTTTCCCCTTTATCTTCAGTGCTACTCTGTCTTAATTTTTTTTTTTCTATTTCTACTTCGTTTTTCTTTCATTAAATCATGAGAGCATTAAAGAGGAGATCATCCTGCATATAGCAGGAGCGGACCCTCTGTTTGCTACAGTCAAGGGAATGCTTCCTCATTCCTACATTTTTTTTTTTGGCAAATAATCGTCTCCTAACATTTGATTTCTTTTTCTTATCTTGCTTAATCGGATAGTTCTATCATCCCCTTGTTAATTTTTTTTTTTTAGTTATATCTCTGTTTTCTTTATGTACAGGATGTTCATAGTTTATACTACGTCATTTTTTTTTTTTTTGCATCTCCATCTGCATTATACAATTGGATTTCATTCAGCATTTTATCCTCCTTTTGCTGCCTTTATAATTTCTTCTGTTCTAGCCTCGTCCATTTCATTACATTACCATCGTAATTCACTGCAACCATGTGTGACTGGATCAATGCCACATCCTTTTCCATTGTGTCTCATTTGACATTAAGTTGGTAAGTTCTGTGACTTCGGATTCATGTCAGAATCTTCTTCCACCATCTACGCCCATACCCCTGGCTGATGCATGAGCCGCACCCCTTGTGGCATCTGGCGCTATGTGGAAGTTCCCCTCCTTTGCTTTCCCATTCTATATCTCAATTTAGACCACTCTTGCCTCCTGGTTGACCCACAAGAATCAATTTGACAGCATAGCAATAAGGGTGAGATCCACCTAGTTCTTCGTCTCTATCTCAAAACCTTCCATCCATCCATAAGTCACCACCCTCGTCGGCGTTACTTCTTTCAATTTTTGCTGCAAATTGCCCCTGTTTGCGGCTTACACAACCAGCACCATCACACTCATTGGTAAGCCAACCTGAAACTGGCATCGATTTTCTATTTACAATGGCAGATCTAATCCACTGCGAAGCTCTCTCGGGTTTGCTGTGGAATTCTGCAAACTCTGCATAAACTACATATTTCAGAATGTCTGCATATTGCATTTTGCCCCATTGCATACTATGTCATTGACACATCCGCGTTTAGGCCAGCAATGCATCATTGGGCAATGGTCTTAATAGGAGTCAGCCAGAAACTCAGGAAATTGTGAGTTACCTATGGTCTGGGTGCCAATCTCATGAAACCTGGATTTCTAAATTTTGTTGTTATTTAGAGAAAATTAAGCCAGTTACAGTATTGGGATGATGTCTTTCTTATTGGTTACAGTTTTATTTATGTGAGAATTCTGGGTGGCTGTATATGCATCCTTTCGTTTCATAAAGAACATCTAACATGTGAAAATAGCTTATGATAAGATATATTTCTTATCCCTGGTGACAGTTCTAGTAATGTTACATTCTTAGTGCTATTTACTGATATAAGGTTTCCATAAGGCGACTCTTCTGCAGTTATGTAATATGATGATCAGGGCATAAATCTTGCATCATTCCTTGTCAGCACTAGTAAGTATGTGGGTAGGACTCAGATTGATTGCTTTTCTTGAATCAAAATTGCTTGTGTTCTATAGGCCTGTTGGTTCATACACATCCTATTTATTTTACGATGCTGCCTATGCTTACCATGATATGTGCGGTAATTCACATAAAATTTTCTTAAGTTTGTAAGGTTTATCAGATGTATATCCTAAGATTCTTGGAGAATTGATCTACTACGTAAGGTCTGGTATATTATTAGCTAAATGTTATTATGGTGAAATCTCTGGAAATCTGAGGTTTGCGTGGTTATTCAAATTTTCTTTTTAGGGGAATAAGATAATACTTTACTACAAGGCCTCTTCACAACTGTCATATTAGAATCATGTGCACACTGTGGTACTATCACTTCACTGTGTTTTCCCCTCTATTGAAACCCTCCGTTCATAGCATCCTTCTACCATAGTCCTATACGCAGCAGTACCAGTACAGCACTTCATTTTTCATCTCCCCATATCCTTCTCATTATAGTTTTTCACCTGCCTGTTATCATCCCCTGTGTCCCCATACTGCAACATCTACTGCTGCATCCCCTGCGGAATCTATGCATTACTACATACCTCCTTCATATCACAATTGTGCCCTCACAACATGGCCACACTACCCTGCAAAGACCTATACAGCAGGCCCATCATCATCTTCCACCATCTGCAACCGCATATTATCAGATATGTTCATGACATATCGATTGATATGCTCACAGCATACCATGCACTTAAGCCTAGTTACATTCTTCATTTACCCACAGCATATCATATATTTAGGTATAGTTACATTTTTCATTTACTTACAGCCATCATATATCTACTACATAGTGGCGGTCTTGTTACACTTTACCAGTTTCCATTATTTCACTCACCTGTTCTACATCCATGTGATATATATATATGTATATGTGTAAGTATATATATATATATATGTGTATATATGTATATATATATACATATGTATATGTATGTAAATATATTAAATGGTTATCCTTCCACATCTTAGATTATCAAGGTTATTTCCTTAAGATGATAAGTACAAGGTAGGTATACGAATGTCTCATAACCTGTATCTTTGAAGTCAATATTATATGTGCCATTTTCCTTTTATTTTCATACTAATCAAGGGTTTTTGCAGGGGATATATGGGAACTGTCACTACTGAGAGTTATAAATTTGATTTTATGAGTTGTAATAGTCAGATTTTAATGAGAACTTACATTTCCTGCTTTAGATAGAATGAATGAGCATTGTAGATACCATGAATTACTTGTTCTTCATGCATTTTTCCTTTATTTCTCAAAATCTCACCATGGTGAAACACGAATGGCACGTGCACCATTTCGTAAGAGGTAAATTAATCCTAAGTTGATGATCCATATCAATGACCATAGTCAGGGTATCGACAAAACTTAGGTTTTTTATCTTTTACGAAATAACACTGGACCCATACTGGATCCGTTTTCAAAACTCGTCATATTTCCCTTAAATATCTTCTTCTTTTATTAGAATTTAACTTAAAATTAATTCAAAATATATACCAATGGCCATAGTCAGGGTATATTGAGAGTTAATTTCATTTTAAATTCTATAAAAGCACCAAATGTGTTTTATTCTCCACCTGAATTTAAATATAGATTGTTATATAATGCATTCAATGACCATAGTCAAGGATGTATTATATCTTCAATCTTATTTTAATTCATCCAGAGAATGAAATAGCTTTTCAAAATCCAATTTCAAAATCCTTTAAATTCATTCATCATTTAGGATAGAATTGCATCATATTTTCAAAATTTGTTTTTTTTCAAAACTCCAAGTGATGTAAATATCTTCTTCAATCAATCTTCAATCCTATTCATCTTTTTCAATCCTATCTCATTTTCCATCTCAGAGTCCAATTCAACTTTGAGATTCTAATTTCATTTCCTATTCAAAATTTCCAATTCAAATTCATTTTCAAAGTTCAATTTTATTTTGACATTTCAAATTCATTTTCAAAAGCTTCAATCAAACTCAAAGTTCAGTTTAAACTTGAGATTCTTGATTCATTTCAAGCTTCAAATCCCAGGTCTAAATTGACTTTGGGATTCATCTGTATATCCAAAATTCAATGTCTAAAATTTCCTTTTTCCCAAATTCAAATCAGACTTAGAAATTCTTGATTCCTCTTCTGAATTTAATTCCAAATTCATTTTGAGATCCAAAAATTCAACACTCATATTGGATCTTAGACTTCGGATCCAATTCCTCTTTAGGATCCAGAGTCCAATTCCACTTTTGGATCTTAGACTTCGGATCCAATTCCTCTTTAGGATCCAGAGTCCAATTCCACTTTTGGATCTTAGACTTCGGATCCAATTCCTCTTTAGGATCCAGTGTCCAATTCCACTTTTGGATCTTAGACTCCAAATCCAATTCCTCTTTAGGATCTAGAGTCCAATTTCACTTTTGGATCTCAGACTCCAGATCCAATTCCCAATTAAGATCCAGAATCCAATTTTTGTTTGGATCTCAGGCTTTTAGATCCAAAAATCCATCTTAGAATCCAGAATTCAATCATACTTTGGATCTCAGATTTCAGATCCAATTCTCCTCTAGGATCCAGACTCCAATTTCACTGTGGATCTTCGACTTCAGATCCGAATCTATTTTAGGATCCGAAACCCAATCTCCATTCCCAATTCTAGATTTCCAATTCAATTCCACTTTCGAAATCTTACTTTCTTTTTCTTAAATCCATGATTAAATTCAAAGTTCACCTCTGACTCTGAAACTTCATTTCCTTTTCAAAACTTTAAATCATTCTTTCTCTAAGTCAAAGAATTACTCTTTCGACTCCGATTTACTTGGACTTAGAAATTTCCTGATCTATCTCAAGTTCTAAGTTAGATTCAATCGTTTCTTCACTCCCATATCAGGTTCACCTCAGAATAACTTGGAGATTTTCAAAATATCTTTCAAAAGAGCATACATTATTGCATTGCACAAGCATGATTCTTTGTGCATTTAGATCTTTTTAGGATAAATTCTTAGACTATGTTTAGGCAAAGCAAAAGGCACAGATTCAATCCTTGGTTCGATTACCCCTGGTAAAGGCGCCAGGAACGGTCGAACCTCGTACCGACGAGCGAATCCCGTCTCTCCATTTTCCCGCAATATTTTCAAAAACGGAGGCGAGTTAAATTTCTAAATGTTTTCAAATTAAGGTCAAGTGAGACCGCGCAAAATAGTTCCTCCTCTCTCTTTCTTTCTTTCTTTTCTCTTCTCTTTCTCTTTTCTTTCCTTTATTCTTCTCCCTTCAAAAAGGAGGAAAATAGAGGTTAGAAGAGGAAAAGAGAAGGAAGAGAGAGAAAAACCACAAGAGAAAAATTTTTGCGATGATCACAGTTTTGGCGACCGTGATGGGACCACGTCTTCGTCCGGTTGGATCTATGCCTTTGCTTTGCTCTTATATAATCTAAGTCTTTATTCTAACATATGTCAGCTACATTTTCATGCAAACCTTAGGAAGCCTAGATTTTGTCCTAAGCTGACATCATTGCATATAGGATCTAAGTATGGTTTGGTAGGACCATATTGAGGAGATTATCCATGTTCACATTAGATTTAGGTTGAAATACAACTCTCCTCAAATCTAGGGATTGAATGCAAAAACAATGTATGCAAGTGTATGCTTCTTTTCATTTAAATCTATCTCTTTAGGACTTGCATTAGAGCCTTCTGATTTTATTGCATGTTAATCATGTTTTGAAAACATCCCTACCTATATTGTCCCGGTCTTCACGTTGCTGGGCTGTCTCACTGAACCATAGTTCGGGAGAGAGCCTCACAACTGGACCACTTATTTGGGTTCGCGCCCCCCTACCACGTACCTAAGGGCCATAGTCCGAGGTATATCGGTAGGTGCTCAAGGATGTTGGGAAGCCCTTACCTTAGAACCGGAGAAATATCTTATATGCCACGTACTTCGAGCTTCGGCTTGAGTATATCGGCATACCTTGATTGAAATTAGATGATCTGAACCATAGAGTTAGGATTAAGGTCCTACAAGCTATTTCAAATATTGCATATAGAGTCAGACTTTAGGGAGTGCTGTGTGCGCATCCTTGTTTGTGCAGCTATAATTATGCGATGTTTTTCCTGTGTTCTCCTACATCGACCTCTTTTAAAACCCTGGGTGTACTATTTTAAACTTCCTTTATTTTCAAAAAAAAAACCCAGGTGCATATTTTTCCCCCTTGCCTATATTCTGTTCTTTTTTTTTGTTTTTATGTCAAAACTTTTTCTTCAAAACCCTGGAAAGTCTTTTTCAAACCCCTTGTGCTTTTCAAAATTTCCAGGATTAATGTTTGTCCCCTTCTTTCATCGAAAAAGTCTATCCGTAAGTCCTGCATTCTACCTGACTCTCTTCCTTTTCTTTGCCTCAGTATCACTTCGATGGCATCCGAATCTCCCGATGCTATCTTTCCTTGGGATCGTGTCTTCTATCAAGTAAGGGATGGAACCCCTGATCATCGGGTCATTCAGCCTCGTACCTTCTTCCCTCGGTGGTACTATTCTTGGTTCACCGCCTTCTCGCGTATGTTCCTAGACCACTTGGATGATTGTGGATTGGAGATGGCATCGGCAGTTGGCAAGCGAACCATCAACGACAGTCTGATTCAAGCTATGGCAGAGCGATGGAATCCGCGTACCTGCACGTTTTGGTTTCCGTGGGGAGAGATGACTATGCTAATGGACGAGTTCAATGATATCATGGGATTGCCAGAACCAGCTGGTCGACCAGATGATCCAGTCGAGCAGCAATTCTTGATCAATGTCAAAGGGGTAGATGTTCGAGAAGCATTGGCCAGAGCTACAGGGAGCAGATCCTGGCCTCTCACAGAGATCAGCGGAAATCAGTTCATCGATCTGTTCGAACTCTACAACAAATATGGGGCCTACGAAGAAGTCGATACCTTATCTCGAGCAGCAAAAGAAAGGATCCAGCATGCCATGGTCCTATGCACAGTGGGGCTGGCATTCTTTCAGGATGGTCAGAATTTCATCGATGTCAGAGTCGCCCAGCTTTTCCGAAGATGGGGAAGCAAGCAGACCCGTCAGCTTTCAGTATCCATTGCAGCTCTAGCTTTTCTCTACAGAGGTTTAGCACGTTTCGCCCTCGGAGAAACCATTCTGGTGGAAGGATGCACGTATGCCTTGCAGTCGTGGTTCCTGCGACATGTACCGTCAAAAGCCAGTTCTTTCAGATTCGGAAGCAAGCAGCCGAAGTCAGCCATTCAGTGTCGGGCTTTGATCGAGAAACTGCATCAGGAGGAAATAGTTTGGGACTTCTTCGACAGAAGAGAGACCATTCCTCGTTACACCTATGCTCGTGACAAACGTTACAAACTGCTTGGTCCGTTCTTCTGCGTAGACTATCAGCCAGAGAGATGTCTCAGACAGTTTTCGCAGCGGCAGGTTCGTGCCAACACTCGCTTCCCGACAGGCCGCATGCCAGAGTTCGATCTACGGTCAAATCAGTGGTCTGGAGCATACCACGTCGCCAAATACACTTGGGATTCCTTTATTCCTTTGTCTATATTTCCTGGTCCTAATATATCATCAGAATATCGAGAATGGTGGCAAGCTGTCTGCCCACCTTCTCTTTGTATTTAAATTTCGTCATCAATGAAAATGCAAACTTTTATTTTGTGGCCAAATCTTATTTTATTTCATATAGTTACGGATTCATCCCCAGTGATGAGACCCATTCTGTCTATTCTTCTATCCCTCGCCGCAATAGACGACCTCGCCTAGGTCATAAGGCGCATTTTGTCACCATAAAAGGGTGACGCGATCATTGCAAAAATTTGTCAATTCCTTCCCTCATGCCTTTTCTAAAAGAAATCACATTTTCAAAAGTTTCCTCCGAACCCTAATCATTCTTTTCACAATATTTTAACAGGAAATCACTGGCATTGGCAAAATGGTCGTAACAAGGGCAGGAAAAGAAACAGTTCCTCAACACAGCGACAGCGAGGCCGAAGGAATAGATTCTCCCAAATCAGTCAGAGGACAAAATCAGAATCAAACAGATGATATCGATCCAGCCATGTATAATCTGTTTAAAAGAATGATGACCAAAATGATGGCTGAGCAGGCCGAGGCCAGTAAAAAAGAAGTTATTCCGAAGAGCAAGCCAAAGAAGAAGGCCGTGAAGAAGCCAGTCAGGATTGTTAGGAAGCAAGTACAGCCCGACACCACTTCTGAAGAAACAGAGTCAGTTGAGGAATCGGAAGAGGAAGAGCAGCTTATCTATCCACCGCAGTTTGCAAGGACCGCTGCAGAGACCGAATCAATCAACAAGCCCGTTCCAACTAATGACCCGATGCAGGAACAAATGAAAGAAATGAATCGGGCCATCAAGGATATTTAAGCTAAAAGCAAGGGCAAGCAGATCTACTCCGGTGAAGACTTCTATCATGGTCTGGATGGGGATGACAATTTGGAGAATCTCCCTCGAAAGTTTCTTAAATTCGATGGAACCAGTAACCCCAAGGCTCATTTGGCCACCTTTTATGCCGAATGCGGCCTCTTCAGAAAAGATAATTGGGCGTTATTCATATGCTTTCCTCGCAGCTTTGAAGGGGTAGCGGCCAGGTGGTATGCAGACCACATTAATCCTATCGAACTACGAGAGTTCGATAAAGTTGTCAACTTATTCATCGAGCGCTTCATGTTCAATGTTGAAGCCTCACCAACCCTCAATCATCTGTATAATTTAAAACAGATGGAGAATGAGAAAGCTAGTGAATTCATCCACAGGTGGAGAAGCACCTGTAACAGAATGAAGGTTCCCATCCCGGAGGAACACGCCCTGCAGATTATTCTGAATAACTTTGCCCAGCCTTTGAGGAACCTCATTTCCACTTCGCCTGCCAAGTCATTCATCAAATTGATTGAGAGAGCCGAGTGGCTCGAGACCGGCCTGGACAACGGTCTATACGAAGGATATCCTTTTGTCAGAGGAAATCCTGATCAAAAGAAAAAGGCGCACGTCGCCTATGCCGCAGGATTGACAGATCAAGGCAATAGTGGTTCCGACAGAAAGAAGAACAAGAAGGGCCGCGGCAAGAACTCAGGGCCTCCTAGGGTCGAAAGAGCAGACTCTACAGCCCAGAAGGGAAAATTTGTTAAGCCACAGCCCGTCCAACCAGCGCCCCAGCCAGAAGCGAAGCAACCAGAAAAGCCAAAGCACGAAGGTTGGAGTTATGATCGGGAATTCTCAGCCTTAGAACAGTCCCGCGAAGACATCTTGGAATATATGATGTCGAAAGGAATGATTAAACTTCCCAAGGTGGTGGACCCTCCCGTCGCTATGGGTAAATGGACTGACAAGTTCTGCAAATTTCACCGGACTGTGGGACATGACACCGAGCATTGTTTTGTCCTTAAAAACATCATACAGGATTGTATTGACAAGAACATGCTGATTGAGGACGAGGAGAAGCGCAGCAGCCAGAAGTCTTGTCCAAACCATTTCCTAAACATTCAGCTTCGGTCATCTCAGAGCAAGCATTCTCTTTGCAAGAAAGTATCCAACCATGTTCTAGGCAGGACATTCAGGATCAACATCAGGTCCTAGTCCTTCGCCAGGCACAGTCATCCGTCAAGAGGGCGGATGTCATCCCACCTTCCAATAAATCAACAAAGGCAGCAACACGAACTGCCAAAGTAGTTCCCAGGATCCCGAAGCGCTTTATCAAGGCAGCTTCGAAGAAAGAAGAGGCTTCAGGGTCAGTTCAGAAGCCAATTACTGCATTATCCAACATCTCTATCTTGGACCTGACTCACGCTTCATCTGAGCACCAGCAAGTGCTAGAAAATCTTCTTAGAAAGATCAAAGTCAAGCCTAGCACGACCCCACAAGATATGGCTCAGATCGTCAATCAAGCCATGACGAATGCACCAATCACTTTTTCTGATGAGGATTTGCCAAAGCCTCATTCGTTTCATAACAATGCCCTATACATAGTAGTGCGGACCAGGGGCATGACAGTCCCTCATGTGCTCGTTGATGGAGGCAGCAGCGTCAATATCTGTCCAGAGATGACGGCCAAGGCATTGGGCCTAAAAGAAGAGGAATACACCCCAGATCCGATCACTATCTACGGTTTTGATAACCATGGGCAGACAACCAAGGGGAAGATATTTCTTGAAATCTTCATCAACTATTCGGTGCATACTGTACTCTTCCATGTGGTCAATGTACCACCAACGTACAATCTGTTGCTGGGGCGCACATGGATCCACAATGCCAATGCGGTCCCATCAACCCTGCACCAGTGCATCAAGTGGTCGAAGGGGGGCATGATCACTACGGTCCTAGGAGAGGATCCGGAAGAACGACTCCCGCAGCCGATGATTCCTCGTCCTACTTTCACTGCCGACATCCCAAGCATCAGGGAAGTCGACGAGATCAATCTCAGCGAAAGTCTGGATATGCTGAAATTGAAAGAGATCCAGCCAACAGAAAATGTCACTGCAGTTGTTCAGTGGCAGGGACCTCGCTTCTTCAAGCTAGAAGGACGCCTCGATTGCACCTCAATTAAAGATCACCCTCTGTTTCCTCGATTCTCAAAATCAAGGAAAGGATTTGATCTTCTGATGAAGCATGGGTATCAGCCCTTCAGGGGCCTGGGCAAAGATGAAGACGGCATCCTGGAGCCGATCATCCCTGTTCAGCATGTCACCGACACAGGCTTGGGTTTCACGGGTCAGTCATCAGGCAGAAGGACCATCTTCGTCAAGGGAGCTCAGTAATGAAGACAATGCCAGTGTTTTCTGTTCTCTTTCCTTTTCATCATCTTGTAAGGGCAAGATCCGTCCCAGTTTCTTTCTTTCCCTCAAAACAATTACTTGTAAATATCAAAGTTTACTCAATCAATGAAAAGTTTGTTTTGCTTCGTTCATCTTGGTGTACACAAATTCTCTGCTTATATCCTTATCTATGTTGTCATTTTCTATCTCTGTACAAAAGGCTATTTTTTTCTCAAAAGCCTCCTTTTCACTTACAGGATTGCCGTGATCATGGCTCCTAAATCATTCAAAAAGCTCGTTATCAATGCCAACCTTTTTCAAAATAAATCAGCCAAAGCGAAGGCAGGAGCAGAAGTCAGCAAAATGACAAAGCGGATTAAAGAGTTGGCAGAATTCGACTCGACGATTCAAGATTTGCCAGAATTTGCCAGCATTCAGAAGCAGGATGAACCATCGCCGTTGGTTCAGGATCCAACAGAGGATGTCAATATTGGTTCAGAAGATGATCCAAGAATCCTCAAAATTGGTTCCAGTCTAAGTTTTGATGAGAAGGAAAGGCTCATCTACTTCCTCAAACAGCATCAGGAAGTCTTCGCTTGGACTTATGAAGATATGCCAGGTTTAGACTCCAAGTTAGTCGAGCATCGCCTTATGTTGAAGCCAGGTTGCAAACCAATCAAGCAAAAACTAAGAAAAATGGATCCTCGGGTGGCACCACAAGTTAAAGAAGGACTTGAAGAGTTATTAAAAGCAGGGTTCATTCGGACCATCGAATACCCAGATTGGTTGGCGAACATTGTGGCAGTCCCCAAAAAGAATGGCAAAGTTCGGATTTGTATTGACTTTAGAGATCTGAACAAAGCAACCCCGAAAGATGATTATCCACTCCCCAACATCAATCTTCTGATCGATAGCACGATAGGCCATGCCATGTTCTCCTTCATGGATGGATACTCAGGCTATAATCAGATCAAATTGGCCGCTCGTGACCAATCCAAAACTTCTTTCACCACGCCTTGGGGTACTTTTTGCTATACAGTCATGCCGTTTGGACTCAAGAATGCCGGGGCAACCTATCAAAGGGCTATGGCAGTGATCTTTCATGATCAGATGCACAAAAACATGGATGCCTACGTGGATGACATTCTAGTCAAATCTAAAGAAGGAGAGAATCATCTCGATGCTCTCGGCCAAGTCTTTAAAAGACTTATCCTCTACAAGTTGAGACTCAATCCGCAGAAATGTGTCTTCGGGGTAGAGTCAGGCAAACTGCTTGGCTACATGATCAGCAAAAAAGGCATAGAGGTGGATCCTGCCAAAGCAAAGGCAATCATTGACATGCCGCCTCCCACCAGTCTCAAAGAATTAAGGAGCCTTCAGGGGCGCATTCAGTCTATTCGACGTTTCATCTCAAACTTGGCCATGAGATGCGAGCCCTTCAATCACTTGCTAAGAAAAGAAGTGAAATTTGAATAGGGACCAGAATGTCAGCTCTCATTTGAGCGCATCAAGCAATATCTTCTCAATCCACCAGTTCTGAAGCCACCCGAACTTGGAAAGCCGCTGCTCTTATATATTTCTGTCAACCACAATGCTTGTGGCGGATTTCTTGCGCAGTATAAGGAAGGCAGCCAGATAGAGCATGCCATCTACTACATCAGCAAGACCTTCATCGATTACGAGAAGAGATATTCTCAGATGGAAAAGACATGTCTAGCCTTAGTGTGGATGTGTCAGAAGCTGAGACATTATCTAATGGCATCAGAAATCAAGATCCTGTGGAGACTCAACCCTCTCAAATACATCCTTGAGCAACCTTTCCTTACAGGACAGATTGCGAAATGGCAAGTCCTCCTGATGCAGTATGATTTGGAGTATGTTTCTCAGAAATCGGTCAAGGGTCAGTCCATCGCAGATCAGTTAGCAGATTTCCCGTTGACAGAAGAGATCAAAGCAGAAGATGATTTTCCTGACGATCGCATCTGCAGTATTCAGGAATCTCCACTCTGGACTCTATTCTTTGATGGAGCCAGAAATATGTCTGGTATAGGAATTGGGATCTTGTTAATCACTCCTGAAAAGGAGATGCTCCCCTATTCCCTCAAGCTCAATTTCCAATGTACCCACAACATGGCTGAGTATGAAGCTCTAATACAAGGCCTCAAAATTTTGCAAAGCTTTGATGTCAAGAGAGTACATGCCTTCGGTGACTCATTACTTGTTATCAGCCAAGTTAATGCTGAATGGCAAGTCAAGGATTCAAAGTTAATCCCCTATCAGAAGATCGCCTTAGCTCTCATAAGCAGCTTTGAAGAATTTCAGCTCAATCATGTCAAGAGGGAATACAATCACATAGCCGATGGCTTAGCGTGCTTAGGCTCTATTTTGTCTTTTAAAGACAGTGAATCCTGTCATTCCTTCGAGATCGACAGACTTGATCAACCTGCCTACATTCCAATTGAGCAAGTGAACCAGGCCGCTCAGAAGGAAAAGCCTTGGTATCAAGACATCAAAAGCTTTATTGAAACCGGTGAGTTTCCAGCAGAAATGCCAAGAAAGGAGCAACATGTGATTCAACGCATGTCAGTCCGCTATTTTATCCTTGCCAACACTCTCTACCGTCGTGGGTTCAGCTCTGAGTATGCCAGATGCTTAGACAAAGACGAAGCCATGGAAGTTATCCAAGAGGCGCACGAAGGAATTTGTGGTGGCCACGTCGGCTACCAAACACTCGTCAAGCAGATTATCCGCGCAGGATATTACTGGAAAACCATGCAGCAAGATTGCCATCAATTTGTAAGGAAATGCGTCAAGTGTCAAATGCACGCACCTTCCATTCATGCGCCAGCCGCATACTTGCAATCTGTGGTCTCTCCTTGGCCCTTTTCAATGTGGGCCTTCGACGTGGTGGGTCCAATCACTCCTTCTGCATCTAATGGTCACAAATACTTTCTCGCGGCTACAGAATACTTCACCAAATGGGTCCAATCATTTCAAGAATGAAAAGATGAAGACCTTCTGCTCGAGGTTCGGGATTCATCACCACTTCTCAGCTCCTTACTATCCCCAAGGGAATGGCCAGGTTGAGGCCACCAACAAAATTTTGATCCGCATCCTGGAAAGAACAGTGGAAACAGGTCGTGATTGGCACGAGAAGATGCACGATGCACTCTGAGCATACCGAACCACCATTCGAACCCCAACCAATGCTACGCCTTCAGAGCTTGTTTATGGGACAGAGGTGGTGTTACCTCTACATGTTCAGAAGCCCGCACTCAAGTTTGCGTCACTCGTTGAACTTCCGCTCGATCAATATCAGCAACAGAGATTGGTACAACTTGATCTATTAGACGAGAAAAGACTCAAGGCAGCAGAGCACGCTCAAGCCTATCGTCAGAGGATAGCTAGACACTACGCCAAGTCAGTCATTGAGAGAAGATTTCGAGTTAATGATCTTGTGCTCAGATCGACAGCTCATCTCAAGTATCGGCCGAAGGGCAAATGGTCACCCAATTGGGAAGGCCTTTATGTGGTTAAAGAGGCGCTGCCCCGTAATTCCTATCGCTTGATCAACGCAGATGGAGTAGAGCTGCCTGTTATCATCGCAAAATTTTTAACTTTTGCAAATCAAACTGACCTTTGAAATAGTTTTTTTGAAAATAACTCGCCTCCGTTTTAAAATGCGGGATAATTCCGAAGAATGGGACTCGCCTGTCGGTACGAGGTTCAACCGTTCCTGCCACCTTTAATAGGGGTAATTGAACCAAGGATCAATCTACTGCTTTGCTCTATTCAACTTATCTAAATCATATTCTAATTTTCTAAATGCACATAGAATCAGGCATGTGCTATGAATTTTCAGAGAATGCACATTTTGAAAACATGATGTTTGCTTTGAATGATTGAAATATTTAGAATATGTATCACATGGAAAATCGTGAATTGGGATTTGAAATATACTTCTGAGAGAAATAAAATCGATTTTGAGGAATCCTTGACATTTGGTGAAAATCGATTCTGAGAGACTTGGTTTCTCTGAATTCAAACTTGGAAATTGAAATTCTAACTTAGAAAATTTGAATTTGGAACTTGGGAAATACTTGAAATATCATTGGCAAATCCATATTCTTTTGAATAAGACTTAGAAAAATTCTAACTTCGAACTTTGAAATTGACTGCATAACTTTGGAAAATTGAGTTTATGAACTTGAGAAACACTTGAAATATTCTTTGAAATTCAATGCTTTTGGGAAAATCGATTTTGCTATAAGACTTGGGAGATTTTGAGGAAATGAACTTCTTTGAATTGAGATTTGAATTGGAATTGGCAAATGCATGAAATGAATGAATATGGATTTGAGGAATTGAGAAATACTTTTTGTATTTTTGAGAAATGCAATGCATTTTTGAAGTTAGCCTAAGAGTGTAGGCTGAATGTGGCTAATGTGAAGATTATAAATCTGAGTATCATTCGTATTCTGACTATGGCCATAAATACAAATTCCACCAAGTTTATAAACTTCATAGAAGCTAGTGCATGTGCCATTCGTGTAGACCATAGTGAGTTTGAATATGCATGAATCATCATCCATCACACATTAAAATTAAAAATAAACTATATGCAATGCAACCTAATCTAAGCAGGAAATGTAAATTCTTATTCCAAAGTTTAATTACAAATTACATCACTATTGAAATTTAAATACATGAAAAATAAAGTCTTCAATGTACCTGCAAAACTAGAAAACTTGGTTAATGAAAATATGTTGGCTTCTCTAGATTTATCCAACAATATCAGGAAATTGTTGGATTTTGCTAGATATAAGCCTTTTTACCATGATTCCCTTAAATCAAAATGATAAAATATGAAGAAATAATAAAGGTAAAATATGAAATTTCGAAATTAGGGTCAAAATGACCAAAATACCCCTAATAACAAGACTATGGACTTGAAATTAGGGTTTTTAGAAAGATATTTGGATAAAATGCAAGTTTTGAAATTTGAATGGAATAAGCTAAGCTAAATATGATGTGACATGATTAAAAATATGGAAATTAGGGTTAAGGATTTCGAAATTGAGGTCAAATGACCAAATTGCCCCCGATAGCAAGACTATGGCCTTGAAATCAGGGTTTTCTGAAATAGATTTTGGTAAAAACTTAGGTTTTATGCACTAAATGAAATCAAATGAGCATCAAATTAAACCTAAAGCATCCTAATATGATTATGAACATGATTAAAACCTAAAAATATATGCTTATGCACGAAAATCCAATAATATAACAAAAACTGTGATTTTAGCAGTGTTTTTGGATCTTTCAGGAACCCGATTTTGCAATTTGCTTAATTCAGAGATCAAATGGATTCCAAAATCCATAAAAATTGGTACCTGCACTTGTTATAACCCTAATGTCAAATTGGAATTATAAAAATAATTTTTTGACATTGAATTAATCCGAAAATTGCATTAAACCCTAAAAATATGCTATTTTTGACCTAATTCACCAACCAGTTTCAATCCAAGACCTGCACCAGGGGTCAAATCTCCATGAAAATCCATGAAATTTTACAGAGACTAACGAAGAAGAAAAACAGAGATTTCCCAATTTACAGATCGAAAAAATCATCTCCGGTTAGGGAGAAACCCTTCCGGCAATCTGAGCTAAAATATATCACTTTTAACAGGGATTAAAACGGCTACTTCAGATTGAAAATACAGACATAAATAAAAATTATAAACAAAAATCTCTGACATTTTAGTGGTGAATAGTAGACATAAAAATAATAATACTCACTTTTTACAGATCTAAAATCGGATCTGTGGTTTGGGATTTATGACTAACACAAGTCTGATTAGGGTTTTGGTAAACCCTAACGAGTTTTAAATTTAAAAACAGATTCTCTGAAAGGAGAAAAATACTAAACAGTGATCAAAAAATCCGAAAATTTCACAGCAGACAGATCTACTCAATGTGAAACTATAGCACTTTACAGATCTAAAATCGGATATAAGATGAGAGAAATATCATCACAGCAAGTTACCTTCTTGATTTTAACCATGATTTTAAAGCTTTAAAAACCCGATTTGATGTCTGATTTTTTTGACAGGGTTCCCGAGATCCAAAACCTCTGATTTTTCTACAGTAACTCAATAACTCATGCATGCACCACATATAAAAAAATCAGAAATAAACAATGAGAACTTCAATCCTAAATAACATTATCTTTACTGTTCTAAACCTAAAACACACAGAAATTTAAGAAACTTGAAGAACCATGCATTAACTAATGTAAATAAATAAAATAAACCATAAAACAGTAAATAAAAATTATTTCTATGCTATAGAACGTAAAAAAAACATAAATAAACCATGAAAATAAAATAAAAACAGGGAATCAATGGTTGGAATTTGATATCACCTTTAAAACATAGATTTAACCCATTAAAAAGGGTAAATCATATATTTTATTGGTTAATAATGTAAAGAATCATATTAAAATTAATTCTAATGGATTAAAATCTCTGTAAATCATCCAAAACAGGGTTAGATCACCTTCTTGGATCGTTCTTGCTGATTCTTGATGGTTCTTGAGGTTGAATCCATGGTTTAATCCATGAAGGGGATGACACCAATGGCTAAAATTGATTTAAAACACGAAAAAGTATTAAATAAAACTAAAAAATATTAAAAATATTACCTTGGTGCTTGCATCTGCAATGGAGGAAGGTGGAGGTGCTGGAGAGGAGAGAGAGGCCACGAAAATTTGAGAGAAAAGAGCCCTCCTTTTGGCCCCCTTTAGGTCCCCTTTTATAGTTTTTCAAAAAGTCACTTAATTAGGGTTAATTAAGAGGTTTTTTCATTTTTTCAGGACTCTTTCTAATAAATCCACTAAAGGCAACAATTTTTTGTGGTTTCCTAGCCTAGGTGGGACTCTAATTAATCCCTAATTAGCCCCTAACTAAACCTAGAAATCCCCCAAATGTGATGCCACTTGGCATCTTTCACATTTTGGTTTTTAAAACACCTTTAAAAACATTAAAAACACTAGTTTTAAAAACTAATTTTCAAAATGGGTTTTCAAAATGATATTAACTCTTCTAAACCCCTAACACTAACCAAGACACTGACTAACCCTAGTCTAGCCCTGACTTACTCGAATATGGCGCCACCCCGAGTGGGCCCTACTTGAGTTTTTCAAAAAGCGATTTTAGAACTTGAAATTGAAGGAGTTTTCAAAAGGATTTTCAAAAGCAATCTTAAAATTAGAATTTTTGAAATGGCATAGGGTTCTAACCAAGTCATAACTCCTCTGGATATGTTGCCAACTGAGTGGGCCCGCATCGAGTTTTGAAGAATTTTGAAATAAACACTAAAAATGGTTTTGAAAAGGGGTTAAAATCAGTATTTGAAATTCAAGATCTTTGAAAATAGAGTTCTAAGCAAACTGGAACTCTGGGCTAGAGTCCTGGATTTATAGGACTCTGAGATTTTGGTTTTTAAAAGCCAAATGAAGGAGTTTTTGAAAAGATTTAATCGAAAATGATGAAATAAGTCAGGAAACACAGTCAGGGTTAGACTCCTAACTCGACCGAACTCTAAAATAGAGTCCTGAACTAACTGGACTCTGTAAAATGACCTAAATTTTGAAAACAAATGGAAATAAATGAAAATGGAATAAAAACAAACTTCAAAACAAACTCCTGACTGGATTAGGACTCTGGGACAGAGTCCTGATCAGACTGAAACTCTAGATTTTTTTTTGGTATTTTCTGAAAAACGGATGAAAGAACTTGTGAAAGCAGTGAAAACAATAACAAATATTGAAATAAGACAGAGTTTCGATTCAACTGAGACTCTGAGGACAGAATCCTGATTGAACTAGGACTCTCAGATTTTTGGATTTTCTGAGAAAACAAATGAGAGAATTTTGAAAAACAGTTAAAAATAGGATGAAATTGAAGTTTTGGTTCAGAGTCCTGTTCTAATTAGGACTCTGAGAAAGAGTCCTGATTCGATCAGAACTCTAAGAATTTTGATTTTCTGATGAGCAAATGATGAAACTTGGGTAAAGCTTTTGAAAACCAGTGAAAATGAGGTATAAAAATCAATTTTGGATAGAGTCCTGATTCGATCAGGACTCTAGGGCAGAGTCCTGATTTGATCAGGACTCTGGGATAAAACCTCAGAATTTTGAAATTCTTTGATAAAAGCGTAACAGTTTTGATAGATGGAAAGATTTTTGAAAGATTCTTTCAAAACTGAAATCAGGATCAGAATCCTGATCCAACTAGGACTCTCTGAACAGAGTCTTGTTTTGACTAAAATTCTGAGTTTCTGACTCTTTTTGAAAGATTTGATTGAAATAGCTAAAATAGTTGTAAAATATTAGAGTCCCAATCCAATTGAAACTCTAAAGAAGAGTCCTGATCCAATTGGACTCTTGAAGAAGAGTCCTGATCCAACTAGGACTCTAACATTTTGGCCAAAATAGAAGATTTTAAAAGGTTTTCTCCGAAAACAGGTAAAAAGGTAGTGAAAAGTAGAGTTCTGATCCGACTAGGTCTCTGGAAAAAGAGTCCTGATCCAATTAGGACTCTAAAATTTTTGAGATTTTTGATAAATGAAGGAATCCAGAAGCGACACCACCTAAATGGGCCTCATCTGAGAATTAAAATCAATTGAAATTGAGTTTGAAATGAATCCAGATTGTTTTCTGAGAAAATATTTCGAAATGTAAGGTCCCGGGGGTTGGAAAATGACAGAATGTTGAATAAAAACCCATGTTTTAAAATTGTTTTTGAAAGAAAAGTTTTAAAACTCAAATCTGGATTGAATGTTTTGAAAACAGGAGTGCTGGATCTCGAAAATGAGATGTAATAACATGTAATGACATGCAATGCTATGCAATGCGATGAAATGATATGCAAAAATGTATGCAGTGATATGCAATTACATATGAAATGTAAGCACTGGATAAGGGTGAAAATTTGGGGTGTTTACACTGCC
Organism: Nuphar pumila; assembly: GCF_984573655.1. Lineage (NCBI taxonomy): Eukaryota > Viridiplantae > Streptophyta > Magnoliopsida > Nymphaeales > Nymphaeaceae > Nuphar > Nuphar pumila. The sequence continues at coordinate 78,530,222 of NC_143249.1, read as the reverse complement.
AGATCCTATTAATGCTTTACAGTTGAAGAGATTTTTCACTTGAATTGTCCATCATGGCCTTTTGTACTCTTCAAAAGTCTTTTTAATAAAGCAATAATCTTTTTCCCCCTGATACTGGGGCATTTTATTTTGATCTACACCTATCTTCCTTCATCATAATGCAGGCAGGATCAGACACATCCTTTCCTAAAAATCTTACCAACTCTTTGCTAACGTTGGTTATCTTTATTAAATTGCGTTCATTTCATTCTTTTATCTAGTCAAATTTTTATCAGTTTATTGTCGACGTTATCAATTTGTCAAGATGCATTAAGTCTTATCAAATTTTATTCCTTTATCTTTAAAAACCCCTTCAGGTTAAGGGATAAGCCTGATACCTCTTTCCCATGAGGTATTCTTTTACTTATTTTTCCCCTCAGGATAAGGGAAAAACCTGACCCTCGTTGTCCGAGGTGTTTCCATTCAGATAAGGGATAATCCTGATACCCCTCATGAGAGTATCGCTGCTACCCGTGAAAATTCCTTTTCAAAAAATAAATTTTCGATAAATTCCTCTCCATTTTTATAAATTTTATTCTTCTTCAAGTTAAGGGACAAATCTGAATCATTTCTCATAAATTCCTCAATTCACATCAAATTTTATTCTATACTCCTGCAGGATAGGGGAGAGTCCTGAAGCCATCATAAAGAAATTCGGATCTTAGGCCACCTTGGGTCAAGGATCTCGAATGAATCTCTCATCTTCATCATCAAAATCTATTCACGCTTTTGTCAATCCTTCAAATTCCGACTTCCGGGTGGAATCGTTTCCTTCCCACCGGGTTCCGACTCGGATTTTTCTTTGTATATTCTTATTTTTGAAGTCTCAAGTTCCGACTTGAACTTTCTTTTGAATCCAATGCTCGTATTGGACAAATCATTGTTTTGAGAATTCGAGTTTTTCAAACTCAATTCTCATTTCATTTTTTTTCTTATATTTAAAAACCGGGTTCCGACTCGGATTTTCCTTTTTATATATTCATATTTTTGAAGTCTCAAGTTTCGACTTGAACTTCCTTTTGAATCCAATGCTCGTGTTGGACAAATCGTTGTTTCGAGAATTCGAGTTTTCAAACTCAATTCTCATTTCATTTCCTTATATTTAAAAACCGAGTTCTGACTCGGATTTTCCTTTTGTATATTCTTATTTTGAAGTCTCAAGTTTCGACTTAAACTTCCTTTTGAATCCAATGCTCGTGTTGGACAAATCATTGTTTTGAGAATCTGAGTTTTCAAACTCAATTCTCATTTCATTTCCTTATATTTAAAACCGAGTTCCGACTCGGATTTTCCTTTTGTATATTCTTATTTTTGAAGTCTCAAGTTCCGACTTGAACTTCTTTTTGAATCCAATGCTCGTGTTGGACAAATCATTGTTTTGAGAATCTGAGTTTTCAAACTCAATTCTCATTTCATTTCCTTATATTTAAAAACCGAGTTCCGACTCGGATTTTCCTTTTGTATATTCTTATTTTTGAAGTCTCAAGTTCCGACTTGAACTTCCCTTTGGAATCCAATGCTCGTGTTGGACAAATCGTTGTGTTGAGAATTTGAGCTTTCAAACTCAATTCTCACTCTTTTCTTATATTTGAAAAACCGAGTTCCAACTTGGATTTTCGCTTCTGTATATCCTTATTTTCTCAAAAGTTCCGACTTGAATCCCCCTATCAATCTAATGCTCATATTTGGATCGGAGTTCTCATTGAACTTTCCCTTTCAGGTTAAGGGACAAAAACCTGAACTTTCCCCTTCAGGATAAGGGATAATCCTGAAACACCGACAATCATTCTCGCGTAAATTCTCAAGTATCTCCGAGCGTCGGTCTCGTTTTCAGCTCTCCGTTCAAAAACCAGTGCTCGTGCTGGTATGCATTTTTCGAAAACCCAGCGCTCGTACTGGTATGCATATTTCGAAAACCCAGTGCTCGTACTGGTGTGCATTTTTCAAAAACCCAGTGCTCGTGCTGGTTTGCATTTTTCGAAAACCCAGCGCTCGTGCTGGTGTGCATTTTTTTCGAAAACCCAGTGCTCGTGCTGGTGTGCATTTTCGAGAACCCAGCGCTCGTGCTGGGGCATTTTTGAAATCCAGTGCTCGTGCTGGTACACATAGCGCTCATGCTAGTTGTTTTGCTGACTAATCAAGTTAGCCCTCGAGGTTCAGTCTTTGCACTAACCACTCATCAAAACTCAAGCTCAATTTCGACCTTCAGGTCATCATTTTATCAAAAAATCTATCATTTTTCTCTTGCGAAGGACCCCCTTCAGGAAGAGTTCGAGGGAGCTCGTTCTTTTCGCATGCAACCATCTTTCGTTCGCAAGAACCCTCTTCCAGGGAGAGTTTGAAGGGACTCGTTTTCTTCGCGAACAGTTTGCAAAACAACAACCAACTTTACACAAAAGAACCCTTTTTCTAGGGAAAGCTTCGACGGAAGTTCATTTCTTTTTGTGGCCCCTGTTTTTCTCATCTTTGGCCAACCCCTTCACAGAAGACCCTCTTCTAGGGAGAGTGTGATGGACTCGTTCCTCTGTGATACTTTCTCAACTTTGTTTTTTGGCCGCCTTTCCATAAGAGAAGCCTAGAGATAGGGAGTTTTGACGAAAGCTTAATTTCTCTTCGAAAGTTTCATTTTGCAAACACCTCCTCTTTCAGGGAAGAGAGGAGTATTTCCAACTCCCCATTCAGGTAAGGGCTAAGCCTGAGTCTCTCTTTTTGGGGAAAAAGAGAGGAGAATTTTGTCACGGACATGTCCATTCGATATCAAGCGATCTCTTTCATCAAGGATTTTAAGAATATTTTGCCAATTTGTTATCAAGTCATTGTTGACCTCAAAATTTTCATCATATAAAGAACTACCTCAAACTACCTTAGTATTATTTCCAAAGGAGCAAGACTTTTGCGAAATAAGAACTGAATTCAAGCTTTTTCTGTTGGTCAACCAAGAGGATGAAGAAAAATCTTCGATATGACCGGCAAAGGAAAATTCGATGATGTTAAAAAGCCATGAGCGAATTGATATTGATCATAGCTATGGCACATTCTTAAAGACCATTCTTTGGCAGTAAGACAGTGGAAATATCCTGGGCAGTAAAAAAGAACCTACCCAATCCATATCTCCCCAGTCATTTGAGCTGTAAATCAAATATCCGCAAAATGGATCTCTCAATTGTCGTCAAGATGAAGACGAATTATGTGAGCTAGATCTCCGGGGCCAAAGAAGATTTGGATCATCTCCGAGATGAAGGAGTTTGTGAAGGATCCTTCCAGGGAAAGTTCAGATCACCGTCGAGATGAAGGCGAGTGTGATGGACCTACCGACAAACCCTAAAAAGATATTTGATTTCTGCTATCATCTAGAGAATTTTGACCAATGAACCTATATCATCAAGCCTAATTCCTGAGAAAAACAAGGATCGGAACATCTCCAAGATGAAGGAGTTTGTGACGTACCCTTCCCCTGAAAAAGAGAGAAAAGTCAGGACATCTCCAAAATGAAGGATGATGTAAAAACCCAAGAAAGCTCCATGACTCAAGAGAGTGCAAAAAGATCATCATGGGAAATGCCCAGGATATCAGATTGCCCGAAATTGCCAAGAATCATCTTTTTCTATGTGAAATTCTTTTATCAATATCTTTTCACTCAATTGCTTTTATGAAGCTAAGAATATTCCCTCTCTTTTCATATCAAGGAAATTGATATCTTCCTTAAAGAAGCTCAACAACAACAAACTTTGAATTTGACTCTTGATTCTACAGAGTTAGCCCAATTAAAGCTAATACTCTAGGTAGAAAGAGGTGATAATTTTCATACACAATTCAATCATGATGAATCAACTACAATTTTGACATCTTATTGGCAATATTTTCTCATTGTCCCAAAATGAAGTGTGAACTTGATGTTCGTTTTGACGTATCCTGACATCATCCCTCCTTAGGACTGAAAAGTCCTTTCCTTCCGTCTAATCTGAGCGCTCTCAGATTCACACACTTCCCTATGTTCCCCACTGTCCCACCATGGACAGTACCCGCTCAGGATAAGGGTTAAACCTGAACTTTTTGCAAAAGATCTGTTATTGTCAAAAGCTATTTTCAGTCTCAGCAATGAGGCGCCCAAGAACAACCCCTTTTCAAGCTTTAGGGACCCCCATTTTTATCCTTTTGCAAAAATCCCTCTTGGACTTGTTGTGCAAGGTTTAGAGGCCCATCACAGTTCTCCTCGCTCCTCGAGGGTTCTGTATCCATTCAGGCTAAGGATTAAACCTGTTACCTCGCTCCTCGAGGTACAAACCCAAAACCTTCTGCGAGAGGTCGTCTGTTTTCAGAAAGCTGATTTTAGTCTCAGCAATGAGGCGCCCAAGATCATCCCTTTTCCAAGCTTTAGGGAACCCCTTGTTTTTCTCTTCTCGCAAACCCCTTCTGAATTTGTTCGTCCAAATTCCGAAGGCCCCATCATGGTTTCTTCATCCGAGGATTCCGTATGGTCATCCCTTTCAGGTTAAGGGTTAAGTCTAAACCTCGCTCCATGAGGTACCTTCCGTTCAGGTTAGGGTTAAACCTGAGTCCCATTTCCGACTAGATATCTTTTCTAGTCCCACCACGGTTTCGTCGCTTGAAGATTCTGTATCATTCTCCCACTCAGGTCAAGGGTTAAACCTGAATCTCGCTTCGGCGATGTATTTGTTGTCCCATCACGGCTTTCTTCATCCGAGGATTCCGTATGGTCGCCCCTTTTCAGGTTAAAGGTTTAAGCCTAAACCTCACTCCGTGAGGTACCTTCCTTTCAGGTTTGGGTTAAACCTGAGCCTCGTTTTGACGAGGCAATCCCCGTCCCATCATGGTTTTCCCCACAAAGGAACCCATGCTCTTTGTATATCCATCCAGGAAGGGATCGTCCTTAAGTTTCATCTCATGAGGCATTTCTCTCAAAATGTCCCATCGAGGTCCATTTTCCTTTCCCCATCCAAACTATCTTGATCTATCTTCGTCCCATCCAGGTTAAGGGTTAAACCTGAGTCATTCCAAAGGGTTGATCTTATCTCACCCATGAACTTGATCAAAACTCTTGTCTCTCACCACCCCTGGAATTTTCACCCAAAGTCCCATCACGATTTCCTCATTTCTATCATTCAGTCGTATCATTGTCGAGGATTTCATCCCCCCCAGGACCATTCAAGATAAGGTTTCAAGCCCAAAGAGCCGTGTTTTCAAAATAAGTCTTCCACACCCAACTCGGATCAGCTGACTGGGGCATTTTTCAAAATTTGGAGTGTTTCTTTGCCACTAAGCTCGGCTCTCAACCGGCTTAGTAGCAAAGAGGGGCATCTGTGAACACCCCAAATTTTTCAAAATGTTGTAAATATCCCTTTTCTGCCCTTTGCCCCCATTTTCTGGGTAATTGAGTCAGTTTTTAATCTAAATTCCATTTTGTTTCTCAAAATTTGGTTGAAATTAAATTCATTTTCCACATCTGACTCAATTTTGGATCCGGATCCATTATCAAAATCCAAATCTGAGCTTCATTAAACAAATTTCAAATTAAAATCTCAAAATTACCAAAATAATCTTTTGGAAAGCTCAGACACTTCATCCGGTATCCGTTTGGATCCATCGAGTTGTATTTCTCGATTCGAGGTTTAAAACTCGAATATTTTCTCAAAACTCGGTTCCAAACCCATTTTCTATAGAAACTTCCTCAAAATAGCCTTGAAAATCTTCTTTTTTTCAAATATTTCTCAAAAATACAAAAGAATTAGTTTAAATCTTTGTTTTACCTTACATTTTAGAATTCTGTATTTCCCAAAATACAAAAAAAATAAAAATACTCAGAAAAGAACAAAAAAAAAAAAAATCAAAAATGAATGAAGAAAATTGCGAAATGGTTTTTAGAAACCCGTTTTTGAAAATCTTTTTATAAGAAGACCTCTTTTGGAAAATACAAAGCTAAATAGTCGAGTTAGGGTTTTTCTCAAAGTTTCCCAAGTTTGTTTCTCTCCATCAGCCGCTCTCGTCCGAACCCCCCATGTGCATCCTTCATCCTTCAGCCGTCCGATCCCCAACGACCTCCTCCTCCTTCGTTCATCACCTTCGCCCTTTATCTCCTCCATTCCATCCCGCCATCACCAAGCCACCCCCATGTGCGAGACCCCCTCTGGAAACCCCCATGGCCTCCATTCGCCCTTCATCTGCAACGGCTTTGCACGCCCCTTTTCCATCACCCGCTCATCCCCCTTTTGCTTCAGGGCAACCCTTGATCGTCGCCATCATCTTCAACTTCCCCCCATCTTCTCGGCTTCCACCCCTCTCTATAAAAGGAGCACAATTAGGGATGAAAAGGGGGGATCGACATAGTCCACGAGACACATCTTTTCTCCTAAGCGAAAACCCTTCCTCATTGTTCTTTCCCTCTGGCGCCTTCCCGCAAGCGGTAGAAGGAGATCAAAACCTCCAGCATCCATCGGGTCCTCTATTCTTCAACATTTCATACAAAGATCTTCTTCAGCAACTCTCCCCTCCTTCGTTGCCTGGTTCCTATCTGTCTCAACTGAAGGAGCTCAGCCGATTCCAACTCTCCTGGATTAAAGCTCAGCAGCAAAGGATATAATCCAATCCTCTGCAAGAAATCACATCATTAACTATCATACAACGACCCCCCTTCAAGCAACTAAGAAATCGACACCCACTACAGGTATGAAATCATATTCCTCCTTTCTTTTCATTGCCAAAACATTATTTTCCCCTTTATCTTCAGTGCTACTCTGTCTTAATTTTTTTTTTTTCTATTTCTACTTCGTTTTTCTTTCATTAAATCATGAGAGCATTAAAGAGGAGATCATCCTGCATATAGCAGGAGCGGACCCTCTGTTTGCTACAGTCAAGGGAATGCTTCCTCATTCCTACATTTTTTTTTTTGGCAAATAATCGTCTCCTAACATTTGATTTCTTTTTCTTATCTTGCTTAATCAGATAGTTCTATCATCCCCTTGTTAATTTTTTTTTTTTTAGTTATATCTCTGTTTTCTTTATGTACAGGATGTTCATAGTTTATACTACGTCATTTTTTTTTTTTTTGCATCTCCATCTGCATTATACAATTGGATTTCATTCAGCATTTTATCCTCCTTTTGCTGCCTTTATAATCTCTTCAGTTCTAGCCTCGTCCATTTCATTACATTACCATCGTAATTCACTGCAACCATGTGTGACTGGATCAATGCCACATCCTTTTCCATTGTGTCTCATTTGACATTAAGTTGGTAAGTTCCGTGACTTCGGATTCATGTCAGAATCTTCTTCCACCATCTACGCCCATACCCCTGGCTGATGCATGAGCCGCACCCCTTGTGGCATCTGGCGCTATGTGGAAGTTCCCCTCCTTTGCTTTCCCATTCTATATCTCAATTTAGACCACTCTTGCCTCCTGGTTGACCCACAGGAATCAATTTGACAGCATAGCAATAAGGGTGAGATCCACCTAGTTCTTTGTCTCTATCTCAAAACCTTCCATCCATCCATAAGTCATCACCCTCGTCGGCGTTACTTCTTTCAATTTTTGCTGCAAATTGCCCCTGTTTGCGGCTTACACAACCAGCACCATCACACTCATTGGTAAGCCAACCTGAAACTGGCATCGATTTTCTATTTACAATGGCAGATCTAATCCACTGCGAAGCTCTCTCGGGTTTGCTGTGGAATTCTGCAAACTCTGCATAAACTACATATTTCGGAATGTCTGCATATTGCATTTTGCCCCATTGCATACTATGTCATTGACACATCCGCATTTAGGCCAGCAATGCATCATTGGGCAATGGTCTTAATAGGAGTCGGCCAGAAACTCAGGAAATTGTGAGTTACCTATGGTCTGGGTGCCAATCTCATGAAACCTGGATTTCTAAATTTTGTTGTTATTTAGAGAAAATTAAGCCAGTTACAGTATTGGGATGATGTCTTTCTTATTGGTTACAGTTTTATTTATGTGAGAATTCTGGGTGGCTATATATGCATCCTTTCGTTTCATAAAGAACATCTAACATGTGAAAATAGCTTATGATAAGATATATTTCTTATCCCTGGTGACAGTTCCAGTAATGTTACATTCTTAGTGCTATTTACTGATATAAGGTTTCCATAAGGCGACTCTTCTGCAGTTATGTAATATGATGATCAGGGCATAAATCTTGCATCATTCCTTGTCAGCACTAGTAAGTATGTGGGTAGGACTCAGATTGATTGCTTTTCTTGAATCAAAATTGCTTGTGTTCTATAGGCCTGTTTGTTCATACACATCCTATTTATTTTACGATGCTGCCTATGCTTACCATGATATGTGCGGTAATTCACATAAAATTTTCTTAAGTTTGTAAGGTTTATCAGATGTATATCCTAAGATTCTTGGAGAATTGATCTACTACGTAAGGTCTGGTATATTATTAGCTAAATGTTATTATGGTGAAATCTCTGGAAATCTGAGGTTTGCGTGGTTATTCAAATTTTCTTTTTAGGGGAATAAGATAATACTTTACTACAAGGCCTCTTCACAACTGTCATATTAGAATCATGTGCACACTGTGGTACTATCACTTCACTGTATTTTCCCCTCTATTGAAACCCTCCGTTCATAGCATCCTTCTACCATAGTCCTATACGCAGCAGTACCAGTACAGCACTTCATTTTTCATCTCCCCATATCCTTCTCATTATAGTTTTTCACCTGCCTGTTATCATCCCCTGTGTCCCCATACTGCAACATCTACTGCTGCATCCTCTGCGGAATCTATGCATTACTACATACCTCCTTCATATCACAATTGTGCCCTCACAACATGGCCACACTACCCTGCAAAGACCTATACAGCAGGCCCATCATCATCTTCCACCATCTGCAGCCGCATATTATCAGATATGTTCATGACATATCGATTGATATGCTCACAGCATACCATGCACTTAAGCCTAGTTACATTCTTCATTTACCCACAGCATATCATATATTTAGGTATAGTTACATTTTTCATTTACTTACAGCCATCATATATCTACTACATAGTGGCGGTCTTGTTACACTTTACCAGTTTCCATTATTTCACTCACCTGTTCTACATCCATGTGATATATATATATATATATATATGTATATGTGTAAGTATATATATATATATATATGTGTATATATGTATATATATATACATATGTATATGTATGTAAATATATTAAATGGTTATCCTTCCACATCTTAGATTATCAAGGTTATTTCCTTAAGATGATAAGTACAAGGTAGGTATACGAATGTCTCATAACCTGTATCTTTGAAGTCAATATTATATGTGCCATTTTCCTTTTATTTTCATACTAATCAAGGGTTTTTGCAGGGGATATATGGGAACTGTCACTACTAAGAGTTATAAATTTGATTTTATGAGTTGTAATAGTCAGATTTTAATGAGAACTTACATTTCCTGCTTTAGATAGAATGAATGAGCATTGTAGATACCATGAATTACTTGTTCTTCATGCATTTTTCCTTTATTTCTCAAAATCTCACCATGGTGAAACACGAATGGCACGTGCACCATTTCGTAAGAGGTAAATTAATCCTAAGTTGATGATCCATATCAATGACCATAGTCAGGGTATGGACAAAATTTAGGATTTTTATCTTTTACGAAATAACACTGGACCCATACTGGATCCGTTTTCAAAACTCGTCATATTTCCCTTAAATATCTTCTTCTTTTATTAGAATTTAACTTAAAATTAATTCAAAATATATACCAATGGCCATAGTCAGGGTATATTGAGAGTTAATTTTATTTTAAATTCTATAAAAGCACCAAATGTGTTTTATTCTCCACCTGAATTTAAATATAGATTATTATATAATGCATTCAATGACCATAGTCAAGGATGTATTATATCTTTAATCTTATTTTAATTCATCCAGAGAATGAAATAGCTTTTCAAAATCCAATTTCAAAATCCTTTAAATTCATTCATCATTTAGGATAGAATTGCATCATATTTTCAAAATTAGTTTTTTTTCAAAACTCCAAGTGATGTAAATATCTTCTTCAATCAATCTTCAATCCTATTCATCTTTTTCAATCCTATCTCATTTTCCATCTCAGAGTCCAATTCAACTTTGAGATTCTAATTTCATTTCCTATTCAAAATTTCCAATTCAAATTCATTTTCAAAGTTCAGTTTTATTTTGACATTTCAAATTCATTTTCAAAAGCTTCAATCAAACTCAAAGTTCAGTTTAAACTTGAGATTCTTGATTCATTTCAAGCTTCAAATCCCAGGTCTAAATTGACTTTGGGATTCATCTGTATATCCAAAATTCAATGTCTAAAATTCCCTTTTTCCCAAATTCAAATCAGACTTAGAAATTCTTGATTCCTCTTCTGAATTTAATTCCAAATTCATTTTGAGATCCAAAAATTCAACACTCATATTGGATCTTAGACTTCGGATCCAATTCCTCTTTAGGATCCAGAGTCCAATTCTACTTTTGGATCTTAGACTTCGGATCCAATTCCTCTTTAGGATCCAGAGTCCAATTCCACTTTTGGATCTTAGACTTCGGATCCAATTCCTCTTTAGGATCCAGAGTCCAATTCCACTTTTGGATCTTAGACTCCAAATCCAATTCCTCTTTAGGATCCAGAGTCCAATTTCACTTTTGGATCTCAGACTCCATATCCAATTCCCAATTAAGATCCAGAATCCAATTTTGCTTTGGATCTCAGGCTTTTAGATCCAAAAATCCATCTTAGAATCCAGAATTCAATCATACTTTGGATCTCAGATTTCAGATCCAATTCTCCTCTAGGATCCACACTCCAATTTCACTGTGGATCTTCGACTTCAGATCCGAATCTATTTTAGGATCCGAAACCCAATCTCCATTCCCAATTCTAGATTTCCAATTCAATTCCACTTTCGAAATCTTACTTTCTTTTTCTTAAATCCATGATTAAATTCAAAGTTCACCTCTGACTCTGAAACTTCATTTCCTTTTCAAAACTTTAAATCATTCTTTCTCTAAGTCAAAGAATTACTCTTTCGACTCCGATTTACTTGGACTTAGAAATTTCCTGATCTATCTAAAGTTCTAAGTTAGATTCAATCATTTCTTCACTCCCTTATCAGGTTCACCTCAGAATAACTTGGAGATTTTCAAAATATCTTTCAAAAGAGCATACATTATTGCATTGCACAAGCATGATTCTTTGTGCATTTAGATCTTTTTAGGATAAATTCTTAGACTATGTTTAGGCAAAGCAAAAGGCACAGATTCAATCCTTGGTTCGATTACCCCTGGTAAAGGCGCCAGGAACCGTCGAACCTCGTACCGACGAGCGAATCCCGTCTCTCCATTTTCCCGCAATATTTTAAAAAACGGAGGCGAGTTAAATTTCTAAATGTTTTCAAATTAAGGTCAAGTGAGACCGCGCAAAATAGTTCCTCCTCTCTCTTTCTTTCTTTCTTTCTTTTCTCTTCTCTTTCTCTTTCTCTTTTCTTTCCTTTATTCTTCTCCCTTCAAAAAGGAGGAAAATAGAGGTTAGAAGAGGAAAAGAGAAGGAAGAGAGAGAAAAGCCACAAGAGGAAAAATTTTGCGATGATCACACCAGCAACTTGAACCGCTTGCCATAAGCGTATGTATATCTGGGAGGAGATAGTTGTCGATCAAAATAGTCCCAAACAATGTCATCTTCTTGAATGTTGTTGATCTTGGATCGGTACTGCGCTACTGGAATAAGTTCTTCCATTGTATCTAAAAGAGTTTGCTCGGGCTGGAACGTGTTGGAAGAACCAGGACTGAAGTGCGTAAATGCATCTCTCGACGAGAATGGATTCTCCAAGTGAGAATCGATTCAGAACTCGATATAGGAAGGCGAGCGTTGCCATGGCTATAGAAAGGCGATTGGTTTGTCGACTTCCCCATCTTCTCATAAGCTGGATTATTCTGATGTCCATGTAGTTTTGTCCGTCTGGAAAGAGGGATAATCCTACAGTGCACAAGACCATTGCATTCTGAATTCTTTCTCTAGCTGTCCTTGATAGCGAGCTGACTTCGACGAAGGTTCCATACTGGCGGTACAACTCGAGCAGGTTGACATATTCATTTCCGTCCAACTGGATCAGGGGCCAGGATCGGCGGCCTGTCATACGGGCTAAGGAGTCTCGGGGGTCCAAACCCTTGACATTGATCAGGAATTGATGCTCTAACGGATCTCCTGGTTGACCGGCTGGTTCTGGTAATCCCATGATTTCTGAAAATTCATCCATTAAAACGGTCATCTCTCCCCACGGGAACCAGAATGTACACGTCTGAGGATTCCATCGTTCTGCCATTGCATGAATCAGGTTGTCGTTGATGGTCTGCTTTCCGACTGCTGACGCCAATTCTAATCCGCACTCGCTTAAATGGTCCGGGAACATTCGAGAAAAGCGTTTGAGCCAGGAATAATACCACCGGGGAATGAAAGTTCCGGTGCTAAGGGCTCGATGTTTAGGATGACCTTGTCGTACCTCGTAGGAGATGTGACCTTCAGGAAAGATAGGATCGACTTGACTGGATGCCATCGGACTGAAAAACAGGGAAAGACTCGGAATCAGACTTAGGAAAATGTAGGAAATCTTAATTTTTTTTTTTGCAGGCAAGATAAAATGTAGCTGGAAATTCGAGATCCAGTAGAAAGGTAGAATGGGAAAACCACCTGGAGTTTTGAAAGAAATGGGATATTTGAGAAAATCACCCAGGGTTTGAGAAAAATATCTCGTGGAAAATAAGGATATTTTGAAAAAAGGCCTAATAAGTTGGAAAACATTGGGAAATATAAAGAATTGAGGAAATAACACACATACAATCACATCCTGCACAAACATTTATGCACATTCAGCACTCCCTAAAAGGCTGACTCTAAATGCATCAATTTGAAAACAGCTGTAGGACCCTAATCCTAATTCTAGGTTTAGATCATCTTTGTCCGATCCAGTTATGTCGATATACCCAAATCGAAATCCGAGGTACGTGGCATATAATTTTAACTCCGGTTCTAAGGTAAGGTTTTCCAACATCCTTGAGCGCCTACAGATATACTTCGGACTGTGGCCCGCGGTACGTGGTAGGGGGGCGTTAACCCAAATAATTGGCCCAGTTGTGAGGCTCTGTCCCGAACTAGGGTTCTGGAAGAGAGCCTTGCAACGTGAAGACCGGGTAATGATAGGTAATGGAGGGCTTGAAAAAATGATCACATGCAAAAAAATAGAGGGCTCTAAGTCCTAGAGAGATAGATTTTGAAAATCTTTGAAGAAGCATACATTGTTTGCATTCAGATCCTAAATTGAGGAGAGTTGTAATTAGACCTAAGTCTATGTAAGCATGAAAATATCTCCTCAATATAGTCCTACCAAACCATGCCTAAGCTATATGCAGTCAATGTCAGCTAGGTCAGAATCTAGGCTCCTAGGTTCGCATAATATCAAAAGTAAAAGAGCTGACATTTTGTGAACACAGTTTCGATACTTGAACTAAGTCAAGCACAATTTATGTCAGACAAGGACAGGTCCCATCACGATCGCCAAACCTGTTATCGTCGCAAAAATTTTCCCGTCTTCTCTTCCTTGCGGAAGAGAGAGGGAAATGCTTTCGCGATTCAAACTTGACCGGATTTTGGAAATTGTTTTGAAATACTCACCTCCGTTTTTGAAAATTACGGGAAAATCCATGGGATGGGGCTCGACCTGTCGGTATGAGGTTCGACCGTTCCTGCCGCCTTTAACAGAGGTAATCGAACCAAGGACCAAAATTGTGCTTGACTTAGTGAAATTATCGAAATCGTATTCTATCCTAAATGCACAGAGAATTCAGGCATGTGCTATGAGGTTTTGTAAAATGCAAGTTGGAAAATTATGATGTATGCTTTAGAAAACATTTGGAGTTGAAAAGCGTTTCTCAGGAAATCAATTTCTCAAGAAACTCAGACGAAGAAGATTTGAAATCTCGAGAAAGTTTAAAAAGATTTAGAAAACCATGAAGAAATGAGAATCTGGGAAAAATCTCAAGAAAGTTTATAAAGATTTGGAAAATCATGAAGAAAGGAGAATCTTGGGAAAAGGGAAGGAATTCTTGAGAAAAGATGAACATTTTAAAAGGAAAACACTTTTCGGGAAAACTCGGACTTTGAGAATTTTCTTAGGAAAATGATGGAAAATTTATAGGAAAACTCATTGGCGAAAGAAATTCAAAACTTAGGAAGTTGAAATCCTGAGAATCTTGTCTTTTGAAATATCTGAAAATCAACTTTGATTCTTGAGAAAGATGAAAAATTCCTTTTTGAAAATGAATCTTAAGAAACTAACATTTTCAGGGGAAATCACGGGAAAACTTTGATTAGGGAAATTCAACTTCGAAAATCCTCATAGTTTCTTGAGGAATCGATTTCCATGAAGTGAAAATTTCTTGAGAAAATCATGAGAAAAACAGATGATGCAGATGATTTGAATGAATGAATGCATTTTGAAAAGATTTCTGAAAAATTTGTTGGAAAGATGTGTATTAAGCCAAAGTAAAACCTTCACATATTCTGACTGTGGCCATGAATATGTGCAGAGTTTATTTGAGTTAATTCACAATATTTTGAAAAATTGGAAATATGATGTGCATTTTTAAAATAGCCTAAGAGTGTAGGCTCAATGTGACTGGTAGAAAGATGATGGATCTGGGTCTCGTCCATATTCCGACTAGGGCCGTAAATATGGATTCCACCGAGTTCATCAACTCTCTAAGAGTTGGTGCACGTGCCATTCGTGTTCATCCACGGTGAATTTTGAAAATTTGAGATATATGAATCATAGAATCAGGATATTACTGAAATCAAACTATATGAGATGCAGCCTAATCTAAGCAGTAAAAGTAAATATTATTCCAAAATTTACATTTGATTGTTACATTGCTAACATAAAGTAAAAAAATGAAATGGAGCCAAGGAATCAGCATCTTCTATATTTTCCTGCAAAATGAGAATTAGTACAAGATAACCAAGAAAATGGGTATATATATAATATATACAACGAAGAGATATATATATATCAAAATACTAAAATTGGTGCTAAATGACATGTAACAATGGAGGTGTATTTATATGAGAAAATAGATATATAGATGCTCATATATGAAAATAAGTGCACATGAAGGGATATATATATATATAAGTATATATATATGTATATATATATATATATATATACATATATACGTATACATATAGGTATATATACATAGATATACATATATATATAGATATATATACATATAATGAAAAAAAATATACATGTTAATGAAAATTCCATATAATGGGTAAAATCAGAAAATACAGGTATATACAGTTTCTGTAGGTGATTTTACACAGCCGTATTTCCTAAATTATAAGATAATTTTCAATAAAAATGGGTATGGAGCTTCCCTATATATCAATAACGAAGACTGTAAAAGATGGTCAAGAGATCATGAACGAATATGGATATATCCGTTCATGAAGGTGGCTGTTTATCATGACTGCACTCCTGCAGCAGAAAATATGAATATAACATATACAATGCAGTGGAAGGAACATAGGAAATCAAGCTTCTCAATTGGCTAAGAAAGTTTGATTCTGCCTTAATTATATTCCATTACAGAATTTTGAATTACCAGGGGATAAAAAATACATAAAAACATAAATAAAAAAAAACCATTAAGCTACTAACTTTCTATAAACAAATTAAGTTATAATGAAGAAGATGATACTAATTTACAAAATCTTAATCAATCTGTCATAGCTTTACAAAACATATTAACCAATTTGACAGAAATCTGCAGACCACAACATTATTGCAATCTACAAATTATGTTTATCTAACAAAGTTTCAAACACATCCTAACTCGTAACCAGTGTAACACAATATTATGCAATCATGTACATTGAGAGAAAGAGAGAGGCATATGATATGAGCTGGCAATTTACTATTATCTGGTCAAGATGAGGCTGGAAATTAGTGAAGTTGGTGCCACTTAGCAAGGACAACATGCCTCTAATACGTTTCAAGCCTAACCATGGGTGGAAATTAAGTGGAAACTTGCTAGTGCCCTCAAATATGGTATTTGCTGGTTTCTAACACCCTTAGTATTCCTAAGGCAGTTGCCTCACCAATGAAGCAGGAAACTAACAGAAGTGACATTCTCTGAAATACATGATGCAGCCCTATTCTCTCTCTCTCAAACCATTATCAGTAATGCACTTGAACATATAAATATGAGAAAATTCAAGAATCAACTATCCAGCCAGTGTTCTTCAATATAATAAGCTATTACATTCAAGCATAGCAAGAAACAATGCATCATATTAGGTGTCCACTATGTTTTTTTTTTTTTTTTAGTTATGTGGGAAAGCAACTCCGCCTATGTATAACTGTTTAGTTATACACCGCCGGTCCCAAGCCCGGATAAAGGAGGAGGGTTGCGGTAGGCCTGTGACAGCCAGCATAAAAACTTTGTCATACCCTATGAAAATGAACCAATATGAGAATTTCGTTGGGGCGTTCCCTACTGAGCGACGAGCTGTACTCTCTAGGCCCGGAGGCAGTGATAAATGGGCAAGGGTTGCTAGGTCGTCGCCCAGAAGCGACGCGTCACACCGGCGCCCGGGTGTGGTGTCAAATAGGCAAGGGTTCCCTCACTTTGTTGGACGGGTGGGGGTAAAGAAGTTAGTCCAAGACCATAAAATTAGGTTAGCCACTTGGAACATAGGGTCTTTAACTGGTAAGTTGGTAGAGTTAGTAGATGTTATGTGTAGGAGAAAGATTGATATTTTATGTCTTCAAGAGACCAAATGGGTAGGTGAGAAAGCAAAAGTGATAGAACCTTGGGGATATAAGATTTGGTATACAGGAATAAATAGAAATAGGAATGGAGTAGGGATTGTTATGAGTCGTCAGTTTATAGATAATGTAGTTGAGGTCCGTAAGAAGGGTGATAGAATTTTACTTATTAAATTAGTATTAGGTACGGATATTATTAATATTATTAGTGTTTATGCACCTCAAGTAGGTTTAGATGATTCCATTAAGCATCAATTTTGGGAAGATTTAGATGGAGTAGTACAAGGGATATCTTATGGAGAAAAGCTTTTCATCGGCGGTGACCTTAATGGACATGTAGGCATTAGTAGGGATGGATTTGAGAGTATCCATGGAGGCTATGGTATAGGAGAAAGAAATGAAAGTGGAGAAAGGATTTTAGATTTTTGTTTGTCCTATGATATGATCTTAGCAAACACTTGGTTTAGGAAAAGGGAGTCTCACCTAGTAACATTTAAAAGTGGGGTTAATACGAGTCAGATAGATTTTTTCCTACTTAGAAAGAGAGATAGGGGCTGTTGCATCGATTGTAAGGTTATACCAGGAGAGAGTGTAGCTACACAACATAGAGTCTTAATTTTAGATCTTAGAATTAGACAATGTCGCAAAAGGGATAGACATAGGATAGATCCTAGAATTAAGTGGTGGGCACTGAAAGGAGCTAAACAAGGAATGTTTGTAGAGCAGGTAGTTAAGGAAGCTGATTGGTGTCTCGAGGAGGATTCAGAATCAATGTGGAATAAGATAGCGGGTGACATGAGAAAAGTGGCTAAGGAGGTATTGGGTGAGTCTAAAGGCGGTGCACCACTAGGTAAGGATACATCATGGTGGAACGAGGATGTCAAATTAGCTATTAAGGTTAAAAGAGAGTGTTATAGAAATCTAAGTAAGAGTCGTGATAATGAGAATTTGGAAAAGTATATGATAGCAAAGAAGGAAGCTAAAAAAGTTGTTCGAAACGCGAGGGCTAAGGTATATAAGGAGGTTTATGACAAGTTGGATACCAAAGAAGGCGAGAAGGATATTTATAGGCTTGCAAAGATGAGAGATAGGAAATCGAAGGATTTGGGTATGGTTAGATGTATCAAAGATGAAACGCAAAGGGTTTTAGTCAAAGATGAGGAGATTAAGGAGAGATGAAAAGATTATTTTGATAAGCTATTTAATGATAGTCATGCTCAAGATCTTGGAGACTTTTCCATTCCTTTTCATGAGATAAATCGTGACTTCATGCGCAAGATTCAAAAGAAAGAAATTGCAGAGGCTTTGAAGAAAATGAAATCAAGAAGGGCAGTTGGCCCAGATGGTATACCTATCGAGGCTTGGAAATGCTTGGGAGAGAAAGGTTTAGAATGGTTGACAAATCTTTTTAATTTGATTTGGCGAACAAATAAGATGCCTAATGAGTAGAGGAAGAGTACTTTGGTGCCTTTATATAAGAATAAGGGTGATATACAAGATTGCACAAACTATCGGGGTATAAAACTCATGAGTCATACTATGAATGTAAAGCTCGTGAAAAAAAAAAAAAAACGTGTCTGACTCGTGCACTGCACGTGTCGGGGGTCTGGGTCGCCTTGTCGAACCCGGATCCGGGCTGGACCCGAGCTCGAGCTGACCCGCGCCCCGGCTTCTTAAATTCTCGAGAAGTCGGTGTCCTTTAAAAAGACACATTGTCTCAGGCGAGGGGCAAAACCCTCGCCCCTTCTCTCTCCTCTGCCCTGTCTCCCTCACGCCGCTGCCGCCGGCGAGTGATTCCGTCCGGCCGCCTCCCCTCTGAGTTCCGGCAGCCTCTCCGAGCGTCGACGACCCTCGCTACCCACGTCGACGACGATCTTCACTTGCGGCAGCCCTCGTCAGAGCTTCGGTGAGCCTCGATCCCCCTTGTTCTGCTCCCGTGAGGTGCCTTCCCCTTCTGCAACCGACCTCCCTGCTTGGCTAGCGGCTGCGCCAGGGACCTCGAGCTCCAGCGATCCCCCGCCGACGGCCACGTTCTTCCCCCTGTTTTTGCTGTGAGGGCGGTGACCTCCGACGACCTGCCGATCGTGCCTCCGACCTCTGCATTGTCTCCCCTTCAGCCGCCGACGGCCACGTTCTTCCCCCTCTTTTTGCTGTGAGGGCGGTGACCTCCGACGACCCGCCGATCGTGCCTCCAACCTCTGCATTGTCTCCCCTTCAGCCGCCGACGGCCCCCAAGCTGACATCGGTGATGCGCTGCCTCTCAGCGATCGTCGCCACCCTCTTGTCGGCTGTCGACTGTGCCGGAGTTGTCGGAAACTCGACTCCCCCCTTTGCGGTTTTCGGAGGTAAACCCTCCCCTTTTTCTCCTTTGTGTCGGGTAGGTCGACAGGGGGGCTGAGCCCCCTGTCACCTCTTGTCGATAGGGGGTCACCCCCCCCCTGCCTTTTTGCAGTGGGTCGATAGGGGGACTCAGCCCCCTGTAGTCGCCGCTTGTCGACAGGGGGGCTGAGCCCTCTGTCATCACGGGGTTCCGTTCCCCCTGTCTTTGCTTGTTTGGCTGGGGTGGAGGGGGGGATCTGCTTTCCCCCTGCTCTTGTTGTGCCGGCAGGGGGCTCAGTCCCCTTGCCATTCGTTTTGCTGGCAGGGGGCTATGTCCCCTTGCCATTCATTCTGTCAGCAAAGGGCTTCACCCCCCCTGCCTTTTTCTGTCTCGGCAGGGGGCTCTGTCCCCCTGTCCTTGTGCTTGCTCAGCAGGGGGCGAGGCCCCCTGTCTTTGCTCTTGTTTTTCGGTAGGGGGCTTCGCCCCCTGCCTTATGTTGTTGTTCCGGCAGGGGGCGGAAGCCCCCCCCCCCTGCTCGCCTGTTGTTCTCGGTAGGGGGCGAGGTCCCCCTTACTTTTGTGCTGCTTCTCGGCAGGGGGCTTCGCCCCCCTGCCTTCTTTTGTTGCCGGCAGGGGGCAAGGCCCCCATGCCTTCAGTTGTTCTCCCTGCAGGGGGCGGAGCCCCCTGCACCCTCTGTTGCTCTTCGGCAGGGGGTTCTTTCCCCCTGCCTCCAGCATCATGCCAGCAGGGGGCGAAGCCCCCCTGCTTTCCTGTGTGCATCTATGTTCTCCGGCAAGGGGCTTTGCCCCCTTGCCTTGTTCTTGCTGCCGGCAGGGGACTGCGCCCCTGTCTCGTGTTCTGACAGGGGGTGTTTCCTCCCCTGCCTTTGTTGTGGCAGGGAGCCTCTGCTCCTTCCCCTGCCTTTCTTTGTGCTAGCAGACAGGGCGCTCCTGCTCCCTGTCTCTGCTGCTGTTGCCAAGCAGGGCTGAGGCCCCTGCCTCTGGCACCCTTGTCTGCTGAATGCAGATCTCCTGCCTCTGCTTCCTGCAGGCAGGAGGCCTTGCTGCGTTTGCTTCTCATTTTTAATACGGCATATACTAACGTTCTAAGCTCTCCAGGTTGAACAGTGGATCTAGCTCGCCCTTAGTGGCTCGAGCTCTCGTTTGCGTACGAGGACCCGCAACCCCTTAAGGTAGGGGATTCTTGCGTGAAAGGACAATGAACTGATAAATGCTAAAATAAGAAAGATAACTAAAAGAGGACGATATATGTATACGTATAATATATATACGTATGTCTTTACCTTCAAGGACGCGGTTTCGCGATCCTTGTCCTCTTTACTTTCTTGCACTTCCTTTCTGTCGCCGCCGCGCTATATGTGCCCAGGCTTTTCATTTCTGTCTTTACATTCCATGTCTTTTAACTCAAGGACGCGGTTTCGCGATCCTTGTCCTCTTTACTTTCTCGCACTTTACTTTCCTGCTGCCCCGCGATTTGCGCCCTGGCATTTAGTTGCTTATGTCTGCTTTGTTCTCCAGGATGCAAACCCTGGTCCTCCTTTACGTTCTTGCACTTTACTTCCTGCATTTACTTGTTTCCCCGCGCTTTAGGCGCCATGGCTTTGCTTCTTACTTTACTCTTCGTACTTTACTTTCCTGTACTGTCGTGCTTGCTCTTGCACTTGTCTTTTGCTTGTGTTCGTCCTTATCTTGTGTTGCCCTTCGTGCATGTATTCTTATCTCTGTCGTATGCTTCTTTACTTGCTTACGCTTATCGATCTATCGAGGTGCAACCCCATCTCTCGTGAGTCGTCCTTTACACTTGCGCAGTCAGTATAGGATCTCTTACCTTAGAAGTTGCTTGCGTAGTTGCCTGCTTGTGCGTTACGATGATCAAGGTATGATCTCATACCTCGTGTGGAGCTTTAGCGTTCTACCTTCGCGGTACGGCTTCGCCCATCGAGTCTTGCCCCTCGATTTGCCTTTGTATTAGTTTGTACACGGGTTTGCCCCTTGTTAGCTTGCACTCCCTGAGTGCAACTTCGAGTGTATAGTGTATATCGTCTCACTTGTCTTACAAGCCACGACACCCACTTATGCACTTCGGTTCTTCAAAGACATCGTCTTAGGTGCGAACCTACTTTCAAGGATGTATAGCTTTATAAAGCAGTGATAGCGACCGGATCTCCCAAATTGATGTATTTGCGATAGGCGTGTTACTACCTCAGTTCGCCTATTCGATACGACTCAGATAGCCTTGTTTAGAAGCTTGTGCATGATTAGGACGGGGATCCTAGCGAGGTACTTGAGTCATCGCTAGATCAGCGCTGCATCACTTCTGATGCAAGACCTAGTTCTAGACTTTCTGGTCAAATCCAGATAGTAGCTCTTTCCTTCTTTCGTGAAGGTATTGTTGGATCTCTTACGAGGGATCCATGTTCCTCCTCTTGTAGTTCTACCCTTAGTCACGTATGATATGTTTGGACTACGAAGAACAGGACGAAAGGTCTATAGTAACCTCTAACGTGTATTGACACATTAAGCTAATCCTGTTATATTGATTTCGCCTAATAGGCCGATTGCTCGCCATTGTCTTAAGGACCCGAGCACGATCAGTTGGAACTGGAATGAGTTCAATGCAGTCTTCTATAAAGTAGAAGCATTGGGATTTCCTACAAGAGATCCGTACCCCTCTCATCGTGGTTGTACTTTTGAACAGGTACATTGCGTACTACGATGAGTAGGATGAGAGGTCTATGTCTACCTCGAACATGTAATGGCATGTGTTTGAGATCACAAGAGTGATGTTTCTACCCTCACTATGGATTGACCACTTTCATCGTGATTATACATTTGTATAGGTACGATGCGTTCTGCGGTGAGTAGGATGTGAATTGTATGATTGCCTCGGACGCGCAATGGCGCGTATAACTCACTTAAATAATGATCATGCGCCTTCACAGGCAAGATGCTCGATTGGGTTGAAAGACCAGAGCATGAGAATGGGACGGCGGTTAAGAAACCCTCCGTCGTGCTCATTCGGGACGGTTCATCAAGAGAGAGGATGGATGGTACAAAACTCCGATGGACAGTCATTAATGGCAATCTCGGGCAAAGATCCGAGCTTCCCCAGTCATCGGAGGTTAGGGGAAATCCTTCGGGCCACTTCTGCAGAAGTACGGATGCGCATCCATTGGGCCTTTGTTTGCCTTTGGGGATTTACTCTCTTGGTCACTGGCCGTCCCCTTAGGAAGCGAACTCAGTCAGTCATTCGGGGTATAATAAAATACATAGCATAATGGACCCCCGAATCGATCTCGGCTGTTTCTACGTTCTGCCTTGTGCGTACCCACAACGGCCTGTTCAGTAATGAGATAAGATATAACTTATACACATGTTCATGAGATACGCATGTTGTAACGTGCATTGCTTGCTTGCTTGGTAGCTCGGTAGTTCGGTAGGCTACTCATTGAGCTAGGTACGCCTGTCGAGGCGTTACCCTTGTTGGTTAAACTGCTTGTGCAGTTCTGCTATGTAATGACTAGCTTCTCATACTAGTCAATTACTTATAATACTAGCATTATGCTAGTTATTGCATATTGTGATATAGCTGCTACATGATTGCTTATCCTGTGTAACTTATGAATGCTTGTCTTATGCAATTGCTTTGCTTGACTGGTGGATAGAGTTTGTTACTCTTCACCTATTATATCTGTGGGATTTGCTATAGTTCCTTGTTTAGCACTTTGATCATTCCTGCTCTTGTACGTAAGTGTTTGCTTTACTAGAGCTTTGCTTACTCCACAACACATTTGGTTAGATCTGCTAGTTCTGCTTGTTCCTGTTTGAGCTAGCGTTTATCTTACTTATTGCAGCTTTTGTTCTTTCTTGTCCTTTGCACCCCTACTAGTCTGTTGTGAGACTGACCCATTTCATGGGCAGGTGGTGAACAGGATATACAGCTTGCGATGGCACGATGACGCGATGCATTCAAGGCAATGCCCTTTCCTGACGTTGCACTCCTAGGGACTCTTTTGATAGCTGTGGTATAAGGTTTCTTTGAAAGCATCTCTTTTGATTAGAACTCTGGATTTCTAAAACTGTATTACCAAAATGTGGTTCTTCTTTTCATTTCAATAAAATATATATTTGAATTGCAAATCGGTTTGTAAGGGGAAATCTGCTTTTGGTTGTAATGCGCCCAAGGTCTAGGGACTTGCTGTTTTGAACCTGATCTTCCGCTGAACTTCTGTTTCAAACTCTGATAATGATTGATTTCAAAGCTTTCAACCTTTTTCATAAAAGGTTTCAAGTCCACAATTTTGGGGCGTTACAACTTTTGGTATCAGAGCAACAGGGAAAGTGGTACTCCTTGATCATCCGACATCTACATCGCAATGTGAGTATCTATTTCTCTTAAATTATTTGGTATTTATTTTAATTTAAGAATGTGTTTTTGCTTAGATGTCGTTCAATAAACTGATCAAATCTATAGACGCATTAACCGAAGCAGTTGAGCAACTCCAAGCGATGGTCCAGAACCTGGATCATAAGGTTGATAGGTTGGTTTGCACGAGCACCAACATAGGGCGGAGGGTCAACCCTCATGTTTTGTCCGATCCTATGTGCCTTCGGAATCTCGATGGTGTCACTTTTGCGGAAAGGTGGGGCATTCTGCTGAAGAATGCCACTTTAAGCAGCGTCGCGATAAAAAGTCTGTCGAAGATAGTGCTGACAACAAGCGTCGACCTGCTAAAAGACAGAAACTAGATGGAGAAAATGAGCCTCAATGACCGTTAAACCCAAAGTGTTTGAGATGCGATCGTGTTCACCGTGGACAGGCATGTCCCCGAGCCTCTGGTGGCTGTTTTTATTGTGGCAAGATGGGCCACTTTATCCGTGATTGTCGCATACAGAATGTGGATGACCTCCGGCGAGTGGGCAGTACGCCCCAACCTCCTCAGCAATAGCAACAGAACACATAGAAATCGTCGAATAGACACCTTTGATAGTCTTAGTTTTAGACTTTTTGTGTGTTTTGTTACGTATTTTTGTCAAGTTAAAGCTTATCAATGGAATTTCGTGTGACTTTGGTGTCTTTGTGATCTTAATGATTGTGATGCTTATTAGGTGAATGACGTGTCACGCCTACAACTGATTAGTTTTTGGGTAGTTGACTTGTTACGCCTACAAATGATCAGTTTTTGACTTTTAGGTGGTTGACTTATACGCCTACAAATCATTAGTTTAGATCATTTAGGTGAATGACACCTCACGACTACAAATGATTAGTTTGATGATACATCACGCCTACGTAACTGTGTTGCAGGTATTCGCATTATGATTGGTTGTGTGATTATATCATCTCTGTATGGCATGATTGATGAATATCATGAGTATTGGACTAAAATGTCTGGTAGATATGTGCGTATGTTTGACGCTGCAGTAGTCGAATGCGATGTGCTTTGAGGTAAGAATTGTGAATGCAAATGATGATGCAATGATCAAAATGATTGCACATGTAACTTGAATCGTGTGAATTTATTGGATTACGTATGAGTTACGTAAGTTGAAGTTAGGATGATTCATAGTATATTATCTGCGTGTTTCTGTGTATAGAATTCATGCTTTGATTGCGCATGCTTTGAGGTCCTATTTGAGGATGCATGTTTCTTGTGGCATTGATGAGTTGCGTAGAGTAAATCTTCTATGTGATGTGATTGATATGCCACCTGAATAGAATTGTTGAGAGCATGCAAGGAATGTTTAGTTTTGATATATGATTATGGTTCGTGGAACCTTGTTGGAAGAATGTGTGATTCTGCGTTTCGTTCTGCCATGTGAAGTGATACTATGCATATTGTTGATATGTATGCTTGTGCCCATATTGGTGGTTGCTGACCCCGAGTGCGGTCAATTGTTCTGAGCAATCGATTGTATTGATGCATGTATCACTGTGTATGGTATCGGTTGAGGATCTGATCTCCAATGGATTATCTGCGAGGGGGGTGTATGACCAAGATCAGGTGACCCACTAGAGTGGTAGATTTCTGTGAGGATGTGCACTGTCCAAGATCGGGTAGCCGCAAGGACGGTGAACTGTGAGGAAGTGTATGGTCCAAGACCAAGTATACCATCTAGGGCGGTAATTCCTTGTGAGGTCGTACATTTTCCCAGACCAGGTGATTCGGCATGGATCTTGTTGATTATTAGTGGCTATCGACCCAGTGAGCTGTCATTTGTGCTGATACGTGTATCGCAGTGATTTTCTTTGATTATGGCCTTTGGTGAGGTTTGGGTTCCCAAAGGACTTTCTGTGAGGGTTCGTATGACCAAGATCTGGTAACCCGGCTAGAGTGGTAGAATCTCTGTGAGGATATACACTGTCCAAGAGCGGGTAGCCGCGGAGACGGTGAACTGTGAGGAAGTGTACTGTCCAAGACCAGGTATACCATCTAGAGCGGTAATCCCTTGTAAGGTCGTACGTTTCCCAGATCAGGAGGTCCGACAGGGAACTTGTAGATTTTGATTGCCATGAAAAGTTATGGTAAGCTCTATTGATCTTCTGATATTGATTGATGAGTATAGCCCGTTGTGAATCTATAGATTTGGCTTTCTGTTTTAGCATAATTATATGCCCAACTCAGATGTGTGAATCAGATCTTTATTGATTTTTAGATCGTGATCATGTTTTGGACCTTCTATGGAAGGGCGGGCTTTTATGAGAAAGTATGTCGCCTTAAGTGAGTCTTGATAGGTGGCTGTTGGCCGCATAAGGCCTTGAGAGAGTATAGATTGTGTTTATTCATGACGCAGAGTTTAGAGATTGCGAGTGTGACACACGATGTCTTGATGACGATTTAGAGACCCTGTTCAAGGAACGTAAACTAAAGCAATGTCTCGTTTTGTCTCTTCATCCCTTATCACATCAAGTAGAAGTTAATGATTAAACCTTTCCTATGGTCTTCTACTAGATTCTTTTT
This sequence comes from Nuphar pumila, assembly GCF_984573655.1. NCBI lineage: Eukaryota > Viridiplantae > Streptophyta > Magnoliopsida > Nymphaeales > Nymphaeaceae > Nuphar > Nuphar pumila. The sequence continues at coordinate 78,504,021 of NC_143249.1, read as the reverse complement.
GTTAGATAACTCGTTGTGTCTCTTCACCCTTGAAGATAGCGAATAAGAATTCTTAGAGCCTTCTACTAAACTCCATTTCTTTTTATGGCTCTCCATATGAACTCTTGCGAACTCTTGCGAAGACAAGTTATTAATGAATTCACACATACGTTTTGTTCGATCAAGTTGTTGGCTTCGAACCTCTCTTTGGGACGCATTATGTGTTGTCCTGATCCCTTCAGAAGCTTGTGTGTTTGGGGGTTCGTGTGCGCACGTACATCCTGACCTATACCTAGTTCCCTTAGGCTGCGGTCTAGGCAGATCACCTTCCTATGAAATTTCGAGGACGAAATTCTTTTAAGGGAGGTAGGATGTAAAGCTCGTGAAAAAAAACAAACAAAAAAAAAAAACGTGTCTGACTCGTGCCCTGCACGTGTCGGACATGTGTCGGGGGTCTGGGTCGCCTTGTCGGACCCGGATCCGGGCTGGACTCGAGCTGACCCGCGCCCCGGCTTCTTGAATTCTCGAGAAGTCGGTGTCCTTTAAAAGGACACATTGTCTCGGGCGAGGGGCAAAACCCTCGCCCCTTCTCTCTCCTCTGCCCCGTCTCCCTCACGCCGCTGCCGCCGGCGATCGGAGATGCCGGCGAGTGATTCCGTCCGGCCGCCTCCCCTCTGAGTTCCGGCAGCGTCGACGACCCTCGCTACCCACGTCGACGGCGATCTTCATTTGCGGCAGCCCTCGTCAGAGCTCCGGTGAGCCCCGATCCCCCTTGTTCTGCTCCCGTGAGGTGCCTTCCCCTTCTGCAACCGACCTCCCTGCTTGGCTAGCGGCTGCGCCAGGGACCTCGAGCTCCAGCGATCCCCCGCCGACGGCCACGTTCTTCCCCCTCTTTTTGCTGTGAGGGCGGTGACCTCCGATGACCTGCCGATCGTGCCTCCGACCTCTGCACTGTCTCCCCTTCAGCTGCCGACGGCCCCCAAGCTGACATCGGTGATGCGCTGCCTCTCAGCGATCGCCGCCACCCTCTTTTCGACTGCGCCGGAGTTGTCGGCAACTTGACTCCGCCCTTTGCGGTTTTCGGAGGTAAACCCTCCCCTTTTTCTCCTTTGTGCCGGGTAGGTCGACAGGGGGGCTGAGCCCCCTGTCACCTCCTGTCGGTAGGGGGTCACCCCCCCCTGCCTTCTTGCAGTGGGTCGATAGGGGGACTCAGCCCCCTGTCGTCGCCGCTTGTCGACAGGGGGGTTGAGCCCTCTGTCAGCAATGGGTTCCGTTCCCCCTGTCTTTGCTTGTTCGGCTGGGGTGGAGGGGGGGGATCTGCTTTCCCCCTGCTCTTGTTGTGCCGGCAGGGGGCTCAGTCCCCTTGCTATTCGTTTTGCTGGCAGGGGGCTATGTCCCCTTGCCATTCATTCTGTCGGCAGGGGGCTTCACCCCCCCTGCCTTTTTTTGTCTCGGCAGGGGACTCTGTCCCCCTGTCCTTGTGCTTGCTCAGCAGGGGGCGAGGCCCCCTGTCTTTGCTCTTGTTTTTTGGCAGGGGGCTTCGCCCCCTGCCTTATGTTGTTGTTCCGGCAGGGGGCGAAAGCCCCCCCCCCTGCTCGCCTGTTGTTCTCGGTAGGGGGTGAGGTCCCCCTACTTTTGTGCTGCTTCTCGGCAGGGGGCAAGGCCCCCATGCCTTCAGTTGTTCTCCCTGCAGGGGGCGGAGCCCCCTGCACCCTCTGTTGCTCTTCGGCAGGGGGTTCTGTCCCTATGCCTCCTCAATCATGCCAGCAGGGGGCGAAGCCCCCCTGCTTTCTTGTGTGCATCTTTGTTCTCCGGCAAGGGGCTTTGCCCCCTTGCCTTGTTCTTGCTGCCGGCAGGGGACTGCGCCCCTGTCTCGTGTTCTGACAGGGGGTGTTTCCTCCCCTGCCTTTGTTGTGGCAGGTGTGGCAGGGAGCCTCTGCTCCCTCCCCTGCCTTTCTTTGTGCTAGCAGACAGGGAGCTCCTGCTCCTTGTCTCTGCTGCTGTTGCCAAGCAGGGCTGAGGCCCCTGCCTCTGGCACCCTTGTCTGTTGGATGCAGAGCTCCTGCCTCTGCCTCCTGCAGGCAGGAGGCCTTGCTGCGTTTGCTTCTCATTTTTAATACGGCATATACTAACGTTCTAAGCTCTCCAGGTTGAACAGTGGATCTAGCTCGCCCTCAGTGGCTCGAGCTCTCGTTTGCGTACGAGGACCCGCAACCCCTTAAGGTAGGGGATTCTTGCGTGAAAGGACAATGAACTGATAAATGCTAAAATAAGAAAGATAACTAAAAGAGGACGATATATGTATACGTATAATATATATACGTATGTCTTTACCTTCAAGGACGCGGTTTCGCGATCCTTGTCCTCTTTACTTTCTTGCACTTCCTTTCTGTCGCCGCCGCGCTATATGTGCCCAGGCTTTTCATTTCTGTCTTTACATTTCATGTCTTTTAACTCAAGGATGCGGTTTCGCGATCCTTGTCCTCTTTACTTTCTCGCACTTTACTTTCCTGCTGCCCCGCGCTTTGCGCCCTGGCATTTAGTTGCTTATGTCTGCTTTGTTCTCCAGGATGCAAACCCTGGTCCTCCTTTACGTTCTTGCACTTTACTTCCTGCATTTACTTGTTGCCCCGCGCTTTAGGCGCCATGGCTTTGCTTCTTACTTTACTCTTCGTACTTTACTTTCCTGTACTGTCGTGCTTGCTCTTTCACTTGTCTTTTGCTTGTGTTTGTCCTTATCTTGTGTTGCCCTTCGTGCATGTATTCTTATCTCTGTCGTATGCTTCTTTACTTGCTTACGCTTATCGATCTATCGAGGTGCAACCCCATGTCTCGTGAGTCGTCCTTTACACTTGCGCAGTCAGTATAGGATCTCTTACCTTAGAAGTTGCTTGCGTAGTTGCCTGCTTGTGCGTTACGATGATCAAGGTATGATCTCATACCTCGTGTGGAGCTTTAGCGTTCTACCTTCGCGGTACGGCTTCGCCCATCGAGTCTTGCCCCTCGATTTGCCTTTGTATTAGTTTGTACACGGGTTTGCCCCTTGTTAGCTTGCACTCCCTGAGTGCAACTTCGAGTGTATAGTGTATATCGTCTCACTTGTCTTACAAGCCACGACACCCACTTATGCACTTCGGTTCTTCAAAGACATCGTCTTAGGTGCTAACCTACTTTCAAGGATGTATAGCTTTGTAAAGCAGTGATAGCGACCGGATCACCCAAATTGATGTATTTGGGATAGGCGTGTTACTACCTCAGTTCGCCTATTCGATACGACTCAGATAGCCTTGTTTAGAAGCTTGTGCATGATTAGGACGGGGATCCTAGCGAGGTACTTGAGTCATCACTAGATCAGCGCTGCATCACTTCTGATGCAAGACCTAGTTCTAGACTTTCTGGTCAAATCCAGATAGTAGCTCTTTCCTTCTTTCGTGAAGGTATTGTTGGATCTCTTACGAGGGATCCATGTTCCTCCTCTTGTAGTTCTACCCTTAGTCACGTATGATATGTTTGGACTACGAAGAACAGGAGGAAAGGTCTATAGTAACCTCTAACGTGTATTGACACATTAAGCTAATCCTGTTATATTGATTTTGCCTAATAGGCCGATTGCTCGCGATTGTCTTAAGGACCCGAGCACGATCAGTTGGAACTGGAATGAGTTTACTGCGGGCTTCTATAAAGTAGAAGCATTGGGATTTCCTGCGAGAGATCCGTACCCCTCTCATCGTGGTTGTACTTTTGAACAGGTACATTGCGTACTACGATGAGTAGGATGAGAGGTCTATGTCTGCCTCGAACATGCATTGGCATGTGTTTGAGATCACAAGAGTGATGTTTCTACCCTCACTATGGATTGACCACTTTCATCGTGATTATACATTTGTATAGGTACGATGCGTACTGCGGTGAGTAGGATGTGAATTGTATGATTGCCTCGGACCCGCAATGGCGCGTATAACTCACTTAAATAATGATCATGCGCCTTCACAGGCAAGATGCTCGATTGGGTTGAAAGACCAGAGCATGAGAATGGGACGGCGGTTAAGAAACCCTCCGTCGTGCTCATTCGGGACGGTTCATCAAGAGAGAGGATGGATGGTACAAAACTTCGATGGACACTCATTAATGGCAATCTTGGGCAAAGATCCGACCTTCCCCAGTCATCGGAGGTTAGGGGAAATCCTTCGGGCCACTTCTGCAGAAGTACGGATGCGCATCCATTGGGCCTTTGTTTGCCTTTGCGGATTTACTCTCTTGGTCACTGGCCGTCCCCTTAGGAAGCGGACTCAGTCAGTCATTCGGGGTATAATAAAATACATAGCATAATGGACCCCCGAATCGATCTCAGCTGTTTCTACGTTCTGCCTTGTGCGTACCCACAACGGCCTGTTCAGTAATGAGATAAGATATAACTTATACACATGTTCATGAGATACACATGTTGTAACGTGCATTGCTTGCTTGCTTGGTAGCTCGGTAGTTCGGTAGGCTACTCGTTGAGCTAGGTACGCCTGTCGAGGCATTACCCTTGTTGGTTAAACTGCTTGTGCAGTTCTGCTATGTAATGACTAGCTTCTCATACTAGTCAATTACTCATAATACTAGCATTATGCTAGTTATTGCATATTGTGATATAGCTGCTACATGATTGCTTATCCTGTGTAACGTATGAATGCTTGTCTTATGCAATTGCTTTGCTTGACTGGTGGATAGAGTTTGTTACTCTTCACCTATTATATCTGTGGGATTTGCTATAGTTGCTTGTTTAGCACTTTGATCATTCCTGCTCTTGTACGTAACTGTTTGCTTTACTAGAGCTTTGCTTACTCCACAACACATTTGGTTAGATCTGCTTGTTCCTGCTTGAGCTAGCGTTTATCTTACTTATTGCAGCTTTTGTTCTTTCTTGTCCTTTGCACCCCTACTAGTCTGTTGTGAGACTGACCCATTTCATGGGCAGGTGGTGAACAGGATATACAGCTTGCGATGGCACGATGACGCGATGCATTCAAGGCAATGCCCTTTCCTGACGTTGCGCTCCTGGGGACTCTTTTGATAGCTGTGGTATAAGGTTTCTTTGAAAGCATCTCTTTTGATTAGAACTCTGGATTTCTAAAACTGTATTACCAAAATGTGGTTCTTCTTTTCATTTCAATAAAATATATATTTGAATTGCAAATCGGTTTGTAAGGGGAAATCTGCTTTTGGTTGTAATGCGCCCAAGGTCTAGAGACTTGCTGTTTTGAACCTGATCTTCCGCTGAACTTCTGTTTCAAACTCTGATAATGATTAATTTCAAAGCTTTCAACCTTTTTCATAAAAGGTTTCAAGTCCACGATTTTGGGGCGTTACAATGAAACTTTGGGAGAGGGTGATTGAGTCTAGGTTGAGGAAGGTTGTCACAATATCGGAGAATCAATTTGGTTTTATGCCTGGAAGATCAACTATGAAAGCTATATATCTTCTTAGACAACTTATTGAAAGATATAGAGAGAGGTACAAAGATTTGCATATGGTTTTTATTGATTTAGAGAAGGCATACGATAGAGTACCTAGGGACGTTCTCTGGTGGACAATGATGAAGAAAGGTGTTTCTCTTAAGTACATTAGTATAATTAAAGATAGGTATGAAGGAGTAATAACCAATGTCCGCACTTGTGGAGGGGTGACAACCAATTTTTCGATAACGGTTGGGTTACATCAAGGATCTGCTATTAGCCCTTTCCTATTTGCGATAGTGATGGATGAGCTTACGAGATCAATTCAAGAAAATGTACCGTGGTGTATGTTGTTTGCTGATGATATTGTTTTGATTGATGAGTCTAGAGCTGGGGTTAATGCTAAGTTAGAATTATGGAGACAGACATTGGAAGCTAGAGGTTTTAAGTTGAGTAAGAGTAAGACTGAATATATGGAATGTCGGTTTAGTAAGCAACGAAGTAGTGATGGGAGTGTAGTGATGCTTGGTGAGCAAGAAATACCGGTGAATGATAATTTCAAATATTTGGGATCCATTATTCAAAAGTATGGAGAAATTGATGGAGATGTAAATCATAGGATAAAGGTTGGGTGGATGAAATGGAAAAGTGCAACTGGAGTGTTGTGCGATCGTAGAATGCCATTGCGGTTGAAGGGAAAGTTTTATAGGACGACTATTAGACCCGCTTTACTATATGGTACGGAATGTTGGGCTGCCAAGAGACATCATATTCAAAAAATGAGTGTAGCTGAGATGCGGATGCTTAGATGGATGTGTGGAAATACAATAAAAGATAAGATTCGGAACGAGGAGATACGTAAGAAGGTAGGTGTTGCACCCATTGAAAATAAGATGCGAGAGAATCGTTTACGGTGGTTTGGACATATTCGGCGAAGGCCTAATGATGCTCCAGTTAGAAGGTTGGAGAAATGGGAAAATATATTAGTTAAAAGAGGTCGAGGTAGGCCTAGGAAGACTTGGATGGAGATGATAGGAAAGGATATGAATGCTTTGAACCTCACCGAGGACATGGCATTGGATAGAAATGATTGGAGGAAAAGGATTCATGTGGAAGACCCAAAATGAATTTCTTTTTTGGTTCATATCGCTGACCCCAATTGTTTTGGGATGAAGGCGTAGTTGTTGTTGTTGTTGTTGTATGTGGGAAAGCATAGCTTCCAACATCCAAGTCCTTAAATAAGTCGAATATGACAAACCTCTATCAACTAATCTGCATAACAAAGATATTCTCAAAAAATTTAAAAGCTACAAAGAAGATATTACAAACCCATAGAGAAGGTTTTAAGATGTTTCAAAGTTTTTTTTTTAGAAACATGTGCCTCTATTAGCTCTTCACTAGAGAAGTTCCTTAAAGTATAAGATACAGCCTATGCCCGTCTGCATGTCAGCAGATACACATCTGGTTTCTCTTTAGCAAAGCAATCACCGGCTGATTGAGTGCAAGGTCCTGAGACTGTCTTGTAGATCCATCAATAAATTGAAATGAAATCAAAGTGTGCACAAAAGAAATGCAACTAATGGGCTACAAGAGATCTCAATCGATAATGAAGAAAGGATCATAGAGACCAACGCAATCGGATGCAATAAAAGCAAAAAAAAAAAAATTGAAGATAAATTGAAAGATGAAGATGCAAAACGTGCGATATCAAGGAATCGTAAGATGCAGAAATACCTGGTAGATCCCCTGCACACAACGATTTGTAAATAGCAGTAAAAAGGGTGATTCTTTTCTGCTGGAACTAGAGAAGGATGAGACGGCCTGCTGTCTGAAGGCAATGTCAAGGAGCTGGATTGATTTATGCTGTATATCCTGCTAATAGGCTGAAGAAGGGGGCAGCAACTGGCTGGCTTGAAGGCAAATGGTAAAAACGTTAGCTGGGTTGTGGCTGGGCTGAAGTGGAGATGGACAACAACCGTTGGAGGTGGAAGGTTGAAGAAGGTGAAGACTTTGGCTGGCTGGTTCTTCTGCTGGGCTGAAGTGGAGATGGACAGCAACCGTTGGAGGTGGAAGGTTGAAGAAGGTGAAGACTTTGGCTGGCTGGTTCTTCTGCTGGGCTGAAGAAGACGCAGAGGCTGGAACCTTTTGCTGCTAGGGTTGAAGAAGATGAAGTGTGGCAGCCCCTTTGGAAATTTCAGCTGGTGTGCTGAAGCTAAGGAGAGGTTTCTTGCGAAAATCCAAAAAACAAGAAGCAAAAAAACTCAAAATTTTCTTTTCCTTTTTTTTTTTCAATCGGCCAGGCTCCCCCTTTTTAAAGATTTTCAGCTTCCTTTTTTTTTTTTCAAAAGATCGCAGCTTCCTTTCCCTTTTGAAAATCCGTTACACTTCTCTTGAAAGTTTTTAAAACCGTAGAATTAAAAGCAGCCGTTTTCAAAAGGGCGCCTCCTGTATTTTTCAAAAAAATGCATTTCATTTACCTAAGTTTTAGGTAAGATGAGAATTTTTAAAAGTATGGCTGTGGCGCCATTTGGGCTGTTTCCTTTTAAAATTTTAAGTAAGCAAAATTAATAAAAAGAAATAAAATAAATAAAATAAAAAAATGAATAGTGAAATAAATGAGAGGTTTTTATGGAAATGCCACCTCAATCTACTTTTAAAATCCTTTTGAAAATAAAGTTTTGTTTTGTTTTTGCAAGTCTTTTATTTTCAATTGGGGTGCCACATGTGTGTGGGCCCACTAACTAAAAGAAAAAAAATAGAAAAATAACATTAAGAAGAATTTGCAAATGGGTTAGATCTCCGGGTGGGTCCCGTTTGAAAATAAGAAACTTACTTGGGAATTTGAGTATGATGCTAGTTCAAAGGCGGGTCCCGCTCCATTTATTTGAAAATACGAGATAAAACATTATTTGTTTTCAAGAATTTGGAAAATTGGTTTTTCAGGGCAAAAATATGGATAAAGTAAATGTAAAAAAAAAATATTTTGTAAAGAGATTTAAAATCTTTTTGCAAAAAGTTTTGAGATAAAATCTTTAAAATCCATATCCAAATATCCAGACTGTTTTCTCTGAGAAAAGCTTTTGTAATTCCAAGTCCTGGGGGTAAAATGGGAAAGATTGGCAATTTTGAAAACCCAGGGTTTTGAAATCAATTTTGAAAAGTTTAAAAATCAAATCTGGATTGACAATTTTTGAACATCAGGAGTTCTGGATCTCCAAATGGAATGCTGTGTAGTGAAATGATGTAAAATGTTCATGAAATGCTATGCAAAGACACGTTTCTATAAAATGTCATTCTGAATCTAGAATTGGAAATTCTAATTTCTTGTCAGGAATAGGATTTTGAAAATTTGCAGTTTGAAGATGTCTCTGAACCTAAATATAGAAATTTTGAGGCTCAAGAATGAAATTGAGGACTTTCTGCAAGGTTCAATCTTAGAAAATGACCATTTTGCCCTTCATTGCTTCGGAGAGCTGGAATGTACTGATTGAGGGGGATGTCAGGGGAGTGAGTGAAAATTTGGGGTGTTTACATGCGCCAATCACCTTCTCGGATGAGGACCTTCCAAAGCCTCATTCATTTCATAATAATGCCTTGTACATCGTTGTTCGAGTGAGAGGAATGACAGTACCACATGTGCTGGTCGATGGAGGCAGCAGCCTCAACATATGTCCCCAGATGACAGCAAAAGCATTAGGGATCAAAGATGAAGAATACATTCCAGATCCCATCACCATCTACGGATTTGACAATCATGGTCAAACGGCTAAGGGCAAAATATTTTTGGAAGTATTCATCAACTATTCGGTGCACTCCGTCCTCTTTCATGTGGTTAATGTGCCACCCACCTACAATCTGCTGCTCGGAAGAACATGGATTCATAATGCAAATGCAGTGCCTTCCACCCTCCATCAATGCGTGAAGTGGTCAAAAGGTGCAATGATTACCACAGTGCTCGGAAAAGACCCAGAAGAAAGGCTCCTGCAGCCCATGATTCCCCGACCGTCATTCACTGCGGATATTCCCAGCATCAGGGAAAGTGAAGAGATCAATCTCGGAGAAAATTGTGAAATACTCCAGGCATCCTCATAACTATCTCTGCACACGGTAGTCATGACTCGATGGAGAGGTCCCGAATTCTTCAAGATTGGAGGTCGGATCAACTACAATGCAATTAAAGATCACCCGTTGTTTCCGTAATTCATAAAGGCAAGAAAGGGATTTGATTTGCTCCTGAAACATGGTTATCAACCCTTCAAAGGACTCGGCAAGAATGAAGATGGCCGCATCGAGCCAGTGATCCAGAAGCATCGTCCCCACAGAGCAGGACTAGGGTTTTCCGGTAGCAGCTCACCAAAGAAGACTGTTTTTGTCAAAGGGGCACATTGAAGACCATTTGTTATTTTCTTTCTATTCTTTCCAAAATAAATGTCTCATTTTATCAATGTCTTTGATCAATTCAAAATCAATAAAAATTCCAAGTTTCTTTGTCTATCTGGATGTCATCTGTCTCCTTTCCGTCTATCTCTTCATTTTATAATTTTAATGCCATTTTATGCATAGTTTTCTTCAAATGATTGCTTGTCTTATGATGGGCAATTTTATCTGAACCAAATTTCTTATCCAAAATTTCAGAATGACTTCTCGGACAATCAAGAAGCTCGTTCTCAATCCCAAGGCTTTTCAGAAGTCGGCAGCAATTCACAGAGTCAAAGCAAGCACCGAAGATGGCAAGAGTGAAAAGCAGTCCGATGATTATGCAGAATATGATCAGTCTCTTCAGGAATTACTAGAGTTCGCCGTAGTTCAGAAGCAAGATGAACCATCTCCTCTAGTACAAGATCCGACTGAAGATGTCAATATCGGTTCAGAGGAAGATCCCAAAATTCTCCAGATCGGAACCAGCCTGAGTCCAGAAGAAAAGGAAAGAATTACAAATTTTCTTAAGCAACATCAAGAAGTGTTCGCATGGACATATGAAGACATGCCGGGCTTAGACTCAAAATTGGTCGAACACCGTCTCGTCTTGAAGCCAGAAGCTAAGCCAGTCAAGCATAAGCTGAGAAAAATGGATCCTAAAATAGAACAACAAGTCAAGGAAGGACTCGAAGACCTGCTCAAAGCAGGATTTATCCGAGCTATTGACTACCCAGATTGGTTAGCCAATATCGTCTTTGTTCCAAAGAAAAGCGGCAAAGTGAGGATTTGCATAGACTTCAGGGACCTCAATAAAGCGACTTTGAAGGACGATTATCCACTTCCAAGCATCGATCTCCTAGTCGACAGCACGGCAGGACATGCCATGTTCTCCTTTATGGATGGATACTCCGGCTACAATCAGATTAAGTTAGTCGTCCGCGACCAATCCAAAACTTCCTTCACTACGCCTTGGGGCACTTTTTGTTATACAGTTATGCCTTTTGGGCTCAAGAATGTTGGAGCAACGTATCAACAGGCAATGGCCGTTATATTTCACGATCAGATGCGCAAAATCATGAATGCGTATGTCGATGATATTCTCGTGAAATCTAAAGAGGAAGAAGATCACCTCGAAGCTCTTGACCAAGTGTTTAAGCGACTCATTCTTTACAAGTTAAGGCTTAACCCGCAAAAGTGTGTTTTTGGAGTCGAATCAGGCAAACTGTTGGGTTTTCTGGTCAGCAGAAAGGGAATTGAAGTTGACCCAGCCAAAGCAAAGGCTATCATTGATATGCCACCCCCGAAAAATCTCAAAGAATTGCGTAGCTTTCAAGGACGTATGCAATCAATCTGGCGATTTATTTCCAACTTGGCGGTGAGATGCAAACCTTTCAATCATTTGCTCAGAAAAGGAGTGAAGTTCAAATGGGGACCAGAATGTCAGCAATCGTTTGATCGAATCAAGAAATATCTTCTCAATCCTCCCATCCTGAGGCTGCCAGAATTGGGAAAACCTCTTTTATTATACATCTCAGTCAATCAAGTCGCATGTGGCAGATTCTTGGCGCAATACAAAGAAGGCAGCTTGATAGAGCATGCTATTTATTATGTGAGTAAGACTTTCATAGACTATGAAAAGAAATACTCTCACATAGAGAAGACCTGCCTAGCTCTGGTATGGATGTGTCAGAAGCTAAGACACTACCTGCTAGCATCAGAAGTCAAAATTTTGTCCAAACTCAATCCTCTCAAGTATATCTTAGAGCAACCTTTCCTCAGCGGACGAGTCGCCAAATGGCAAGTCTTACTGATGCAGTATGACTTAGAATATGTCTCGCAGCAATCAATCAAAGGCCAAGCAATCGCTGATCAATTGGCAGATTTTCCTCTGGCAGAAGAGGTGAAAGCCGAAGATAATTTCCCAGACGAGCAAATATGCAATATCCAGCAGTATCCAATCTGGAATTTATTTTTCTACGATTCCAAGAATATGGTCGGAATAGGCATCGGAATCTTATTAATCACCCCAGAGAAAGAGATGATTCCATTTTCTCTTAAGTTAGATTTTCAATGCACCCATAACATGGCTGAGTATGAGGCCCTGATTCAAGGTCTGAAGATTCTACTAGACTTCAATGTTAAGAGAGTGCATGCCTACGGCGACTCATTACTCGTTGTCAATCAAGTTCGAGCCGAATGGCAAGTCAAAGATCAAAAGTTATTTCCTTATCAGAAGATCGTTTCAGCTCTTGTCAGCAATTTTGAAGAATTTCAGCTCTTCCATATCAAGAGAGATTTTAATCAAGTGGCCGATAGCCTAGCAAGTTTAGGCTCCATTATGGCATTCAAGAACGGAGAATCTTGTCGCTCTTTTGAAATTGGCAGACTTGACCAACCTACCTTCCTTCCAACAGAACAAGTAAACCAAGCTGAGCAAAAGATGAAGCCTTGGTATTACAACATCAAAACTTTCATAGAAACTGGCGAATTTCCCCCAGAACTCTCAAAGAAAGAGCAACGAGCAATCCAGCGTATGTCTACCTGATATTTCATTCTGGCAAATGTCCTCTATCGTCGAGGATTCAGTTCAGAGTATTCCAGATGTTTAGATGAAGACGAAGCCAAAAAAGTCGTGCGAGAAGCACACGAAGGCATTTGTGGTGGCCACGTCGGCTACCAAACCCTTGTCAAACAGATCATAAGAGCAGGTTACTACTGGAAGACTATGCAGCAAGACTATTACTATCATGTGAAGAAGTGTGTTCAATGCCAAATACACACACCTTCTATTCATGCTCCGGCAACTTATTTGCAATCCGTTGTTTCTCCATGGCCGTTCTTTATGTGGGCCTTCGATGTCGTAGGTCCCATCACCCCTTCTGCTTCAAATGGCTACAAATACTTCCTTGCCGCAACAGAATATTTCACCAAGTGGGTAGAAGCTATCACTCTTCGCACAGTAGAAGGACGACACGTAGTCTCTTTTATTCACAAGAACATCCTTTGCCGTTTCGGCATCCCACATGACATCGTGTCAGATAATGGCAGTCATTTCAAGAATGAAAAGATGAAGACATTCTGCTCAAAGTTCAAAATCTATCATCATTTTTCGGCTCCCTACTATCCTCAAGGGAATGGTCAGGCAGAGGCCACCAACAAAATTTTAATTCGTATCTTGGAGCGAACTGTAGAAACAGGCCGTGACTGGCATGAGAAGATCCACGATGCACTATGGGCCTATCGGACCACCATTCGTACACCAACGAATGCTACCCCATCAGAATTGGTCTACGGAACAAAAGTAGTATTGCCGCTACATGTTCAGAAGCCCGCTTTGAAATTCGCATCGCTTCTGCAATTACCTCTGGATCAATACCAACAGCAACGACTGTTGCAGTTAGACTTTCTCGACGAGAGAAGGCTAAAAGCAGCAAAGCATGCTAAATCTTATCACCAGAGAGTGGCCAGGCAATACGCGAAGTCTGTCATCGAAAGAAGATTCAAAGTCAATGATTTAGTGCTTCGATCCGCAGCCTATCTCAAGCATCATCCTGGTGGCAAATGGTCGCCAAATTGGGAAGGTCCCTATGTTGTCAAAGAAGCCTTACCCCGCAATTCATATCGGCTCATCAATGCCGATGGGGTAGAATTGTCAGATCCCATTAATGCTCGACACTTGAAAAAGTTCTATACTTAAAGCATCTACTCTTCCTTTGTAATCTTCCTATTTTCTTTAAATAATGATCAAACTTTCTTTCCCAGTTACACTGGGGCATTTTTAAAATTTTGTTCTGTATGCAGGCAAGATAAACAAATTCCTCATTTCACGCACTTGTGTATTCATGTGCATCAATTTGCATTCAACTGCATTAACAACAATCCGGTCAGTATTGGGATTTCAACAAACAGTCCCATCACAATTCCTAATGATTCAAAATTGAAAGGTAATCACCAGTACTGAACCAAAACCCAGCGCTCGAACTGGTATTATTTCAAAATCCAGTGTTCAAACTGGTACATTTTCAAAATCCAACTGTTTGGAAAACCGAGTTCCGACTCGGGTTTTTATTCAAATTATCCTCCTTTGTTGATCCGGGTTCCGACACGAGATCTCTTTACCTTATTCGAGCTTGTCATTTTCTTTTGTTGATCCGGGATCCGACTCGAGATCTCTTTACCTTATTCGAGCTCAGATTCGAGCTTGTCATTTTCTTTTGTTGATCCGAGTTCCGACTCGAGATCTCTTTACCTTATTCGAGCTCAGATTCGAGCTTGTCATTTTCTTTTGTTGATCCGGGTTCCGACTCGAGATCTCTTTACCTTATTCGAGCTCAGATTCGAGCTTGTCATTTTCTTTTGTTGATCCGGGTTCCGACTCGAGATCTCTTTACCTTATTCGAGCTCAGATTCGAGCTTGTCATTTTCTTTTGTTGATCCGGGTTCTGACTCGAGATCTCTTTATCTCATTCGGGCTCAGATTCAAGCTTGTCATTTTCTTTTGTTGATCCGGGTTCCGACTCGAGATCTCTTTATTCATTCGAGCTCAGATTCAAGCACTTCATTTTCTTTTGTTGATCCGGATTCCGACTCGAGATCTCACGATTCATTCAAGCTCAGATGCGAGCTTTTCATTTTCTTTTGTTGATCCGGGTTTCGACTCGTGATCTCTGTATTTTATTCGAGCTCTGACTCGAACTCATTATTCTCCTTTGTTAATTCCAGCCATTTCAATCATCAGGGTCTGTCAATTGCTCAAATTGGATAATTTGCCCTCCAAATTCCAATTTAAATCTTCAAATCAGGCAATTCTCCAATTCCGACCTCTGGGTCACTCAATTTCCAATTTTCGACCTTCGGGCCACTCAATTTCCAATTTTCGACCTTCGGGTCACTCAATTTCCAATTTTCGACCTTCAGGTCATTCAATTTCCAATTTTCGACCTTCAGGTCACTCAATTTCCAAACTTCGACCTTTGGGTAACTCAATTCTCAATTTCGACCTTCGAGTCACGCAATTTCGACCTTTCGGTCAAACCAATTCTCAATTTCGACCGTCAGGTCATCCAATTTCGACCTTCGGGTCATTCAAATTTCCAACAGTCAATTTTCCAATTTTCAATTTCGACCTTTGGGTCAAACAATATCAATATCCAATTTCAATCATTTTCTCTTGTGAGAGACCCTTTTTAGGGAGAGTTCGAGGGAGCTCGTTCTTTTCGCATGCTATCCAATCCGTTCACTTAGCCCCTTTTCAGGGAGAGTTTGAAGGGACTCGCGTCTTTGTGAACCGTTTGCAAAACAATTTCCAATTTCACACAAGGAACCCTTTTAAAGGGAGAGGCTCGACGATGACTCGCTTTTCTTGTAACCCCCCAATTTCATACTAGGCCATTTTCGTCATGAAGGACCCTCTTGTCAGGGAGAGTGTGATGGACTCGTTCCTTTCATGACCCAAATTTTCTGACCTCACTATTATCGGCCTCCTTTCCATAAGAGAAGCCTAATATTAGGGAGCTTTGACGAAAGCTCAATTTCTCTTCGAAAGTTCGTTTTGCAAACACCTCCTCTTCAGGGAAGAGAGGAGTATTTTCCATTTCCCATTCAGCTAAGGGCTAAGCCTGAGTCTCTCTTTTTGGGGAAAAAGAGAGGAGAATTTTCGTCACGGATGTGTTGAGCCGGACCCCAGATGCTCTCTTTCACCAAGGATTTCAAGAAAATTTTATCAATTTGTCAATCAATTAATTGTTGATCTCAGAATCTTTATTGCATAAATCTTTATTTCAGTTTACCTTTAACATTACTTCCAAAAGAGTGAAGCTTTTGCGAAAAGAGATTCAAAACTCAAATTCTTTCTATTGGCCAACCAAAAGGATGAAGAATAAATCCTCGATATGGCCAGCAAAAGAAAATTCAATGTTATTGCAGAGCCATAAAAGATTGATATTGATCGCAGTCAATGGCACATTTTAAAGACCATTCTTGTAAAGACGAGGCAGTGGAAATATCCTGAGTGCTAGGAAAAGAGAGAATTCACCCAAGCCCTGTCTCCTTAAAATCACCTAAGCTGCAATTAAATATCCGCAAAAGGGATCTCTCAATTGTCGTCAAGATGAAGGCGAATTAAGCGAGTAGATTTCCGGGGCCAAAGAAGATTTGAAACATCTCCAAGATGACGGAGTTTATGACGGATCCTTCCAGGGAAAGTCCAAAGCACTGTCGAGATGAAGGCAGATGCGATGAACCTCCCGACATTCCCTAAAAGATATTTAATTTCAGCTATCATCCAAAGATATCTAAACCCATGATCCAACATCATCGAAGAAGGATCGAAACATCTCCAAGTTGAAGGAGTTTGTGACGTACCCTTCCCAAAAGAGAGCATGAGAGGAAAAAGAAAGAGAGAAAAAGTCAGAACATCTCCAAAATGAAAGAGAATATAGTCAAAACCCAAGAGAGCCAAAAGAGTGCAGAAAGATTATCATGAGAGAAGCTCCCAGGATATCAAGCTGCCAAATCTATCAAGAATCCTCTTTAATCTTGTGAAATTCTATTATCAATACTCTTTCATCAATTGCTTTCATAATATCAAATTCTCTTTCCTGTTCATATCAAGGAAATTGATAGCTTCCTTGAAGAAGGTCAATTGCAAGCAATTTGGATTTCAATTCTACGAAGTCAATCTCGTTCGGAGGTAATGCTTTGGGTAGAAAAGAAAGAATATCTTTGCAACAATGTGCAACATTTTCAAAAAACTTTGAATCAACAACAGAATTCTCAATATTTTGACAATATTTTCTAGCTAGCCTGACGTGAAGTGAGAGCTTGATGTCCGTCCTTGATACATCCTGACACCAATTTTAAATCCCTCTTAAGGACTTGATTCTTTACCTTCTTTGAGAGCATGAACTCTCAGATTTGCACACTTCCCTGTGTCCCCATTGTCCCACCATAGACAGTCTCATTTCGGTTCGAGGTCGAACCACCAATCATTTCCGGCAAAAGGCAATTTCAAAAGCTATTTAGTCTCAGCAATGAGACGCCCAAGATCAACCCCTTTTCAAAGCTTTAGGGACCCCATTTTCCTTTTGCAAAACCCCTGTTGGATTTATTGTGCAAAATCCGAAGGTTCCATCATACCATTTCATTTTCCGCCCAATCAGGATAAGGGTACAAACCTGAGCCTCAATCAAAGAGGTATTTCATTTTCCGCCCAATCAGGATAAGGGTATAAACCTGAGCCTCCTTTGAAGAGGTATTTCATTTTCCGCCCAATCAGGATAAGGGTATAAACCTGAGCCTCCTTTGAAGAGGTATTTCATTTTCCGCCCAATCAGGATAAGGGTACAAACCTGAGCCTCATCCTAAGAGGTATTCCATTTTTCGCCCAATCAGGATAAGGGTACAAACCTGAGCCTCAATCAAAGAGGTATTTCATCTTCCGCCCGATCAGGTTAAGGGTACAAACCTGAGTCTCATTTCGATGAGATATTCCATCCCCCAATCAAGTCAAGGGTTAAAACCGGAGCTTCGTTCCACATGAGGTATTTCTGTCCCATCCAGGTTAAGGGCAAAAACCTGAAGTCCACCGCCACAGAGCGAATCATTTCTCTTCATTCTCCATTTCATATCTACCATCTTCATCAGGGCTAATTTCCTCACACCCAGTCAGACCCTTCTTACTGGGGCATTTTTTTTATAGCCCAAATTTGGAGTGTTTTTCTTTGCCACTAAGCTCAACCATAAGCCGGCTTAGTAGCAAAGAGGGGCATCTGTAAACACCCCAAATTTTTCATTCACCTCGCCAACATTTCTACCAAGCATCATCATTCAGCCTCTGAAATCGCCGAAGGGCAAAATGGTCATTTTCTGAGCTCAGAACTTCAAAAGTCTAAATTTCATCAGCAACTCTCAAAATTACTCTATTTTCAGCTCAGATGTTCAAGATTCTACTCCTGACATAAGACGGGAATCTCCAAAGACCGGTTCAGGATTACATGTCATAAGACATGGCATTGCATATCATTGCATGAGCATCTCATATCACTGCACTGCACAGCATGTCATTTCGAGATCCAGAACTCTCGATTTCAAAATCTTCAATCCAGATTCGAATCTCAACTCTTTTCAAAATTAATTTCAAAACCCTGGGTCTTCAAAATTATCAATTCTTCCCATTCTACCCCCAGGACTCTGAATTTCAAAATATTTCCTCAGGAAAACGATCTGGATAGTTTTTAATATGGGTTTCAGCCACTTCACCTAAGATTTTGCCCTTTTGTCAAACAATTTCAACTATCATTCTTTTACAAAATCGCCTTACAGGGGCCAACTCTTTTCAAAAAATTTCTGTTTTTGCCAACTAGTCCAGATTTTATGAAAATTTTAAAAAGAGGTTTTTTGTTGTCTTGTCCTTATTTCAATAAAGAAGCAATGTGGGACTCACACTGAGGTGGTGTCACATAGGCTTTTCTTTTGAAAAACCTGAACTTTGAAAAACCCAAAAATATAGGAGCCTTGTCCCCTGGATTGGCGCCACTTGTCCTTTCTCTCTCCTCCCATTTACCTGCCATGTGTCAGCATAGGGTCAACCTTAAGAAGCCGCCACATGTCATTAGACATCCTCTTCATTCATGCCACGTGTCAGTGCCCACCATCTTCACCCTGTGCCATGTGTCATTCCAAAGTCACCATGAGATGCCAAGTGTCATATGTTGTCCTCTTCAGAAAAAGTAAAGTTTGTCTCCCCTGAGGTGGCGCCAGTGGAAGTGTGTCTCCTGCAGAGGACACATGTCACTCTCTCCTTTCCTCAGAAAAAGGAGAATGACACATGTCATTCTCTACTCTTCTCAGAAAAAGCAAGTGACACATGTCATTTCCTGCTCTCTTCAGAAAAGCTAGAATTCAAACATTCAAATCCTTCCAGAGGTGGCGCAAATCCTGAACTTCACCTTTTCTATTTTGTCTGAGATGGCGCCACAT
Source organism: Nuphar pumila (assembly GCF_984573655.1). Lineage (NCBI taxonomy): Eukaryota > Viridiplantae > Streptophyta > Magnoliopsida > Nymphaeales > Nymphaeaceae > Nuphar > Nuphar pumila. Next base: position 78,485,203 of record NC_143249.1, on the reverse strand, counting down.
GTACTTGACCCTCCTTCTCTTTCCTCTGCCACGTGTCAATCTCTGCTTCTTTCAGAAAAAGCAGGATGACACATGTCTCCCCTTACTTTTCTCAGAAAAGTAGGTGACACATGTCATTTCTAGCCTCTTTCAGAAAAAGTAGAAGACACGTGTCACTCTTGGCCTTCTTCAGAAAAAGCAACCATTTAAAATTTTTCAGACAAGGCCTAGGTGGCGCAAATGTTGATTTTCCTGCATAAACTCACCTTTATTTTATTTTGAGGTGGTGCCACATGGTTCTTCCTCTCTCCACAACCACCACATGTCACTGCAGGATCTCCCAGAGGAGGCGCCACATGTCCACCCTCTATTCCTCCAGAGCCAACCCCATTTGAATTTCAAATCTCCCTCTGAGGTGGCGCCATTTGAGAAGACTCCTCCAGCCAGCTGACACTTGTCAAAAGCAGAATCATCCTGAACTGCCACATGTCCAGACCTCCCTGCATCAGAAAAAGTAGAAACAGCTCCCCTCTGAGGTGGCGCATTCTGCTTCTTCCATTCCTGTTCTCCTGCCACATGGCAGTGTGGAGCTACCCTGAGGTGGCACCACATGTCAGCCCTTGCTCCCTTCAGAAAAAAAGCAGAAATTCGAATATTCAAACTCCTCTGAGGTGGCACCTTCTGAGCCCCACTGCCTTGTTCTTCTGACATGTGTCAAAAGCCACTCTGAGATGGCGCCACATGGCATGCTCCTACTGATTCCAACTTTAAACCTCAAACTCCCTTTTGAGGTGGCGCCATTCCAGAACCCCACTTGGCTTCATTTTGTATTTATTTTATTTCTTTTATAAAAGTAGCCCCCTGAGGTGGCGCCATAGGAGAACCTTCAGAAAAGTAGAAGTTTGAATTTCAAACTCCAAGAGAACACCCCCTGAGGTGGCGCAATTTGAGAGCCTCCTGCAGAGAAAATCAAGCCACCATTTTGAAAATTTTCAAACTCCCCTGCTGAGGTGTCTCACCCACAAAATTCCCATTTTATTTTCTCAAAAAATCAAAATAGCATGCCCTGAGATGGCGCCACATGGAGGGCTCAGATTGAGCCTGTTTGAAATTCAAAATTTTCAAAAGAAGGCTACAAGTACAAGGACTCACGCCCAGTTTAGAGACTCCAATTTTGGATTTTGAACTTCAGCCTAGCTCCCCTTTAGAACTCAAGTGTGTTTCTCTGAATTCACGCCCCCTTTTGGCTCAGTGGAGAAGGTGCAGTGAAGCACCGACCTTGCTCGTGCCGTGGCCAATTTGATCTAAGCGTGGGTCGATCTTCGTGAACCATCTGAAGCCCGGATCAAAGGACGAAAGAAGCTATTGGTAGCTGTTCATTTCGAGAGTTTCAAAGCTGCATAAAAACGCAAGGTTTACCTCCCTTCCTCTTGATTTCATAATATCATGATTTGATGCGTGTTGTCGCTTGAAGAAAGAGCTCATCCGAGGGATGGATTGAGCTATTCTCATAAAACGACGTATATCAAATATATATATATATATAATTATGCTTCCTTGATGATTTTTAGCATTCATGCATTTAGATGAATTTAATTTGTATTTTATTTTGTTAATTTAGCATGTTTTATAAGTTAATTAGGTTTAATTCGGTATTTATTTCAATTCTGCTCAGTTTCAGTAATTCTCTGTTTTTGTCAGTCAGTCCACACGTCATTTAATGCATTTATTTTTCGTTAAAAATTCTAAAAAAATCATGTTATACGCCCTTAGGTGTCTCTAAAAATGTTCCAAAAATTCGGAAGGATTTGAATTTGTTTACTATGGTAAACATTCAAAATGATAAGTCGGGTTTTGTTACCTGGGATGTGTTTTAAAAACTCATTTTCGACTTGTAAAATCAAGATCTCTCTCATGTGAGGTCCGATTTTCGCTACAAAAGATGTTATGAACTCGGGATGATGTCTATTATTTAATCGGATGTTCTAAGATTTTTATGATTTTTTTTGTTGTCTGAAAAAAATCCGAGAGTTCGGGACACGTGTCAGAGCCTGATTTGGGCCTCTTAGATTTTGGATCGACTTAAGGAGATGAGTTCTCTTTGGGTGTTGCTCCAAATCCGAATCTGTAAAATGTGAATGTCGTGTTCGGGATGTCCTCTGTTTGCATATGAAAGCTTATGATTTTTAAAATAGTTTTGATATCTGTTTTGGATTTTTCTTGTCAGTCTTTTGTTTTGTCATATTTGTCTTTTCTGTTGCTTTAGGCATGAAAAGTCGTATTTTTATCTCTGTTCTTGTTGATCAAATGCCAAAAATATAAAAATGAAAGTTGTTCCTTAGTGTGTCAGTAGTTTCTAATTTAAATATCAGAAATTTCCATGAGTGTTTTTTATTTTTTTAGCATTTTATATTAGATTAGGTTGATTTTACCTCCGTCAGAACCAAATTCCCGTTACCGAACTCACCGTAGTTCAAATCCCGAGGCTGTAAAAACCAAAAGTGTTCCATTTCAGGTCCTTTAGCAGTCTGAAAAATATTAGAAGTTTTTATGGTGTAAAGTTTGCATTATCATATTAAGTATTGCATTTGGTTCGGGTCCGTAGGCGAAATTCGCCCTTTTAGAATTTTCTTTAAATTTTAGTATCTAAATCATGTCATTTCATGAGTTTTAACATTCTAGGATGGTTATCAGAATAGGTAGATGCTCCATACTGAATTTGACAGCATATGGAATTCATTTGAGGCTCGATTTATCCATATCATCAAAACAGGACCCCGCGGGACCCTGATCCAAGCGAAAATCAAGCGAAATTCGTTATTTTTTATGAATGATAGCATGTCAAAATTTTGATTTACAGTCCTAAGGTGTTTATCAGTATTTCATCATGTCTCATCATGCATTTCATCATCATTTGTTTCAATTCGAATTTCAAAATCTCAATTTTACCAAAATTTCCTTCAAAAAACCCTAATTTTAAAGGTGTAACTTCAATATTAGGGGTATTTTGATCATTTTGACCACAATTTCAAACTATTTTCTACTGAACTTCTTGCATTTACATCATTTCAAATATCAAGGAAGCATGATAATAGGGTTTATATCCAATTAAATCCAATGATTTCATAATATTATTGGAAAATCTTGGAAAAACTCACATATTTGAACTAACCCTATTTCAAGTTTGGCAGGGACATTCAAAAGAAGGAGCTGATGTCTGCAATTTCCTTTTATTTCATTTATTTAGTGATGTAATAATGTAAATTTTGGAATAAGAGATTTAATTTTCTGCTTAGACTAGGATGCATATCATATAGTTTGAATTCATGCCATATCCTGTTTATGTGATTCATGCATTTTATTTCAAAAGTACTATGGATATACACAAATGGCACATGCACCAACTCTTAGGGAGTTGATGAACTCGGTGGAGTCCATATTTACGGCCCTAGTCGGAATATGGACGAGACCCAAATCCATCATCTTTCTACCAGTCACATTGAGCCTACACTCTTAGGCTATATTAAAATGCACATCATATTTCTAAATTTTCAAAATATTGTGAATTAACTCAAGTAAACTCTGAACATATTCATGGCCACAGTCAAAATATGTGAAGGATTTACTTTGACTTAATACACATTTTTTCCAACAAATTTCTCAGAAAATCTTTTCAAATTGCATTCATTCACTCATATCATTTGCATCATGAAATCATTGGTTTTCTCATGATTTTCTCAAGAAAATTTCATTCTCAAGAAATCGATTTCTCAAGAAACTCTGAGAATTTTTCAAAATCGATTTTCACAAGTCAAGTTTTTCCACAGTTTTCCCTGGAAAAGGTTATTTCTCAAGATTTTCAAAAGAAGTCTCTCACCTTTCTCAAAGATCAAAATCGATTTCGAAGTGTTTCAAGGCCAAGATTCCCAGGATTTCAATTTCCCAAGTTTCAATTTTCTCTTCTCCTACGAGTTTTCCTATGAATTTTCCATCATTTTCCTAAGAAAATTCTCAAAGTCCGAGTTTTCCTACGAAGTGGTGTTCATCTTTTCTCAAGAGTTCTTACCATTTTCTCGAGATTCTCATTTCTTCAAGATTTTCCAAATGTTTATGAACTTTCTCGTGATTTCAAAACCCTTTTCATCTGAGTTTCCTGAGAAATTAATTTCCATTTTTTTCCTGAGAAATGCTTTTCAACTCCAAATGTTTTCTAAGCATACATCATAGTTTTTCAACTTACATTTTCCAAAAATCTCATAGCACATGCCTGAATTCTCTGTGCATTTAGGATAGAACATTATTTCGATGATGTAACTAAGTCAAGCACAATTTTGGTCCTTGGTTCGATTACCCCTGTTAAAGGCGGCAGGAATGGTCGAACCTCGTACCGACAGGTCGAGCCCCATCCCATGGATTTTCCCGCAATTTTCAAAACGGAGGCGAGTATTTCAAAACAATTTCCAAAATCCGGTCAAGTTTGAATCGCGAAAGCATTACCCTCTCTCTTCCGCAGGGAAGGGAAGACGGGAAAACTTTTGCGACGATAACAGAAGTACATTCCTGACTCATCACATGTCATTCGTTATGAACATGTGGACGTGCAGGAAGATCTGACTTTGTCAGAAAGGCCTATTGAGATTGTTGATCAACGAGATCAAGTTTTGCGTACCAAGACTATTTCACTAGTTAAGGTACGATGGCAGCACCATGGCATTGAAGAATGCACATGGGAACCAGAAGCGAGCATGAGAGAGAAGTATCTGAAACTTTTTGTAACCTCCTAAGGGTGATTTTGTGAACGAAATCCTTTTTAAGGAGGGGAGGATGTAAGATCCACGGTTTTCATTTTTATGTATATTGTGTAATTATATGGAAATCGATGAATTTTTATGTTTTAGAAATTTCTGAAGATTTGCTTATTTTGAGAATTGGGTTAAATCGCGTAATTTTATGTAAATAGAGCGATTTCGAGAAATCTAGAGCGAATCAACCTCCGAAATTTTTAGGGTAAGTTTGAAATAAGATTGTAGTGATACACCCCGAATTTGTGACCTGAACGACAAAAAAACCTTGTCAGTGCATGTGAATTACGAGTCTTGACTTAATTTTGGACCCGAATCTTAGAACGCTTAATTTTAACGAACAAGAGACTATTTTCTCAAGAGGCATCAACCATTCTACGTTAATTAAGGTTATAAAGAGAATAAAATAATTTATTGGAATTAAATTATTATTTTAATTCATTAAATAAGCGTTTTCTTATGACATACATAATCGACGGGTTTTGGTTTTGGATCCGGAGCACCTAGTGGATCCAAGACCCATGGACGACCCCTATAGTGGACGTCCATGGCCATGGTTGACCAGCTGGATGGCAATTTCGAAAATTTCTTGCATGGATTTTAAGTAGAGGCCTTCATTGGCCATGCATCATTCCAACACCCTCATGATGAAGCCTAGGCTCCATCATGAGGGGCGTCTTTTCCAAAAGAAGGCTATGGGACTGGCACCCTATGGCAAGATTGTAATATTTTCAAAAGATTTTAAATACTTCAAATCCATTGGGCACGATGGGTGGCAGCCAAGGGCGCCCCCTTGTAAAAATCCTAACTTTTAAGGCTCTTTATGAATGGCGTTTTTGAAATTTCTGCAAAGCCTTTTGGAAGGCTTGACATGCATTGGTTGTTGGGGGGCGTGGAGCTCCCCAACCCTTCATCTTGGAGGGATTAAATCCCAGCCATCCATCCCTAAGCCCACACCTATAAAATCTTTACAAAAAAATGGGTCGCCCTTATTTTGGGCGATTTTTTCCTCTCTTCTCTCTCTCTTCCCTCTCCCAAATCTTCTCTTTCTCTTGTTCCCTACTTCCAGCCGTGGGTGTCTCTTGGAGTTGAAAGCTGCAACCTACCTTCTTCTTCCTCAAATAGCTAAGGTGAAGATCTGACTATTTTCTTTGTGGTTCGTTAACTCATGAAACCGAAGATGCTAATGCACCTATGCGTGCACGATCTTTCGGTGGATTAGCAAGACATGCAATACCACGTTCTTTGTTACTGTCATTTCCCATCCTTATAGCATGCAAATGATCTTCTTTTCCTTTCTATATCGTATTGCTCAACCCCTTGTCTCATGGCTGCATGCAGAAATTTTTACATATATGCAGTCAATTTTTCAATAGCATTTGTTTTTCTGTTTTGGTTGTTTTCCTCTTTTTGTTTTCTTTTTTTTTTCCTTGCAGTTTCGTGGCACTGAGCCTTCACCCTCATAACGAGGTTCAAAGCATGAGCAGAGTCTTAGTAGGCTCGTTGGGGTGTGCTGGACCGAGCTGAGCTCGTCCAGCCTACACCCAACTCAAGATAGCACCTACTTGTAGCGTTTTGGTAGCTGCAACCGCCCTGTTTGATGTTCTTCTTTTTGTGCGTTGGGTTCAACCCAATCCCAACCCTTTCGGAAAAGGGTGTTGTGGCTCGTGCTGGCCTGGGTCACGGCTTGACCAGGTCCCCATTGGGTTTTTTTTTTTTCTCTCTCTCTTTGACGTTGGTCCAGCCCACTTAACCCTCTTGTTTTCCTTTTTGGGTACCTAGCAGTTTGGGCCGACCTTGTGCAGGCGCCCATTGAACCCTTGGTACCTGTGAACCGAGCCCTTGGGCTCTGGTTCACGTTGGCGGATGATGGCACGATTTGGTCCAGTGGACCAGACCTTCTGGCTGAAAGTGCAGTAGGATCGAGGCAACGAGCACTAGAGGGGGGGTTGAATAGTGCTTTTAAAAATTGTCTGCGGAATATTAACGAATTTTGCAATTTGAAAAACAATCACACAAAGAAACACAAGAATTTATCCTGGTTCGTTCTTTCCCGACCTACATCCAGTCCCCAAGCAAAACCCGCTTGAGATTTCCACTATCAACCTTGTGTAACTACATGATCATACAGACCAAATCCGGTCCCACTTTCAGTAACACACCTACTGAAAGCAAACAACTCCGTTAAACCATGGAGTCCTTTCTTTTACAGAAAATTGAAATAAGTAATAACTTACAATACAACCTATGAGCCCTTCTTTTCAATGCAAATGAGATGCAATTGGCTTTTGAGGTTGTTGAAATACTCTACTCACGAATTCACTATCTCTCAAAGGAATTTGAGTGAAAAACTAAAGTGAAAAATATCACGTGAGTGAGAAAATGAATATGAGTAAAAAGCAAAGAGTAATTGATTCAAATTGATTGAATTGTAGTTATTTTGAGTGTAAAATGCACTCATATTTATAGTTGAAAGTTTCCATACGTTGAGGGTATGAAAGAGTGTCAAAACAGTCCATTTTGAACGATCAAAATGTTTAAAAAATGAAAAGACACGCCTTTTTGAAGTTTCATGAAAAACGGCAAAATTAGTCGACTGAAACAGTAGTTAGTCGACTAATAGTTAGTTATTAGTAGACTGACAGTTATCGTCGGTCGACTGATCTGTTAATCGAGCCGTTTGAAAATATGAACTTTTGAAACTTATTCGACTAGAGATAAAATTAGACGACTGATAATATCATCAGTAGACTGAAAAACCTTTCAGTCGACTGCTGCTAAAATTTTCTGAAAAACATACATTCTGTCCGGTCGACTGATAAAAGCATTAGTCGACTGCTGCTAAATTTTTTCAGAAAACACATGTTCTGTTCAGTCGACTGCTGCTAAAATTCAGAAAAACAGACATTCTGTCTAGTCGACTGATAAAACCTTCGGTCGACTAATTTGACAAAAATGACTTTTTAGAAAATATGGCGCGAAAAGATTAGTCGACTGGTGAGTCTATTGGTCGACTAATAAACACGAAAATTTAAGAAAAGAGTTTTCTAAAAAGATTTTCATGAGGGGTTCTTTTAGAAAAGTTTTTCGAAAGACTTTTTAGGTGAAATGCAACCTAAATATGCACTCTAAGTAAGGCTCTTACAAGAATCTAAGACTTTTAATGAATTTAACATTTGCACACTAGTCTTCAAAGATTCTTCATCAAATTCTTCAATATCTTCATTGCCTTAGCTGAAATGTAGTTGATTTCACTTGCTCATCATCAAAACCTTGTACTTGAAGTATCATGTGTGGCTTCATTGTTGTAACAATATCCCCCTTTTTTATGATGACAAATTTAATGAAAGATGAAGCATTTAGATGCGTAGATGGAGATTTTACTCCCCTTATCAATATGCTGCAAAACATTAAAAGTTAGCACATTTAAAGCACATATATCACATATTGATTGGTTTGCATTTCCATCATTACCTCATGCATTTTTAAATCTTTTTCATAAATGAAATTTTCAGTGCTTTCACATGATGTAATTTTCATGTCATAATGCAATATGCAATTTCTATCTTTTTCTCTTAATTTTGCATTTCTCATGCAAAATGCTATCTTTTTCTCCCTCTTTGTCATAATAAAAAAGAATAAGGGCAGAAATAGCATAAGCAAAAATGGAGATACAAGTTTAAAATATTACAACCCATAAAGTATCAAAGTTTAGTAAAGGCAGAACATAAAGATCAGAAAAGTGAGTTGAGCAAGTCCTTGATTGAAGTAATCTCTTTCTGAATCGAAGATAGTTGTTGAGTCACATCTTCACGAAAAGTGCATTGATGCAGCTCCAAAGCTTCCAGTCGCTGCAAAACTTCATCATTGTCTTGACTTGTAGAAAATTTCTTTCTTTTTGCTTAAGATGAAGGTGTCGCAGAAGATGGTGAGGGTTCAGAAATTGATGGTTCAGTAGGATCAGATGGTTCAGTTTGATCAACATTTAAAGGAGGCAGATATTTAATTTTCATTCTTTTAAAAATTGTTTGATCAAAGAACTCCTTTTGCTCAATATATTTTTCATTTGTTAAAGGAACTTTGAAATGTCTGAAAATATGAGTTAGAAGACAACCATAAGGAAGAAATGGTTTTGTTTCCACAAATTTGTAAAATACACGTTGGCCCAATTTACAGAAATATTTCCAAATAAAACATAAAGAGTCGTAGATAGATCTATGGAATAGTAATCAAAAGAACCAGTTTTAGGTAGAACATTGTGGGCAAGGATTTATTCAGCAATGCGTGCACGAGTTTGAAGATTAGTATTTTTGAAAGGAGGGCAGTGAGGTGCACCTGGAAGAAGAATTTGTTCAAAAATTCTCTCATCATTTTGTTCAACAGTATTGAAAAGAGTGTCTGAAGATGGAATTTCTAGGATTTCTCCAAGTAGTTTAGAATCAAATTCGATTTCAACATCACGAACAAGAGAGGACAAAACTCGAGTTTTATGATCAAAATGTAAATTCGTATAAAACAAGTGAATCAGAAAAGGATAATGAAGGGTATCTGCACAGGCATCAAAAAGATGTGAAATTCCTGGAAATAATTCTCTTATTTTGTAACAAGAAAACAGGTGAAACAGTACATTTCGGTCTGGTAAAATAGGTAGTGCAGAAATTGATCCAAAAGTATCATATAAAAAAGGATTTCGGAGTAATCTGAGTGAAAATCCATGTCTTGAAGAAGGTGTAGGAGGAGGAGAACATAAACCTTTTGCAGATGCAGACTTTGAATGAGGCATGGTTAAAAAATAGATTTACCAAAAAGAATGTCGGCTTCCAAACAACGTCCGACAGAAGGAAGATGTTGACCGGCGTTGTGAAGGAGAACCAATGCAACAGAAACAGTGAATAGACGAGGAGGAGTCCGCGGTGGATGATGGTAGATGCGAGGAGGCTGCCACAAAGGGATTCCGGCGAGAACTGAAGATGCACTATCACGACAAGAGGATTCCGGCGAGATTTGAAGATGCGCCGGTTACTGCAAGAGGATTCCGGCGTCTCCCTGTCACGGCAAGAGGATTCCGGCGAGGATAGGTTCGAACGACACTCCGAGGGTTTTTCGGAAGAGAGAGAGGAAAGAGAGAGAGAGAGGGTTTCGTTTTAAGGGTTTCGTTCCTTTTAAAAAAAAAACGAAAAGGTACAAAAATGAAACGATGCCAAAAAAAAATGGGTGTTAAAAAAATCCAAGGGGTATCAGGTCCCTTCAGTTAAAATTTTAAAAAATTTTAGTCGACTAAAATTTTATCGGTCGACTAAGAATGTGTGACTCATTCTAAATTTTTTTTTTAAAACATCAGTCGACTAGAAATTTATCGGTCGACTAATATGGTGTGATTCATTCTAAAAATTTTAAAGCATCAGTCGACTAAAATTTTATCGGTCGACTAATATAGTGCGATTTTGAGATTTTGTTCAAAAATCAACATTTTTATAAATCCAAAAATGAGCAAATACCTAGTTCTCTCCTAATTCTCATAAAATCTTCATTTTTAAGAGGTTTAGTGAAGATATCGGCATGTTGTTCTTTAGTGGAAATAAAATTTAACAAAATATCTCCTTTTAACACATGATCTCTTAAGAAATGATGTCTAACTTCAATATGCTTAGTTCTTGAGTGCTGAACAAGATTTTTAGAAAGATTTATAGCACTAGTGTTATCACAATAAATAGTTGTTGTGGAGTAATTCAAACCAAAATCTTTTAAGGTCTATTTCATCCATAGTACTTGTGAACACGCTAAACTAGCCGCTATATATTCTGCTTCAGTTGTTGAGAGTGACACTGATTTTTGCTTTTTACTAAACCAAGAGACTAAGGAATTTCCTAAGAAATGACAAGTTCCACTAGTACTCTTGCGATCAGATTTACTTCCTGCAAATTCTGCATCACTATATGAAACTAAATCAATCAAAGGAAGATGATTTTGGGTAAAACAAACCGAAATCTGAAGTATCTTTCAAATAACGAAGAATTTGTTTTACTGCAGTGAAATGAGATTCCTTTGGATTAGCTTGAAATCTTGCACACATACAAACACTAAACATTATATCAGGTCGACTAGCAGTTAAGTATAATAGAGATCCGATCATACCTCTGTAGAGCTTAGTATCTACACTTTTACCATTTTCATCTTTATCAAGAGAAGTAGTTGTACTCATAGGATTCCTTCTTGATTTCGATGAGTCCATCCCAAATCTCTTGAGAAGTTCTTTTGTATACTTAGCCTGATTGATGAAGATTCCTTCTTCAGTTTGCTTTATTTGAAGTCCAAGGAAGTAGTTTAATTCGCCCATCAAGCTCATTTCAAACTCTTCCTGCATAGCTTTAGCAAATTCTTTACAAAGTGAATCATTAGTAGAACAAAATATTATGTCATCAACATAAATTTGCACAATAAGAATATCTGAATTAAGATTTTTAATAAATAAAGTGGAGTCTACCCGACCAATGGAAAAAACAGATATTTCTAGAAAATTTCGTAGTCTTTCATACCACGCTCTTGGTGCTTGTTTAAGTCCGCACAAAACTCTTTTTAATTTATAGACTTTTTCTGGATATTTCTCATTTTCAAAGCCTGGAGGTTGCTCTACATAAACTTCTTCATTGATGTGTCCATTTAAGAATGCACTCTTAACATCAATTTGATATAACTTAAAGTTCATGTAACTAGCAAAAACAAGCATCATTCGAATTGACTCTAATCGAGCCACTGGTGCATAGGTTTCATCAAAATCTATGCCTTCTTCTTGATTATAGCCTTGTGCTACTGGCCTTGCTTTGTTTCAAATGACTTCGCCATTTTCATCCAGCTTATTTCGGAAGACCCATCTTGTTCCAATTATTGGATGATCCTTTGGTCTATCAACTAGATCCCAAACATCATTCCTAGTAAATTGGTTAAGTTCTTCAGACATGGCCAAAAGCCAAAATTCATCATCACAAGCCTCATTGATATTCTTTGGTTCTATTTTAGATATGAAAGCAACATTTGCAATATATTTTTCTAATTGCCTTCTAGTTTGGACACCACTCTTTATTTCTCCAATAACTTGTTCATGTGGATGATTGGGAACTTCTTTCCAAACCGGTTGAAGAAGAATATTTTCTTGAGAAGTACTTTCTATCAAGGGTTCTTCTTGAAGTATAACTTCTTCTCCTTCGCTTAGAGGTATAACTTGCTCACAATTCTCATCAAATGCAACATGTAAAGATTCTTCAATGCAAGATGTTCTTTTATTGAAAATACAATAAGCTTTACTTCTAGAAGAATATCCAAGAAATATTGATTCATCTGATTTTGAATCAAACTTATCAAGATTATCTTTGGTATTTAACAAGAAACATTTACTACCAAAAATTTTGAAATATGAGATCTTTGGTATACGATCACAATACAATTCAAAACATGTTTTATGTAAGATTGGTCGAATAAGAACACGGTTTAAAACATAACATGCTGTATTTATTGCTTCAGCCCAAAAGTATTTTGGTAAATTTTTATCTTGAAGCATGGTTCTAGCACATTCTTGCAAAGTTCTATTCTTTCTTTCAACAACTCCATTTTGTGGAGCCGCTCTACTAAAAGCAAAGTTGTGAGATATTCCATGTAAATCACAAAACTTTAGAAAAGATTCATTTTCAAATTCACCACCATGATCACTACGAATTTTAATTATAGTTGTAGATTTTTCATTTGTAATTCTTCTACAAAGTTTGGAAAATTCTGAAAAAGCATCATTTTTGTTTTTTAGAAAAATCACCCATGTAAATCGAGAATAATCATCTACTATAACAAAAGCATACTTGCTACCATTCAAACTTTGAATTCTAGATGGTCCAAATAGATCTAAATGTAAAAGTTCAAGAGCACGTTTTGTTGAAACTATATCTTTTGCTTTAAAAGAACTCTTGATTTGTTTACCCCTTTGGCAAGCATCACATAAGTGATCTTTCTTATATGGTATTCTAGGTAGGCCTCTAACAAGATCATTCTTGGATAACTTGGAAATTATTTTAAAGTTAACATGTCCAAGTCTCTTGTGCCATAACCATTGAATTTCATTTGAAACAATAAGACATTTTTCATTAAAAGTGGGTAACTCATCTAGATATAGTTCATACACATTGTTCCTTCTTTTACCATTAAAAATGATCTTTTTAGATTGAAAATCAGAAATTAAGCATAAATCATTTTCAAAAGAAACATGAAAACCTTTATCACATAATTGACTAATAGATAATAAATTATGCATTAAACCATCTACTAAAAGAACATTTTCTATCAAGAGAAATTTTGAATTACCAATATTACCAATACCTATTACTTTTCTCTTGTTATTGTCACCAAAGGTGACGGTTCCTCCATCCTTATTTTGGAGGGTGGAAAATAACTCCGGCCGTCCAGTCATATGTTTGGAACAACCGCTGTCCAATATCTATTTGCTCCTTATTTTGTGTACCTACAACAAAATTAGAAGACAAAGCATTTGACCCCTTTCTATTTTTGGGTCCATGAGAGTTAGTCTTAGGAACCCATATCCATTTGGATTTTGGTTTCCTTTGATAAAAAGTATTCTTTCTATAAAAAGATTTAGTATTTCTAGAGTATTCATGTCTAGGCTTATAAGCATTATAAGTTTCATGATTAGATGCATTTCTATTAGAACTAGAAAATTTAGTTCTATGAAGAAATGGTTGAGAATATTGTCTTTGATTTTTCACAACATAGTTGGGTCTATTTTGAGTATCAAAGAAACTATATCCCAATCTGGTTTTATTAACCGAGCATCTTTGAGAACCAAGAAGTCTTTCTAGATTCTCTTGACCATTTGTGAATTTGGTCACTATAGAAAGAAGATCATTTGATTTTTCTTTTAGACTAGTTATTTTTTTTTGTAAGAGATTGGTTCTAACTCCAATTTCTTTTATCTCAAATGTTTGGCAAGAGTTTTCCTTCTTGAGATCTTCTATCTCTTGAAGTAATGCTTTGTTTTGAGAGTCAAGAGTTGAATTTTTAGTTTTTAACTCTTTATTTTTAGAACTTAGACTCTTAAATTTAGCATATAAATCATTAAATGCTTCTAATAACTCATCATAGTCAAATTAACTTACCGAATCTTCTTGTGCTACAAAACACATGTTGGTGACTTCTTCATTTGATTCTTCATCGGAAGAGGAGTCACTATCATCCCAACATGCTTGAAATGCCTTTTTCTTCTTGAATTGGTCCTTGGGCTTGATTTTGAGAAGAGGACAATCTTTCTTGATATGTCCTGCCTTTTTGCAGTTAAAGCACTTGACTTCATTGGGATTGGAAGAATCCGCTTTCTTTACCTTTCTTTGAAATCTTCCCTTTTTGAAGAATCTTCTGAATTGCCTTGTGATGAGGGCAATATCTTCATCTTCTTCTGAATTTTTAGAGTCAAAAGTAGCCTTAAAAACAAGAGATTTCTTCTTGGGTTCTTCTTCTTGTCTGTCTTGAAGTTGGACTTCATATGCCATTAGGTTACCAACCAAATCTTTAAGAGTGAGAGTGTTTAAATCATTTGCCTCTTCAATAGCAGTGGTTTTTCTCTCCCATTCAGGAGTTAAACACCTTAGGATCTTTCTGACTAAATCCAATTGTGAATATTCTTTTCCAAGAGATTTCAGAGTATTCGTTATATCAGTCATTCTTGTTACCATGTCAGATATAGATTCATTTTGCTTCATTTTAAACAATTCAAATTTATGAACCAAAGAAGCAATTTTAGATTCCTTTATCTTTGATGTACCTTTGTGAGTTACGAGAAGAGTATGCCAGATTTCATTTGCTGTAGAGAATTGAGAGATGCAATTAAACTCTACCTTGTCAACAACACAATATAATGCATTCATTGCCTTGGCATTCAGTGAAGCGGTCTTCTTTTCTTCATCGGTCCATTGGCTGAAATCAGTTGATGGAGTTTGGTATTTTTTTGAAACAACTCTCCAAATATCGAGATCCATGGATTGCAAGAATATTGTCATTCTCACTTTCCAGTATCCATAGTTTGTTCCGTCGAAGAGAGGAGGACGGACAAAGGAGCATCCTTCTTTGTGCTGAGATGTTGTAGTTGCCATGCTAGATGATGATCAAATAAAAAAAAATAGCAAACCTTGCTCTGATACCAAATGAAAGTGCAGTAGGATCGAGGCAACGAGCACTAGAGGGGGGGTGAATAGTGCTTTTAAAAATTGTCTGCGGAATATTAACATATTTTGCAATTTGAAAAGCAATCACACAAAGGAACACAAGAATTTATCTTGGTTCGGTCTTTCCTGACCTACATCCAGTCCCCAAGCAAAACCCGCTTGAGATTTCCACTATCAACCTCGTGTAACTACAAGATCATACAGACCAAATCCGGTCCCACTTTCAGTAACACACCTACAAAAAAGCAAACAACTCCTTTAAACCAATGAGTCCTTTCTTTTACAGAAAATTGAAATAAGTAATAACTTACAATACAACCTATGAGCCCTTCTTTTGAATGCAAATGAGATGCAATTGGCTTTTGCGGTTGTTGAAATACTCTACTCATGAATTCACTATCTCTCAAAGGAATTTGAGTGAAAAACTGAAGTGAAAAATATCACGTGAGTGAGAAAATGAATATGAGTGAAAAGCAAAGAGTAAATGATTCAAATTGATTGAATTGTAGTTATTTTGAGTGTAAAATGCACTCATATTTATAGTTGAAAGTTTCCATACGTTGAGGGTATGAAAGGGTGTCAAAACAGTCCATTTTGAATGATCAAAACGTTTGAAAAATGAAAAGACACACTTTTTTGAAGTTTCAGGAAAAACGACAAAATTAGTCGACTGGAACAGTAGTTAGTCGACTAATAGTTAGTTATTAGTAGACTGTCAGTTATCGTCGCTTGACTGATCTGTTAATCGAGCCATTTAAAAATCTGAACTTTTGAAACTTAGTCGACTAGAGATAAAATTAGTCGACTGATAATATCATCAGTAGACTAAAAAACCTTTCAGTTGACTGTTGCTAAAATTTTCTGAAAAATATACATTCTGTCCAGTCGACTGATAAAAGCATTAGTCGACTGTTGCTAAATTTTTTCAGAAAACACATGTTCTGTTCAGTCGACTGATAAAACCATTAGTCGACTGCTGCTAAAATTCAGAAAAACAGACATTCTGTCCAGTCGACTGATAAAACCTTCGGTCGACTAATTTGACAAAAATGACTTTTTAGAAAATATGGCGCAAAAGGATTAGTCGACTGGTGAGTCTATTGGTCGACTAATAAACACGAAAATTTAAGAAAAGAGTTTTCTAAAAAGATTTTCATGAGGGGTTCTTTTAGAAAAGTTTTTCTAAAGACTTTTTAGGTGAAATACAACATAAATATGCACTCTAGGTAAGGCTCTTACAAGAATCTAAGACTTTTAATGAATTTAACATTTGCAGACTAGTTTTCAAAGATTCTTCATCGAATTCTTCAATATCTTCATTGTCTTAGCTGAAATGCAGTTGATTTCAGTTGCTCATCATCAAAACCTTGTACTTGAAGTATCATGTATGGCTTCATTGTTGTAACACTGGCCAACCTGGTTTGAGCCATGGCTGAGTTGGGCGCCCTGCAGATGGTCTGTGTGCCCAGCGCATGCCTTCGCACATATTTTGTTTTATGTACCAAGAGGTTTCGGTTGCAGGTAGGTCTGAACCCAGGGTTCAGACCTGTGTGTGCATGCTTTGGCAGCAAGGTTGGCACCTGGTGCCAGCCTTGGCCTTTCTTAGGGTGAGTCGAGTGCTAGCCGCGGCTCCACTTAGTTGGAGTCGGGTGCCAGCCCATTTGTGCTGGACACATCCCCCGGGATTTCTCGTTCGGCTGAACCACTTTTGGCCCAGGTCTGAACTGAAAAAGGGTCAGACCCTACCTTGTCTTAGCTGTTGTCTGGTCCTAGGGACCAGATGCCTTGACCCACCTTGGCACCCCCTCTCACTACGTTAGCCTTTTAACCCTTGTTAGGGGCTGGAGCCAGCCCAACCAAACCCTTTAGTCAGTATGGTCCGATCCATGAGTCGGACCAAACCTGGTTGGTGGACATGACAGTCTGGTCTGTGGGACCAGACCACCATCTTAGCTGGAGTTTTTGGGCAGCACGTGTGTGGAATCCTCATGTTGGCACACTTGCAGCCCCGGTATTGCCACTTATGTGGCTGTCAACCTTCTTCCCCGTTTAAACAAGAACAAGCCTACTTTAGGTTGGTCCTATTAGGTTCGAGCTAACCTTAGTAGTGCCCCGCACCATCCTCGCACCCCGGTTAAGTTTTGGCATGAGTGCATGTTTTGGGTTGCTTTGTTTTCGACATATATATATATGTATATATATATATATGTATCTAGGTATGAATGTGTACACGTATATGTGAATATACGTATATGAATGTGGAACCTCGAATATGTTGTAAACATGGATATGCATGTAAATATGTACACACACACACACACACACACACACATATATATATATATATATATATATATATATATATATATATATATATATATATATATATATATTAAAAGCACATGATGATCATTTCGGTAATGGACTTGCGACACTCCGGTGTCCTGTCCAAGTAATTTCTTTGAATGACTCCACACTCCGATCTAAGTTTGAGTTACCCAGTGTTGTTTTACATTCGTTTTGGCAAACGGTCTGTTTCGGGTCCGCGGGTGCGGCACCCCGAGCCGTGGCAATGCCAATGTAATCCCCATAAGATGGGAATATCCCAGGTTTTCACCATAAACTTGTAAGTGTGTTGAACCACGTGTGTAAGATTTTTATCGCAATTGCATCTTCCCTGCAAGAGCGACTGTTCACCGTGGAAATAGCTAATGTTATTCCCATAAGATGGAATTTTAGATGAATTCAATTTAAGCCCTTGAGAATGCGAATATAATTCCCATACGTATAAGAATGTTGTTAAATGCAATCTTAACACTGAAGTATGCCAATTAGTGCTTTTTAATTATCGCATATTATGCAAATGCCTCTGTTGTTTATACTTGTGCAAAAGATAGAAACATGTGATACTCCTTCACTTTGCACTTAGCACATCCTGACACTGTTACTGAGTAGTGCGTACCCTGAGGAGGTACATTGCTTGAGGCATTGGTAAGCGCATTAGGTGCACTTACCTTATGAAATGAAAAGATAGGAAATTGAACACCATAGGGTATGAATATTGAAATGACTTGTGGTGGGCTCAGTGGAGTCCTCGGGCAGTGGCCCTTGTGTTGTGTAAGGACTCTTGTGTGACATACCCTAAACAGAAAAAAAATAATATGGTGTTGTGACTGCTTTCACGAGCGGTGTGCTCCGTTGGCCGCGTGAGGCTGAGCACATGAATGGGCAGGCTAAGTCCTCATTTTCCGTACCCTGCGGGGACCACGAGGCAAATTCCTCGTAGTAAGGTATGATTGAAACATTAACCTTAAGAAAGATAAACCTGCTTCGCCCCATTCACAAAATGGTTCACCTTGGGAGAGGGTGGATGGTACAACCCTGAGTGACTTGTCGTTACTACGACACGTGTTTTGACAGGAGCTGTAGCGTCCTTTGGCCTCCGGTCACTCAGAGTTAGGGAGGTCGAGGTGCCTTTCTAGGACCTCACTACTGCAGTAGTATGGATTGCAATCCTTGCCTATGCGAGTATTTTCTCCTAGCCGTGTGCTGCTCGCATGAGGTTGACTCGGTCTGTAGCTTTCCCGGTTACCACATTAGAATTTAAATAACAGACGCCGGGTGCATGTCTCATAGAATGCGAGGTTTCCTTCGCGTACCCGAAGGTGTAATCAGAAGAACTTAAAGACTAACCAATCAGCTGACTTACTGTAGTTGCTATCTTACTTGGGCTATGGACTTCACTCCAGTTGCTTTACTTGCTTCAGCTGTTACTTGGTTACTTTGCTGTTCAACTCTTGTCACAGTTATTACTACTTTGAGCACTTGCTGTTGTGATCATCGCAAAATTTTTCCTCTCTTGTGGTTTCTCTCTCTTCCTTCTCTTTTCCTTTTCTGACCTCTATTTTCCTCCTTTTTGAAGGGAGAAGAATAAAAGAGAGAAAAGAAGAGAGAAGAGAAAAGAAAGAAAGAGAGAAGAGGAACTCTTTTGCGGGATTTCACTTGACCTTAATTTGAAAATATTTAGAAATTTAACTCGCCTCCGTTTTGAAAATTTGCGGGAAAAATGGAGAGACGGGATTCGCTCGTCGGTACGAGGTTCGACCGTTCCTGGCGCCTTTACCAGGGGTAATCGAACCAAGGATCGAATCTATGCCTTTTGCTTTGCCTAAACATCATCTAAGAATTTATTCTAAGTCTAACATGCACAAAGAATCATGCTTGTGCAATGCAGAGATGTATGCTATTTTTGAAAAGATGTTTTGAAAATTTCCAAGTATTCAGAGATGAACTTGATAAGGGAGTGAAGAAATGATTGAATCTAACTTAGAACTTGAGATAGATTAAAGAAGTTCTAAGTCTTTGAAGTAAATCAGAGTTGGAAGAATAAATCTTGATTTTGGGAAAGAAAATGATTTGCAGATGATAACAAGAGGAAATGAGGCTTCAGAAATGGACTTTGAAGTTGAACTTGGACTTTGAAATGAATACTTGAAATGGAATTGAACTTGAAGTTTCAACTTTGGAATGGATTTGAGAAATCCAAATGGTATAGAAATGAATTTAAGAAATCCAGATATGATCTGTAAGTGGATTTAGATTTGAAATCTGGAAATGAAATGGAATTGGTTTTTGAAAGTTGAAAATAGAACTTGATTTGAAATCTGGATTCCAAGATGGAATTTGAATCCAAAGTCTGGATCTTTGAATCTGAAATCTGAATTGGATCCGAAATTTGAAATAGATTTTGGATCTGAGATCCAAGATGGAATTGAATTCTGGATCCTAGAATGGGTTTGGATCTGAAGTCTGAGATCGAAAGTGGAAGTGGATTCTGGATCCTAAAATGGATTTGGATCTGAAGTCTGAGATCCAAGATGAAATTGGGTTCTGGATCCTAAAATGGATTTGGATCTGAAGTCTAAGATCCAAAGTAGAATTGGATTCTAGATCCTAAAGTGGAATTGGATCTGAAGTCTGAGATCCAAGGTGAAATTGGATTCTGGATCCTAAAATAGAATTGGATCTGAAGTCTGAGATCCAAAAGTGGATTGGGTTCTGGATCCTAAAATGGAATTGGATCCAAGGTCTGGAATCCAAGATGTGATTTGGATCTGGAGTCTAAGATCCAAAAGTAGAATTGTATTTAGAAAACTGGATCCAAGTTGATCTAATTTTGGATTTGAGTTTTTGAAAGTCCAAAAATGGGACTTTTGAGTATGGATCTGGGTTTTGAAAACCCAGATTGAATTTAAAACTTAGAAAAGGCCAAGCTTTTGAGATTCAGGATCAATCTCAAACTTTGGTTTTGAATTTGAAGATGAACTTGGTTTTGAGTTTGAAGATGAATCAGAAGTTTCAAAGTTAATTTGAGCTTTGAAATTTCAATTAGAATTTGATTTTTGGATATACAAATGGATTTCAAAGTCAAATTGGACTTTGAATTTGAATCTAGGATTTGAATTTTGGATATACAAATGGATTTCAAAGTCAAATTGGACTCTAAATTTAGAATTTGGGATCAGAAGATGAATCAGAAAACTTCAAAGTTTTAAATTGAACTTTGAATTTGATTGGAGTTTTGAATACAAGATGAGTTTTGGAATTTCAAAGTCAATTTGAACTTTAAAATTTGATTTGAATCAGAATTTTGAATATAAAATTGAATTTTTGAAATTTCAAAGTCAAATTGGACTTTGAAATTGAAATCTAAATCTTTGAAATAAGATAGGAAATGAATAAAAATAGAGATTGAAGAAGGATATTTGAGATCACTTGGATTTTGGAAAGAATTTTGAAAATATGATGCAGTTCTATCCTAAATGATGAATGAATTTGAAATTGAATTTCGAAAAGCTATTCCATTCTTTAGATGAATTAAAACAAGATTGAAGATATAATACATCCTTGACTATGGTCATTGAATATATTATATAATAATCTATATTTAAATTCGGGTGAAGAATGAAACACATTTTGTGATTTTATAGAGTTTAAAATGAAATTAACTCTCAATATACCCTGACTATGGCCATTGGTATATATATTGAATTAAATTTAAGTTAAACTCTGATAAAAGATGGAATATTTGAAAATATGATGATTTTTGAAAAGGATCCAGTGTGGATCCAATGTTATTTCGTAAAAGATAAAAATCCTAAGTCTTGTTTACATCCTGACTATGGCCATTGATATAAATCATCAACTTAGAATTGATTTACCTCTTACGAAACGGTGCACGTGCCATTCGTGTTCCCATTTGTGAGGTTTTGGAAAATAAAGGTAAGAAGCGTGAAAATAAGTAATTCCTGGTATTTACAATGCTCATCCATTCTATCTAAAACAAGAAATGTAAATTCTCATTTATACCTAGCTATTACAATTTGAACTGAAATTGAAATAATAAATTTCTAATCTAGGAAGGAAACCAATATTTCTTACACATTCCCTGCAGAAATAGAATTATCATAAGGCAAAGCATAAAGTATGAAAAGGAAAGCTAAGGGTTTGTTTTGGAACTAGAATGTATGCTATATGTGCTCATGGAAATGCAAATAAAATGGTAATACGTATGTAATATGCAAGGGACACAATGATATGAGATAAAATGTCGAATGAGATGCTATGCACATGCGAAAGTGACATACTTAGGCTAACCAAAAAGATGCGTTTACATAGCCTAAATGATATGCTTAGGTCGACTAAAACTAACAAAAAATGCATGTGTAAAACCTAAGCTGTAATGAGGATATAATACCTAAGTTGGTGGATAGAGTGCATGCATATTAATCTAAGTATAAATACTTATGTTGAATGGGGAGTGTATGCTGGACCGGCTGTCTATACAACAAGTAATGCCCAAGATGAACAACTTTTCGCTTTGGTTGCAAGGATGCAATGAAACTATGAGATGTTTTACTGATATGCAGTGCACGAATGCTATAAGGAGGTACGATGGTGCTGAGAGGAGGGCGTACATTGGTTGTAGAGGAAATATGTGAAAAAGATGAAATGATGTTTCAGCAGGGTGCTGCTATAACAGTGTAGTGGATATGCAAGTGTGTTGGAGGTTTTGAATGTGTGTAGGTGGAGAAAATGATGTGTGTGGAGGTTCTGCTGATCTTGGAAAATGCAGCAACAAGCTTTCCAGGGGAAATATGAAACACAACCATCACCGGATAGTTGATACCTGCCATGACTTTGTTTGGTAAATTTGTTGCACAGAAATTCTTGTTCTCACAACATTGTCATTAGAAGAACATGACTGATTAATAGGATCCATGGTTGAATCTGAGATAGCAGCAGCAATGCCTGTAGTAGCAGGACAATGAACACCTATGGAAGATGGTGACATAAAGGTCTGAACTGGCAGGCACTAACAAACACAAGGGTAACCTGATGGCTATAAACAAGGGTGAACTAGCTGGAGCTAATATGCTGCCATAGGTGGGTGATGGTATGTAATAGCTGCCTGCCATAAAGGTTGTAAAACAATGAGAATAAAATGCTAAAGCTACAGCAGATACAAAAGATATAGTGTATAGGCACTTGGAGTACTGCTGTAGATGGTAATAATGATGGAACAAAGGTGTGCAAAGTGCAACAAATGCATAGATGGTGAACCTATGGCTGTGCAGGACTATTATGGATGTTGTGGGTAAATAATGAACAATGCATTGTGCAGATGGCATGTGCTGTGAAGTGTAGTGCTTCTGTATAAATATGTACTTCTGAAATGGATACCTGGCAGGTGAAGAAATGGAAATATACAACAATGGAGATGGCACTATGGACCTGCCAATGCAAAACGTGATAAAGATGACGATATAACAGGGCAATATCCATATTAGACTGCATAGTATAATGATGATGGTGCTGAACCTGAGTTTTTGCAAAAGGAATTTGACAGATCCCAACAATACCACCGAAGGGGTCTTGATGGGGTGCAGCGAGAAGATAATATACAACGTGAACCAATCAGCTCAGAAGTTCTTCTTTTTGCAACATCAACAAACCTGCCTCTGAGAACCGATACCCCTGCTTGAAATGCAGACAAAGTCGCCATCGATGCTGGCCATATAATCATCATACATTGGTCAATCTGTAAGAAAAAAAAAAGGAGCATATTGATTATGAAAATATCATTCACGTGAGCAGATAAATGAGAGTGGATACATCAAGGTATCCATTCATTTTGGATTCGATCCATCATTCCTCTCTACAGCCAAGCTCCACGTATTTCTGCTTATAACCAATACTGAAAAAAAATCCCTCCTCATTAACCCTTTCGACCTATTCATAGCTTTACGCATCATCCCCTGTGTACAGGATATATGAGTGAGATCATTATAACCTATTGGCTTTACCATAAAGTTCTTCTGGATTCAGATGCTTGTATCTAATGAGCCGATCCCTTCACTTCTCAAAGGGGATCTGTAGCAAAATTTTCAATTTAAACTTACACAACAAACATTATTTATCCTGTCAGCATAAGTTTTCAATTTTGATATAAATCTCAGAGGTGACAGCATAAATTTCCTGCAAAGCGATAGTCAGAACATTGGATTTTAGTGTGATCTCATGATATATATATATATATATATATATAAAAAAAAGGAAACACAAATGCTGGAAAATGCAAGCCACATGA
Source organism: Nuphar pumila (assembly GCF_984573655.1). Lineage (NCBI taxonomy): Eukaryota > Viridiplantae > Streptophyta > Magnoliopsida > Nymphaeales > Nymphaeaceae > Nuphar > Nuphar pumila. The sequence continues at coordinate 78,461,555 of NC_143249.1, read as the reverse complement.
TCTTGATTAGCGAGGTAAGAAAAGCAGAATTGAATGCTTATGATACATCCTACTGGTTCATCTTTTAACGACAAATGCTCACAGGGTCAAGTAGACAGGCAAAGAACCCAATAATAAAAAAAATGAAAGTCCATAGATACACAGTCTGATGATCGGGAGATCAACATTTTATGACCATGTTGAAGGCCTTGATGGCTTCAACCCCTTGTTATTCATTACACAATGCCAGAACCAACAAAAGAACATACCCCCTTTAACATTCTACTTATTTACTGTGGACATTACTAATCAGAAGAATGAATACAAGTTTTCATAACCTACATAATTGAGATTTGCTCAACACTATGGAGGCAGTCGATTTGCATGAAACAGATAATCAAAGGAGAAAGAAGGAAGAGAATAATAATAAAAAAAAGGAGAAAAGAAAATGAAGATAAAAAAAAAAGTATAACAAACAAGACTAATGAACGAAATTAATTGGTGAAGCATACTGAGACAATGAAAATAACCTACAGCAGAGTAAAACAATGAAAAGGAAAGAAATGCTAGATAAAAAATTAAGAGAAAACTAAAATCCACGCAATCGACAATGGAGATGAAGCCAATGGACAGAGTTCATTGCTATGGATTGTAATGGTGTTCGAAATAGGATCACAAGGCAGATGAACCAGTCTTTAAAAGTGAATTGCTAAAAGAAACTGCAATGTAAGCGTCGCTTCAGAGCAAAACATTGGTGGCTCGTTGCACTACAATCCACGCCATCAACAATATGCTAATGAGTCAAAAAGCTATGTCACAGCAAGATGAAGGATGCAAGGAATTATCGTCTGATAAAAAAAAAAGACAGGAAAAATAATCGGGGCACCTCAAATTAAATTCAGAAAATAAAATCTAACGAAGAAGGGACAATTCACACAGTATCAATGCAAGGATATAACGAGGATGAATCTAAGAGATCTGATGCTAATTTGTAAGCAGAAGTCATAATCTACGTGTGATCTGATGGTATGGAATGAGTCGGTGCATTGAAATCGATATGGATGTTAAAAGAAAACTCCCAAAATCCGATAATAGTAAAAAGAGAAAAAAAAAAGAAAAAAAGAAAAAATGTTGTTGGAATCGATGGATTCCGTTAATGTTGCAATGGTTTGGGAAACCCTGCATGTATTACAGGTTGATTCCACCATTTGCTTTGTATTAAAAAAAAAACGAGTGCCAGAGTAGAGGGATGTTGAAAACGGAGGGAAAGAAATGTATAAAAAAAAGAAAGAAAAGAGATAGAAGGAGGTGGTCACTTACCTGTAGAGGAGATTCTGTCAAGAGGGATTGGGGAGGTGGTAACGGATCCTTTATGGTGCGCGCTTTCACTGGATTTCCGGAGGTTGCCGACAGCCTTTTGCTTCAGCCCACCGAAAAGGGGAAAAGGAGATTAGAAGAAGAAGAGGAAGAAGGAGTGACGAAGAAGCAATGAGGGGGTGATAACGGATCGTGAAAGAGGAAATGGGGAGGTGAAGAAGCGGTAGCGAAGAAGTGCCTTGGGGGTTTTTCTTAAAGGGAGAAGAGAAGGATTTGGTTGGGGAATCAATGATTGGAGATGGAGTTGTTGGCGATGGGTGGCTTGCGGAGGAGGAGATAGAGGTTTGTTGCAGATCCATGGTTGAGAAAGGGGGAAGGAGTGAAGCCGTCCGATGGGGAGGACCCTTCTGGAAGGGAAAGAGAGGGAGGGTTTGGAGAGAAGACAGGCGATGAGAGTCGGCCACCCGACCCTTTGCGAAAGAAAACCTAGAAAATACTCGTAACGGGGGCTCTGAAAAAGAATTTTTCATAAAAGGGGTTTTCAAAATGAGGTTTTTAGCAAACTTTTGAATTTTTTAAAAACTCAAACTCATTTGTTTTTCTCATAATTTTTTTGATTTTTTTGGTTTTTATGTTATTTTCATTTTTTTGTATTTTTGGAATAAAAATCTAAGATTTTATGAGAAACAAAGATTAAACACCAACTTTTTTGTACTTTTCTGAGAAATATTTATAAAAGTATTTTTCTAAGAATTTCAGTCCATTTCGGGAGAATTTTTTCAGAAGAAGGGGTTTTTGACCCAGGTTTTGAGAAAATGTTCGAGTTTTGACACTCGAATCGAGAAATACAACGTGATGGATCCAAACGGATGTCGGATGGACTGTCCGAGCTATTTAAAAAACTATTTTTGGTATTTTCTATAATTTTAATTTAAAATTTGGACAATGGGACTCAGATTTGGATCTGGACAATGGATCCAGATCTGAAATTACGTCAGACATATAAAATGAATTTAATTTTAGTAAAACTTGAGAATTGAACTGGAATTTAGATTTAAAAGTGGCTCAATTGCTCAGAAAATGATATCAGGGGCAAAAAGGGAATATTTAAAAGATTTTAAAAAATTTGGGGTGTTCACAGATGCCCCTTTTTGCTACTAAGCCGGTTGAAAGCCGAGCTTAGTGGCAAAGAAAACACTCCAAATTTTAAAAAATGCCCCAGTCAGCAGATCTAAACCGGGTGAGGAAGAATTTATTTAAAAGACATGGTTTTTCAGGTTTAAAACTTTATCCTTGTATGGCTTGGGGGAGACGAAATCCTCCGAAATGATATGACTAAATAATAGAGATGAGGAAATCGTGATGGGACTTTGGGTGAAGATCCCGAAATGATGAAAGATAAGAGTTTTGATCAAGTCTTATGGGTGAGACAGAATTAGCTTTTCAGAATGACTCAGGTTTAGCCCTTAACCTGAATGGGACGAATATATCTCAAAATAACCTGAATGGGGAAAGGAATATGTGAGGACCTTGATGGGACATTTTGGAAAATGCCTTGTGAGATGAAGCTCAAGTAGGATCCTATCCTAGATGGATATACAAAGCATGGATTCCTCGATGGGAAGAATCATGATGGGACTGGAAGGAAACACCTTGTTGAAATGAGGGAAACTCGTTGGAACGAGATTCAGGTTTAACCAAAACCTGAAAGAGGAAGATACCTCGAGGGGAGAGGTTCAGGCTTAACCCTTAACCTAAAGGGGACGACCATACGGAATCCTCGAGTGAAGAGACCATGATGAGACCTTCGGAGTTTGGACGAACAAATCCGAAAGGAGTTTGCGAAACGAGGAAGAAAATGGGGTTCCCTAAAGCTTTGAAAAAGGGATGAACTTGGACGTCTCATTGCCGAGACTAAATCAGCTTTTGAATTTAATGACCTCTCGCAGGAAGTACAGGTTTTGACCCTTAACCTGAGTGGGAACAACCATACGGGTTTCTCAAAACCGTGATGGGACAGGAGAGATACTTCAACTAGATGGGGTAACTCTTCTGAAAGATATAAACAAAGCTAGGTTGTATCAAAATGGATATTGAATGTTCACTTCATTCTTGGAATATCTAGAAAATTTCGCCAATAAGATAAATTTATAGTTGACTTCGACGCTTGAAAATGTGCACGTGTGTGCAAAAAGACATTCCCTCTTTTACCTAGAGTATTTCCTCCAACGAGGTTAACTTCTCGGTTCTAAGAGTCAGATTCAAAATTTTAGTGCTGATGATTTTCTTCAAGGAAGTTATCCATTTCCCAGATATGAGAAGAGAAGAAATATTCTCAATTTTATAAAAGCAAGTAGTGAAAAGATATTGATAAAAGAATTTCGCATAAGAAAAGATGATTTCTGGCAATTTTGGCAGTTTGATAACTGGGTGTTTTCCCATGATGATCTTTTGCATTCTTTTTGAGTCATTGGGCTTTTCAGGCTTTTACATCATCCTTCATTTTGGAGATGTCCTGACTTTTCTCTCTTTTTCAGGGAAGGGTATGTCACAAACTCCTTCATCTTGGAGATGTTCCGATCCTTCATTTATCTCAGGAACTATATTGAGGATATTGGCTCAAAAAAGGTCTTTTAGAGGATAGCAGAAATCAAATATCTTTTAGGGTTTGTCGGTAGGTTCTTCACACTCGCCTTCATCTCGACGATGATCTGAACTTTCCCTGGAAGGATCTGTCACAAACTCCTTCATCTCGGAGATGATTCAAATCTTCTTTGGCCCCAGGGGTCTGCTCGCCTATTCGCCTTCATCTTGACGACAATTGAGAGATCCCTTTTGCAGATATTTGATTGCAGCTTTAGAATGAGAAGATATGGATTAAGTGGATTCTTTTTGTAGCTCAGGATATTTCCACTGTCTGATTGCCAGAAAATCATCTTTAAACATGCGTCATAGCAATGATCAATATCAATTTGCTTCTGGCTTTTCAACGTCATCGAATATTTCTTTCGCCAATCATACCGAGGATATTTCTCTCATCCTTTTGGTTAATCAATAGGAAAAAGATTTGAATTTTACCTCTTTTTCGCAAAAAGTTTCACCCTTATAGAAAGAAATACTAGAGGTAAACAGAGGTGATTCTTTTGTGCAATAAGAATATTGGAATCAACAAATATTTTTAGCAAATTGGCAAGGTTTTCAAGCATCCTTTGTGAAATAATCACTCAATATAGATTTTGATGAAACCTTGAGTTGAAACTTTTAGGAAGGAATATTTAGATTTTTGTTTTGACCGACCAGCTCGAAAGCAGGATTTTTTTTTTTTGAAGTACCAGCTCGAAAGCAGGATTTTTGGAAGTACCAGCTCGAAAGTAGGATTTTATTGCCCGACCAGCTCGAAAGCAGGATTTTATTGACCGACCAGCTCGAAAGCAGGATTTTGATTGCCCGACCAGCTCGAAAGCAGGATTTGATTGCCCGACCAGCTCGAAAGCAGGATTTGTTAGCCCGACCAGCTCGAAAGCAGGATTTGTTTGCCCGACCAGCTCGAAAGCAGGATTTTTTGGAAGTACCAGCTCGAAAGCAGAATTTGTTTGACCGACCAGCTCGAAAGCAGGATTTTATTGACCGACCAGCTCGAAAGCAAGATTTGATTGACCGACCAGCTCGAAAGCAGGATTTTTGGAAGTACCAGCTCGAAAGCAGGATTTTGATTGACCGACCAGCTCGAAAGCAGGATTTGTTTGACCGACCAGCTCGAAAGCAGGATTTTTTTGACCGACCAGCTCGAAAGTAGGATTTTATTGACCGACCAGCTCGAAAGCAAGATTTGTTTGCCCAACCAGCTCGAAAGCAGGATTTTTTGGAAGTACCAGCTCGAAAGCAGGATTTGTTTGACCGACCAGCTCGAAAGCAGGATTTGTTTGACCGACCAGCTCGAAAGCAGGATTTTAATGACCGACCAGCTCGAAAGCAGGATTTGATTGACCGACCAGCTCGAAAGCAGGATTTTTGGAAGTACCAGCTCGAAAGCAGGATTTGATTGCCCGACCAGCTCGAAAGCAGGATTTGATTGTCCGACCAGCTCAAAAGCAGGATTTGTTTGCCCGACTAGATCGAAAGCAGGATTTGTTTGCCCGACCAGCTCGAAAGCAGGATTTTGATTGGTATGAATGATTGATATTGATAGAGTTGTGACCCGAAGGTTTTGAGAATGATGGATATTTGATGAGATTGTAACCCGAAGGCTTGAACTTGATGTACATTGATGAGATTGTAACCCGAAGGCTTGAAAAGGATATACGTGGATGAATTTGTAACCTGAAGGCTTGACAGTGATAGACATTAATGAGATTGTGACCCGAAGGCTTGAAATTTTGAGAGATATAGATAAAATTGTGACCCGAAGGCTTGAAAATGATATACTTTGATGAAGTTGTGACCCGACGGCTTTGAAGATGATAGACATTGATAAAATGGTAACCCGAGGGCTTGATAATGAAAAGACACAAGACATTTGGTGAGAATTTAGGATATAATAGACAATGATTTAGGTTTATCCCTTAACTTGAAAGGGAAGAGGGGGATTTTTGAGGATATACTTGAGACTTGAATTTAGAAGAGATATGACAAGATTTATGATTTATGATCTAGGATTTAGATGGAACAACACATTTGGCTGTATGCGGTCCAATTTTCAAGATTAACCCCTTGTCCTGAACGGGAAAAAGAATAAAATTTAAACAGATAGAAGGAAAATAAAATTTGATGAAATATTGATAAAAAAATGGAGAAATTTTTGAGGAAATTTATTTACTTTGTAAAAGAATTCTCACAAGTAGCATTTGTTGCTCCTATGAGCGATCTCAGGATTATCGCTTATCCTGAGAAAGAATACATCAAATGTCGAGATTCAGATTTATCCCTTAACCTGAAAGGGGAAAGAATAGAATTTTAAGAAAATAAATTTAGAAAATCAATTTGATGAAACTTGAATTTGCAAAAAGAATTCTCATAGGTAACATTATTGCCCCTACGAGAGGTCTCAGGATTATCCCTTATCCTGAATGGGAAAAAGAATAAAGTTTAAGAAATTTTAATGAAGGGGATTTGATATAATTCTAGAAAAATCAATAAAAACTTGTATTTGCAAAAGAATTCTCATAGGTAGCATTATTGCTCCTAAGAGGGGTTTCAGGATTATCCCTTATCCTGAATGGGAACACCTCGGACAACGAGGGTCAGGTTTATCCCTTAACGTGAGGGGGAAACACCACGGACAACAAGGGTCAGGTTTATCCCTTAACCTGAAAGGGTACACCTCGGACAACGAGGGTCAGATTTATCCCTTAACCTGAAAGGGCACACCTCGGACAACGAGGGTCACGTTTATCCCTTAACCTGAGGGGGAAACACCTCGGACAACGAGGGTCAGGTTTATCCCTTAACCTGAAAGGGTACACCTCGGACAACAAGGGTCAGGTTTATCCCTTAACCTGAAAGGGCACACCTCGGACAACGAGGGTCAGGTTTATCCCTTAACCTGAAAGGGCACACCTCAGACAACGAGGGTCAGGTTTATCCCTTAACCTGAGGGGGAAACACCTCGGACAACGAGGGTCAGGTTTATCCCTTAACCTGAAAGGGTACACCTCGGACAACAAGGGTCAGGTTTATCCCTTAACCTGAAAGGGCACACCTCGGACAACGAGGATCAGGTTTATCCCTTAACCTGAAAGGGCACACCTCGAACAACGAGGATCCGGTTTCTCCCTTAACTTGAGGGGGAAACACCTCGGACAATGAGGGTCAGGTTTATCCCTTAACCTAAAAGGGTACACCTCGGACAACGAGGGTCAGGTTTATCCCTTAACCTGAAAGGGCACACCTCGGACAACGAGGGTCAGGTTTATCCCTTAACCTGAGGGGGAAACACCTCGGACAACGAGGGTCAGGTTTATCCCTTAACCTGAAAGGGTACACCTCAGACAACGAGGGTCAGGTTTATCCCTTAACCTAAAAGGGCACACCTCGGACAACGAGGGTCAGGTTTATCCCTTAACCTGAAAGGGCACACCTCGGACAACGAGGGTCAGGTTTATCCCTTAACCTGAGGGGAAAACACCTCGGACAATGAGGGTCAGGTTTATCCCTTAACCTGAAAGGGTACACCTCAGACAACGAGGGTCGGGTTTATCCCCTAACCTGAAAGGGCACACCTCGAACAACGAGGGTCAGGTTTATCCCTTAACCTGAGGGGAAAACACCTCGGACAACGAGGGTCAGGTTTATCCCTTAACCTGAAAGGGCACACCTCGGACAACGAGGGTCAGGTTTATCCCTTAACCTGAAACACCTCGGACAACGAGGGTCAGGTTTATCCCTTAACCTGAAACACCTCGGACAACGAGGGTCAGGTTTATCCCTTAACCTGAAAGGGCACACCTCGGACAACGAGGGTCCTCGGACAACGAGGGTCAGGTTTATCCCTTAACCTGAAAGGGCACACCTCGGACAACAAGGGTCAGGTTTATCCCTTAACCTGAGGGGGAAAGGAATAAAGGAATACCTCATGGGAAGGAGGCATCAGGTTTATCCCTTAACCTGAAAGGGAAAAAGAATAAAGGAAAACCTCATTGAAAAGAGGCATCAGGTTTATCCCTTAACCTGAAAGGGTACACCTCGGACAACGAGGGTCAGGTTTATCCCTTAACCTGAGGGGGAAACACCTTGGACAACGAGGGTCAGGTTTATCCCTTAAGCTGAAAGGGTACACCTCGGACAACGAGGGTCAGGTTTATCCCTTAACCTGAAAGGGCACACCTCGGACAACGAGGGTCAGGTTTATCCCTTAACCTGAAAGGGCGCACCTCAGACAACGAGGGTCAGGTTTATCCCTTAACCTGAGGGGGAAAGGAATACCTCATGGGAAGGAGGCATCAGGTTTATCCCTTAACCTGAAAGGGAAAAAGAATAAAGGAATACCTCATTGAAAAGAGGCATCAGGTTTATCCCTTAACCGGAAAGGGTAAAAGAATAAAGGAATACCTCATGGGAAGGAGGCATCAGATTTATCCCTTAACCTGAAAGGGAAAAGGTTTTGATAAAATTTAATAGAATTGAGGAGAAATTGATAAAACTTGATAAAAACTTTGATAAAATTGATATAAACTTGATAAAAACATGAATAAAATGAATGAAACTGATATAAATATCAAATTTACCTGAAAATTTATAAGATTTAAGAGAAAAAGGAGTTTTTCTGATCCTGCCTGCATATGGGATCTTGAAAGGAAAATGTTTATTTTAAAAGATAGGTGAAAAATCATTTTTTGGGAAGAAAGTCCACTGTAAGGAGAATGATCAGTGTGAGATCTGATCATTTTAAAAGGAATCATCACGAGAGATCATTATGAGGGTTAATTTTGAAGATAATGGTTTAAAAACTCATTTTAAGAAAAATCAATGTGATAGTTTATTTTGAAGAAGATTTGGACCAAAGTATTGAATTTTTGGTGAACATGACGAAGATTTTGCAGAAATTCTCAAGATTTTTATGATTTTGAAAATCCCTCATAGGTAATATCATTTCTCTCATGTTAGAGGAAAACAAATTTTGAAAATAGATGACAAGGATTTAAATTTTTTGAAAAATAGCAAGCAGGATCAAAAAAGATTTTAAAGAAATCAGAAATTAAAGGCAATACACCTGGGGTTTTAAAAGAGGAAATTTTGAATAATATATACCCAGAGTTTTTGGAAAATATAAGGAAGATATATATATATATATATATATATATATATATATATATATATATATATATATATATATATATATATATATATATATATATAATATCATTCAATCACAGACATACAAGCAAGGATGCACAAATAGCACTCCCTAAAGCTGACTCTATATGCAATATTTAAAATGGCTTATAGGACCTTAATCCTAACTCTAAGATTTATATCATCTGATTCCCATCAAGGTACGCCGATATACTCAAGCCGAAGCTCGAAGTACTTGGCATATAAGATATTTCTTCGGTTCTAAGGTAATGGCTTCCCAACATCCTTGAGCACCTACCGATATACCTCGGACTATGGCCCTTAGGTACGTGGTAGGGGGGCGCGAACCCAAATAAGTGGTCCAGTTGTGAGGCTCTCTCTCAAACTATGGTTCAGTGAGACAGCCCAGCAACGTGAAGACCGGGACAATATAGGTAGGGATGTTTTTCAAAATATGATCAACATGCAATAAAATCAAAAGGTTCTAATGCAAGTCCTAAAGAGATAAAATTTAAATGAAAAGAAGCATACACTTGCATACATTGTTCGCATTCAATTCCTAGAATTGAGGAGGGTTGCATTTTAGTCCTAAATCTAATGTAAACATGGATATAATCTCCTTAATATGGTCCTACCAAACCATACTTAAATCCTATATGCAAATAATGTCAGCTTAGGACAGAGTCTAGGCTCCTAAGGTTTGCATGGAAAATGTAGCTGACATATGTTAGAATAAAGACTTAGATTATATAAAAGAAAAGCAAAGGCATAAATTCAACCGGACGAAGACGGGTCCCATCACGGTCGCCAAAACTGTGATCATCGCAAAATTTTTCCTCTCTTATGGTTTCTCTCTCTTCCTTCTCTTTTCCTTTTCTGACCTCTATTTTCCTCCTTTTTGAAGGGAGAAGAATAAAAGAGAGAAGAGAAAAGAAAGAAAGAGAGAAGAGGAAATCTTTTGCGGGATTTCACTTGACCTTAATTTGAAAATATTTAGAAATTTAACTCGCCTCCGTTTTGAAAATTTACGGGAAAAATGGAGAGACGGGATTCGCTCGTCGGTACGAGGTTCGACCGTTCCTGGCGCCTTTACCAGGGGTAATCGAACCAATGATCAAATCTATGCCTTTTGCTTTGCCTAAACATCATCTAAGAATTTATTCTAAGTCTAACATGCATAAAGAATCATGCTTGTGCAATGCAGAGATGTATGCTCTTTTTGAAAAGATGTTTTTAAAATTTCCAAGTATTCGGAGATGAACTTGATAAGGGAGTGAAGAAATGATTGAATCTAACTTAGAACTTGAGATAGATTAGAGAAGTTCTAAGTCTTTGAAGTAAATCAGAGTTGGAAGAATAAATCTTGATTTTGGGAAAGAAAATGATTTGCAGATGATAACAAGAGGAAATGAGGCTTCAGAAATGGACTTTGAAGTTGAACTTGGACTTTGAAATGAATACTTGAAATGGAATTGAACTTGAAGTTTGAACTTTGGAATGGATCTGAGAAATCTAAATGGTATAGAAATGAATTTAAGAAATCTAGATAGATCTGTAAGTGGATTTAGATTTGAAATCTGGAAATGAAATGGAATTGGTTTTTGAAAGTTGAAAATAGAACTTGATTTGAAATCTGGATTCCAAGATGGAATTTGAATCCAAAGTCTGGATCTTTGAATCTGAAATCTGAATTGGATCTGAAATTTGAAATAGATTTTGGATCTGAGATCCAAGATGGAATTGAATTCTGGATCCTAGAATGGGTTTGGATCTGAAGTTTGAGATCCAAAGTGGAAGTGGATTCTGGATCCTAAAATGGATTTGGATCTGAAGTCTAAGATCCAAGATGAAATTGGGTTCTGGATCCTAAAATAGATTTGGATCTGAAGTCTAAGATCCAAAGTAGAATTGGATTCTAGATCCTAAAGTGGAATTGGATCTGAAGTCTGAGATCCAAGGTGAAATTGGATTCTGGATCCTAAAATAGAATTGGATCTGAAGTCTGAGATCCAAAAGTGGATTGGGTTCTGGATCCTAAAATGGAATTGGATCCAAGGTCTGGAATCCAAGATGTGATTTGGATCTGGAGTCTAAGATCCAAAAGTAGAATTGTATTTAGAAAACTGGATCCAAGTTGATCTAATTTTGGATTTGAGTTTTTGAAAGTCAAAAAATGGGACTTTTGAGTATGGATCTGGGTTTTGAAAACCCAGATTGAATTTAAAACTTAGAAAAGGCCAAGCTTTTGAGATTCAGGATCAATCTCAAACTTTGGTTTTGAATTTGAAGATGAACTTGGTTTTGAGTTTGAAGATGAATCAGAAGTTTCAAAGTTAATTTGAGCTTTGAAATTTCAATTAGAATTTGAATTTTGGATATACAAATGGATTTCAAAGTCAAATTGGACTTTGAATTTGAAGCTAGGATTTGAATTTTGGATATACAAATGTATTTTAAAGTCAAATTGGACTCTGAATTTAGAATTTGGGATCAGAAGATGAATCAGAAAACTTCAAAGTTTTAAATTGAACTTTGAATTTGATTGGAGTTTTGAATACAAGATGAATTTTGGAATTTCAAAGTCAATTTGAACTTTGAAATTTGATTTGAATCAGAATTTTGAATATAAAATTGAATTTTTGAAATTTCAAAGTCAAATTGGACTTTGAAATTGAAATCTAAATCTTTGAAATAAGATAGGAGAATGAATAAAAATAGAGATTGAAGAAGGATATTTGAGATCACTTGGATTTTGGAAAGAATTTCGAAAATATGATGCAGTTCTATCCTAAATGATGAATGAATTTGAAGAATTTGAAATTGGATTTCGAAAAGCTATTCCATTCTTTAGATGAATTAAAACAAGATTGAAGATATAATACATCCTTGACTATGGTCATTGAATGTATTATATAATAATCTATATTTAAATTCGGGTGAAGAATGAAACACATTTTGTGCTTTTATAGAGTTTAAAATGAAATTAACTCTCAATATACCCTGACTATAACCATTGGTATATATATTGAATTAATTTTAAGTTAAACTCTGATAAAAGATGGAATATTTGAAAATATGATGATTTTTGAAAAGGATCCAATGTGGATCCAATGTTATTTCGTAAAAGATAAAAATCCTAAGTCTTGTTTACATCCTGACTATAGCCATTGATATAAATCATCAACTTAGAATTGATTTACCTCTTACGAAACGGTGCACGTGCCATTCGTGTTCCCATTTGTGAGGTTTTGGAAAATAAAGGTAAGAAGCGTGAAAATAAGTAATTCCTGGTATTTACAATGCTCATCCATTCTATCTAAAACAAGAAATGTAAATTTTCATTTATACCTAGCTATTACAATTTGAACTGAAATTGAAATAATAAATTTCTAATCTAGGAAGGAAACCAATATTTCTTACACATTCCCTGCAGAAATAGAATTAGCATAAGGCAAAGCATGAAGTATGAAAAGGAAAGCTAAGGGTTTGTTTTGGAACTAGAATGTATGCTATATGTGCTCATGGAAATGCAAATAAAATGGTAATACGTATGTAATATGCAAGGGACACAATGATATGAGATAAAATGTCGAATGAGATGCTATGCACATGCGAAAGTGACATACTTAGGCTAACCAAAAAGATGCGTTTACATAGCCTAAATGATATGCTTAGGTCAACTAAAACTAAAAAAAAATGCATGTGTAAAACCTAAGCTGTAATAAGGATATAATACCTAAGTTGGTGGATAGAGTGCATGCATATTAATCTAAGTATAAATACTTATGTTGAATGGGGAGTGTATGCTGGACCGGCTGTCTATGCAACAAGTAATGCCCAAGCTGAACAACTTTTCGCTTTGGTTGCAAGGGTGCAATGAAACTATGAGATGTTGTACTGATATGCAGTGCAAGAATTCTATAAGGAGGTATGAAGGTGCTGAGAGGAGGGCGTACATTGGTTGTAGAGGAAATATGTGAAAAAGATGAAATGATGTTTCAGCAGAGTGCTGCTGTAACAGTGTAGTGGATATGCAAGTGTGTTGGAGGTTTTGAATGTGTGTAGGTGGAGAAAATGATGTGTGTGGAGGTTCTGCTGATCCTGGAAAATGCAGCAACAAGCTTTCCAGGGGAAATATGAAACACAACCATCACCGGGTAGTTGATACCTGCCATGACTTTGTTTGGTAAATTTGTTGCAAAGAAATTCTTGTTCTCACAACATTGTCATTAGAAGAACATGACTGATTAATAGGATCCATGGTTGAATCTGAGATAGCAGCAGCAATGCCTGTAGTAGCAGGACAATGAACACCTATGGAAGATGGTGACATAAAGGTCTGAACTGACAGGCACTAACAAACACAAGGGTAACCTAATGGCTATAAACAAGGGTGAACTAGCTGGAGCTAATATGCTGCCACAGGTGGGTGATGGTATGTAATAGCTGCCTGCCATAAAGGTTGTAAAACAATGAGAATAAAATGCTAAAGCTACAACAGATACAAAAGATATAGTGTATAGGCACTTGGAGTACTGCTGTAGATGGTAATAATGATGGAACAAAGGTGTGCAAAGTGCAACAAATGCATAGATGGTGAACCTATGGCTGTGCAGGACTGTTATGGATGTTGTGGGTAAATAATGAACAATGCATTGTGCAGATGGCATGTGCTGTGAAGTGTAGTGCTTCTGTATAAATATGTACTTCTGAAATGGATACCTGGCAGGTGAAGAAATGGAAATATACAACAATGGAGATGGCACTATGGACCTGCCAATGCAAAACGTGATAAAGATGACGATATAACAGGGCAATATCCATATTAGACTGCATAGTATAATGATGATGGTGCTGAACCTGAGTTTTTGCAAAAGGAATTTGACAGATCCCAACAATACCACCGAAGGGGTCTTGATGGGGTGCAGCGAGAAGATAATATACAACGTGAACCAATCAGCTCAGAAGTTCTTCTTTTTGCAACATCAACAAACCTGCCTCTGAGAACCGATACCCCTGCTTGAAATGCAGACAAAGTCGCCATCGATGTTGGCCATATAATCATCATACATTGGTCAATCTGTAAGAAAAAAAAAAGGAGCATATTGATTATGAAAATATCATTCACGTGAGCAGATAAATGAGAGTGGATACATCAAGGTATCCATTCATTTTGGATTCGATCCATCATTCCTCTCTATAGCCAAGCTCCACGTATTTCTGCTTATAACCAATACTGAAAAAAAATCCCTCCTCATTAACCCTTTCGACCTATTCATAGCTTTACGCATCATCCCCTGTGTACAGGATATATGAGTGAGATCATTATAACCTATTGGCTTTACCATAAAGTTCTTCTGGATTCAGATGCTTGTATCTAATGAGCCGATCCCTTCACTTCTCAAAGGGGATCTGTAGCAAAATTTTCAATTTAAACTTACACAACAAACATTATTTATCCTGTCAGCATAAGTTTTCAATTTTGATATAAATCTCAGAGGTGACAGCATAAATTTCCTGCAAAGCGATAGTCAGAACATTGGATTTTAGTGTGATCTCATGATATATATATATATATAAAAAAAAGGAAACACAAATGCTGGAAAATGCAAGCCACATGATCTTGATTAGCGAGGTAAGAAAAGCAGAATTGAATGCTTATGATACATCCTACTGGTTCATCTTTTAACGACAAATGCTCACAGGGTCAAGTAGACAGGCAAAGAACCCAATAATAAAAAAAATGAAAGTCCATAGATACACAGTCTGATGATCGGGAGATCAACATTTTATGACCATGTTGAAGGCCTTGATGGCTTCAACCCCTTGTTATTCATTACACAATGCCAGAACCAACAAGAGAACATACCCCCTTTAACATTCTACTTATTTACTGTGGACATTACTAATCAGAAGAATGAATACAAGTTTTCATAACCTACATAATTGAGATTTGCTCAACACTATGGAGGCAGTCGATTTGCATGAAACAGATAATCAAAGGAGAAAGAAGGAAGAGAATAATAATAAAAAAAAGGAGAAAAGAAAATGAAGATAAAAAAAAAAGTATAACAAACAAGACTAATGAACGAAATTAATTGGTGAAGCATACTGAGACAATGAAAATAACCTACAGCAGAGTAAAACAATGAAAAGGAAAGAAATGCTAGATAAAAAATTAAGAGAAAACTAAAATCCACGCAATCGACAATGGAGATGAAGCCAATGGACAGAGTTCATTGCTATGGATTGTAATGGTGTTCGAAATAGGATCACAAGGCAGATGAACCAGTCTTTAAAAGTGAATTGCTAAAAGAAACTGCAATGTAAGCGTCGCTTCAGAGCAAAACATTGGTGGCTCGTTGCACTACAATCCACGCCATCAACAATATGCTAATGAGTCAAAAAGCTATGTCACGGCAAGATGAAGGATGCAGGGAATTATCGTCTGATAAAAAAAAAGACAGGAAAAATAATCGGGGCACCTCAAAATAAATTCAGAAAATAAAATCTAACGAAGAAGGGACAATTCACACAGTATCAATGCAAGGATATAATGAGGATGAATCTAAGAGATCTGATGCTAATTTGTAAGCAGAAGTCATAATCTACGTGTGATCTGATGGTATGGAATGAGTCGGTGCATTGAAATCGATATGGATGTTGAAAGAAAACTCCCAAAATCCGATAATAGTAAAAAGAGAAAAAAAAAAGAAAAAATGTTGTTGGAATCGATGGATTCCGTTAATGTTGCAATGGTTTGGGCAACCCTGCATGTATTACAGGTTGATTCCACCATTTGCTTTGTATTAAAAAAAAACGAGTGCCAGAGTAGAGGGATGTTGAAAACAGAGGGAAAGAAATGTATAAAAAAAAAGAAAAGAGATAGAAGGAGGTGGTCACTTACCTGTAGAGGAGATTCTGTCAAGAGGGATTGGGGAGGTGGTAACGGATCCTTTATGGTGCGCGCTTTCACTGGATTTCCGAAGGTTGCCGACGACCTTTTGCTTCAGCCCACCGAAAAGGGGAAAAGGAGATTAGAAGAAGAAGAGGAAGAGAGAGCGACGAAGAAGCAATGAGGGGGTGATAACGGATCGTGAAAGAGGAAATGGGGAGGTGAAGAAGCGGTAGCGAAGAAGTGCCTTGGGGGTTTTTCTTAAAGAGAGAAGAGAAGGATTCGGTTGGGGAATCAATGGTTGGAGATGGAGCTGTTTGCGATGGGTGGCTTGCGGAGGAGGAGATGGAGGTTTGTTGCAGATCCATGGTTGAGAAAGGGGGAAGGAGTGAAGCCGTCCGATGGGGAGGACCCTTCTGGAAGGGGAAGAGAGGGAGGGTTTGGAGAGAAGACAGGCGATGAGAGTCGGCCACCCGACCCTTTGCGAAAGAAAACCTAGAAAATACTCGTAACGGGGGCTCTGAAAAAGAATTTTTCATAAAAGGGGTTTTCAAAATGAGGTTTTTAGCAAACTTTTGATTTTTTTAAAAACTCAAACTCATTTGTTTTTCTCATAATTTTTCTGATTTTTTTGGTTTTTATGTTATTTTCATTTTTTTGTATTTTTGGAATAAAAATCTAAGATTTTATGAGAAACAAAGATTAAACACCAACTTTTTTGTACTTTTTTGAGAAATATTTACAAAAGTATTTTCTGAGAATTTTAGTCCATTTTCGGAGAATTTCTTCAGAAGAAGGGGTTTTTGACCCAAGTTTTGAGAAAATGTTCGAGTTTTGACACTCGAATCGAGAAATACAACGTGATGGATCCAAATGGATGTCGGATGGACTGTTCGAGCTATTTAAAAAACTATTTTTCGTATTTTCTATAATTTTAATTTAAAATTTAGACAATGAGACTCAGATTTGGATCTGGACAATGGATCCAGATCCGAAATTACGTCAGACATATAAAATGAATTTAATTTTAGTAAAACTTGAGAAATGAACTGAACTTTAGATTTAAAAGTGGCTCAATTGCTCAGAAAATGATATCAGGGGCAAAAAGGGAATATTGAAAAGATTTTAAAAAATTTGGGGTGTTCACAGCTGTACAGTTATTGTTGCTTCTTTAGTTACTTGCTGCTCAGTTCACTTTACGGTTCAGTTAGTTGCTTTAGCTACTTGTTGTACCTGTTACTATGGCTTGTTGACTAGTACTTGTCACTTTGCACTTACCTGACACAGGCACTTACACTTGTTAGCTTTTCCTGCTTTTCCTGTGTACATGATATATATACCTGCTTGTGGTTGTTTCTTCACCACCTCGCAAGAGGACTGACCCCGTTTTATGGGGATATAGGTGACGAATAGGTATAGTGCTGATGCGGTGATACACGGTGGAGGCTCTGAGGACCCACACACACTTGACCTGCAGTTCCTGTACCTGGTGGTTTTCTTTTGGGTTTTGGTTGTTGTTGGAATATATTCCCTGTTTTGTACCTTTAGTACTTACATTTGTAAACTCTTAAAACTGTTGGGGTGTTTCCCCTTTTTACTTTACAGCTACACTTTTTGTACACACCGCTGGTTACACTGTTTCCACTTGTTGCACTTATCTATGGTGGCCGCCCAGACTTGCGGCTTTGTTGTTTTTCCCACACTTGCTTTCCGCTGGTTTTCTACTTAAACCCTTTCAAAAAAAAAAAATTCACTGAAAATTCCAAGTTTTTCCAAGGTCGGGGTTTGGGGCGCCACATTGACCTGTTCGGACAATATCGCAAGTACAGAGCTTACGAAGAGGTTGACACCCTGTCTCGAGCAGCAAAAGACAGAATTCAGCATGTCACGATCCTATGCATAGTGGGATTAGCTTTCTTTCAAGACGGTCAGAATTTCATTGATGTCAGAGTCGCCCAACTCTTTCGAAGATGGGGAAGCAAGTAGACCCGTCAACTTTCAGTTTCCATGACAACTCTAGCTTTTCTTTACCGAGGCTTAGCTTGTTTCGCTCTTGGAGAGACCATTCTAGTGGAGGGATGCACTTATGCTCTACAATCGTAGTTCTTGCGACATGTTCCATCAAAGGCCAGTTCCTTCAGATTCAACAGTAAGCAGCCGAAGTCTGCCATTCAGTATCAAGCCTTGATTGAGAAACTGCATCAAGAGGAGATCGTTTGGATTTCTTTGACAGGAGAGAATCAGTTCCTCGTTACATTTATGCTCGCAGCAAGCGCTACAGATTGCTTGGCCCTTTCTTCTGTGCCGATTATCAGCCAGAAAGATGTCTCAGACAGTTTTCGTAGCGGCAGGTTCGTGACAACATTCACTTCCCGAAGGGTAATGTGGCGCCCCAAACCCCGACTTTGGAAAAACTTAGAATTTTCTGTGATTTTTGTTTTTTGAAAGGGTTTAACTAGAAAACAGAGGAAAGCAAGGTGCTAGAAAAACAACAAAACTGCAAGTCTGGGCGGCTACCACAGGTGAGTGGAACAAGTAAAAACAGTGTAACCAAAGTGTAACCATAGCGTAAAAAGGGCATACAGCCCAACAGTGTAAATGTTTACAAAAATAAGAGTACAAAAAGTCCAAAATAGGGAATACATCCCAACAACAGCCAAAACCCAAAAACCACCAGGTACAGGATCTGCAAGGTAAGTGTGGGTCCTCCGAGCCTCCACCGCGTATCATCGCATCCACACTATACCTGTTTGTCACCTATATCCCCATAAAACGGGGTCAGGCCTCTTGCGAGATGGTGAACAAATAACCACAAGCAGATATATATCATATAAAAAAGAATAGCAGGAATAAAGCTAACAAGTGTAAGTGCCGTGTCAGGTAAGTGCAAAAGTGACAAGTGCTAGTCAACTAGAAAGTAGCAAGCTGAAGTAACAGTAGAACAAGTACTAAAAGCAGTAACCAACTGTAACAAGTGCTGAACAGTAAAGTAGCCAAGTAACAGTTGAAACGAGTAAAGTAACTGAAGTAAAGTCTACAGAACAAGTAAAGTAGCAACTACAGTAAGTTAGTTGTTTGGTTAGTCTTTAAATTCTTCTGATTACTCCTTTGGGTACGCGAAGGAACCTCGCATTCTGTGAGACTTGCACCCGGCGTCTATTATTCAATTCTAGTGCGGTAACCGAGGAAGATACAGACCGAGTCAACCTCATGCGAGCAACACACGGCTAGGAGAAAACACTCACATAGGCAATGATTGCAATCCATACTACTGCAGTAGTGAGGTCCTAAAAAGGCAACCTCGACCTCCTTGACTCTGAGTGACTGGAGGCCAAAGGACGCTACGGGTCCTGTCAAAACACGTGTCATAGTAACGACATGTCACTTAGGGTTGTACCATCCACCCTCTCCCAAGGTGAACCATTTTGTGAATGGGGCGAAGCATGTTTATCTTTCTTAGGCTCATGTTCATTCATACCTCTCAACAAGGAATTTGCCTCGTGGTCCTCGTGGGGTACGCAAAAGGAGGATTTGGCCTGCCCATTCACGTGCTCAGCCTCACGCAGCCAACGGAGCACACTGCTCGTGAAAGCAGTCATAACACCATATTATTTATTTCTGTTTTAGGGTATATCACACAAGTGTTCATTCACAACACAAGGGCCACTGTCCAAGGACTCCAACTGAGCCCTCAACAAGTTATATTTATTCATACCCTATGGTGTTCAATTTCAGTCTTTTCATTCTTGAAGTAAGTGCACCTGGTGTGCTTACCAATGCCTCAAGCAATGTACCTCCTCAGGGTATGCACTACTCAGTAACCGTGTCAGGATGTGCCAAGTGCAAAGTGTAGAAGTATCACATGATTACTAACATTTGCACATATATAAGTACAGAGGCATTACGTATATTATTTCTGAGAGACAATTAAGTGTACAAGCAAATACACATTCACATGCATATGATATTTCATCAGAATTTCATTATATAAAGCATTGTTTCTAAAGCATTACATTGGTACTATGCATAATCTTACAATAATTTTCACAGTCAAACTGTACCATTTTGCATACTTCAATGTTAAGATTGCGTTTAGCAATATTCACATACGTGGTTCAACACACTTACTTGTTTATGGTGAAATATGAGATATTCCCGTCTTATGGGAATAACATTAGCTATTTCCATGGTATGGGTGCCGCGCCTGCGGACCCGAAACGAAGATATTTAAACAACACTTGTGTTTTTAATCGACGAAGTCCTTAAGTTCATGAATTTGCAAAAGTGTTCAACTGCATACCTTTCTAGTCTGTCGAATGTAACTAAAGCATAAAGGTTTTCCTTACGCAACACGACACACATACGTGTCGAAGGTAATTTCTGAAATAGCCCATCTAATGGGAATTACATTGGCATAACCACGGTTCTGGGTGGCCCGCACGCAGACCCTAAACAAATCGTTTGCCAAACCGAAAGTGGAACAACTCTTATGGAATTCTATATTCAACTCGGAGTGTAACATCATCTGGAGAAAATACTTGGACGGGACACAGGAGTGTTGCATGTCCATTCGGCTATGCCGAAACAATCGTTTAAGTGTTTTGACATATATGTATATACATATCTATACCTATATGTATATGTATTTATACATATTTCCCCATTTCAATTATACTCAATAAGGCACGACCTTATATATATATATATATGTATATATATATATATATATATATATATATATATATATATATATATATATATATATATATATATCGAACTCGATGAAACCCAAGGCATGTGCACTAATGCCACAAACCTAACCGAAGTGCGAGGAGGGTGAGGGGCAGTACAAAGGCTAGCTTGAACCTAATAGGGTTCGGCTCGAAGTAGGTGCGAGCTGGTTGTTGATAAAACGTGTTGACAGCCACAATAGTGGCATAACGGGGCTGCAAGTGTGCCAACACGCGGTTCCGCACACGTGCTGCCAAAAACTCTAACTAAAGCGATGGTCTCGTCCCACGGACCAGACTGTTACACTAGCTAACCGAATCTGGTCCGACTTGTGGATCGGACCAGACCACTAACAGGGATTCGGTTGAGGCTGGCTCAAGACCCCAACAAGGGTAAATCGGGTGTCTAGTGAAAGGGGATGCCAAGGTTGGTTCAAAGTGTCTGGTCCCTAGGACCAGACAGCAGCTACAACATGCCAAGGTCTGAACTTTTCAGTTCAGACCTGAGCTCTAAGAGGCTCAGCCGACTAGGGGAGGCTCGGGGCGTCCAGCACCAAGTGGCTGGCACCCAGCTCCAACAAGGTGAAGCCGCAGCTAGCACCGGGTGCTAGTTGGGCTGCCAAAGGGTTCAGGTCTGAACCTCGGTTCAGACCTGCACCCATTAGGTGCAAACAAGGCACCAAGGGTGCACGACACCCAAGCGGTGTGCACCCAGCTCCAGCCAAGGGGGAAACCGGCTGGGCTGGGCTCATGCACACAGCCGGTCAAACCAGGCTGTGTGCTGGTCTGAACCCCTTGGTTCAGACCAGCACCTACCCCAGCCAAAAGGGAAAACCAAAAGAAATATAAATTATAAGGATCTATCATATATTTTTTTTTGAACATGCTGAGAGCACGGATCAACCGCATGGCGTGCAGCTCCAAAGTGAGGCAAAAAGGGCCGACTGAAGGGTCTGGTCCACTGGACCAGACCGTGCAACCCACAAACAAAAGAAACCAGAGCCCAAAGGCTCGGTTTACCAATGCTAAAGAAGTGTTGGGCGCGGCACAAGGCCGGCCCAACCGACTAGGTATTGGGTTGACTCAAAAGCAAAAAGGGGAGGGGGGTGAACGGGACCAGCTAACGAAAAAAAAAGAAAGAAGAAGAGAGCCCCAAAAGAGGGGCATGGTCATGCCGTGACCCTAACCAAAAGAGTGACTGCAGCCCCAGTCCAAGGTTTGGGGCTGAGTTGAATCCAACACCCAAACAAAGCCCAATAAGGGTCTCACGGCTGCAACGTAGACTCAGCCACATGCATGCATTCCAAATAGGCCCAAAAGGGGTTGGGTGCATGCTGGACGAGCCCAGTTCGGTCCAGCGCACCCCAGCTGCTCAACTCGTCCAGCACAAAGAAGCATAGAGCCACTTCAAAGTCGAAGTTTCCAGGAAAAGTGAAAAACAAAAGAGAAACAATGAAAAGCATATCATGCATTGAAATCAAAGCATGGAATCATGCATCCAAGGGAAAGAAAAACATGGTGGAATAAAGAAAATTCTTACGCATGAACCAATATGAACAATAATCCAAAGGAAAACCTTAGAAAGAAATTTGTTACTCTAATCCGCCGAAGGGGCACGCACGCATAGGTTCGTTGCAACCTTGACTTCATGCTTTGACACTAAGAGCACTATGCAAGGTTTCTTCACCTTAGCAGCTTGAAGAAGAAGAAGGTAGGTTGCAGCTTTCTACTCCAAGAGATACCCACGGCTGGAGGTAGGGAACAAGAGAGAGAGAGAAGGATTTTGGGAGAGAGAAGAGAGAGAAAGAGTTAGGAAAAATCGCCCAACAAGGTGGGGCCGATTTTTCCAAAGAGGTCTTATAGGGTGTGCTTTTGGGATGGACGGCTATGATATGCCCATCCAAGATGGAGGGCTGGGGTGCTCCACGCCCCCCCATATCCAATGCATGTCAAGCTTTTAAAAAGTTTTAGAAACTTTTCAAATTTGCCATTTTGTAAAGCCATTAAAACTTAAACAAAATTATGAGGGGGCGCCCTTGGCTGCCACCCAACTAACCCAATCGATTTTAAGTATTTGAAAATTTTCAAATTCATTTCAAAACTGTCATGGGGCACCAGCCCCATGCTTCCCTTTTGGAAAAGACGCCCCTCATGATGGGCTTCAAGCTCCATCATGAGGTTTTGGAAATGATAAGTGGCCAATAGAGACCTTCTTTTTAAAGCCATGCAAATTTATTTCAAAAAGGTCACCCAGCTGGTCAATCCTTGACCAGCTGGTCAACCATGGCCATGGACGTCCACTATAGGGGTCGTCCAATGGGTTTGGGTCCTCTAGTTACTCCGGATCCAAATCCAAAAATCACCTATGGTATACAAATTAAATAATGCTTATTTAATACATTAAAATATTAATTTAATTCCAACAATTCATTTTGTTCTCTTCATAACCTTAATTAATATAAAATGCTCAATGCCTCTTAAGAAAATTACCTTTCGTTTGCAAGAATTAAGCGTTTTAAGATTCGGGTCCAAACTTGAAGCAAAACTCGTAATTCACATGCACTGACGGGGTTTTTTCATCGTTCGGATCTCAAATTCGGGGTGAATCACCATACCCTTATACCAAACTTATCCTAAAAGTTTCGGAAGTTAATTTGCTCTAAATTTCCCGCAATTGCTCTTTACGTAAAATTACGGGATTTTACCTGATTCTCAAAATAAGCAAATTTTCAGAAATTGCCAAAACATAAAAATTCATCGATTTCAACATAATTACGCAATATACATCAAAATTAAAATCGTGGATCTTAAATCCTCCCCTCCATAAAAAGAATTTCATCCGCGAAATCACCCTTAGGAGGTTACAAAAAGTTCTGGATATGTCTCTCTCATGCTTGCTTCTGGTTCCCATGTGCATTCTTCAATGCCATGGTGCTGCCAACGTACCTTAACTAACGGAATAATCTTGGTACGCAAAACTTGATCTCGTCGATCAACAATCTCGATAGGCCGCTCTGACAAAGTCAGATCTTCCTGCACGTCCATTTCTTCGTAACGAATGATATGCGATGGGTCAGGAATGTACTTCCTGAGCATCGACACATGAAAAACATTGTGAATGTGAGCATATTGTGGAGGCAACTCGACACGATATGCCACTTCACCAATTCTCGCCACAATCTCAAACGGTCCAACGTATCTCGGACTCAACTTTTCTTTCTTTCCAAAATGAAACACGCCCTTTGTCAGCGAAACTCTGACAAAAACCATGTCACCAACTTCAAAAGACAACTCGCGACGTCTCTTATCAGCATAACTCTTCTGTCTATCTTGTGCTGCCTTTAAATGCTCACGAATCTTCTGCACTTTCTGCGTGTAGTGCTGAAGAACAATCGGCAATTCGCTCGATCTATCGCTCATACTATCTCAATAAGATGGCGACCAACAAGGTCTCCCATACAACGCTTCGTACGGGGCCATCCTGATACTAGCGTGGTAACTGTTGTTATACGCGAACTCAACCAAACACAGGTGTGAATCCCATTCATCCTTCCAGTCAAGCATACATGCTCGCAACATATCTTCCAATGTCTGAATCGTTCGCTCGGACTATCCATCTATCTGGGGATGAAAGGTTGTACTGAACTTCAACTTCGTCCCCAAAGCAGATTGCAACTGACCCCACAGTCGCGAAGTAAACCGGGAATCACGATCAGAAATGATAGATCTCGGCACACCATGCAGTCGAACAATCTCTCTAACGTACAAGTCAGCTAAGCTCTCAAGAGACTGACTGATCCTGATCGACAACAAATGGGCAAACTTGGTGAGTCTGTCCACGACTACCCAAATCACATCGTTTTTACGCCTAGTCTGTGGCAAACCTACCACAAAATCCATCGTAACATTTTCCCACTTCCATTGAAGAATCTCAATCCTCTGCATGGAACCACCGGGTGTGAACACCCCAATTTTTTTGAAATATTGTAAATATCCCCTTTTTTTCCCTTTGACCCCATTTTCTGGGTAATTGAGTCAGTTTTAATCTAAATTCCATTTTATTTCTCAAATCTTGTTGAAATTAAATTCATTTTACATATCTGACTCAATTTTGGATTCGGATCTAGATCAAAATCCAAATCTGAGCTTCGTTGTCCAATGTTTAAAATCAAATTCTCGAAATTTCCAAACTAACTTTTTGAAAAGCTTAGACAGTTCGTCCGGTATCCGTTTGGATCCATCGAATTGTATTTCTCAATTCGAGGTTTAAAACTCGAACATTTTCTCAAAACTTGGGTCCAAACCCATCCTTCTGAAGAAATTTCCTCGAAATGGCCTGGAATTCTCGGTAAAACACTTTTGTAAATATTTCTCAGAAAAATACAAAAAAATTAGTGTTTAATCTTTGTTTTCTCATAAAATCTTAGATTTTTATTCCAAAAATACAAAAAAAAAATGGAAAATGCAAAAAAAAAAAAAAGAGAAAATATATCTAACAAAAATCGGTTTTTGAAAACCTCTTTCTGAAAATATCCCTTTTTAAGAAAAACCACCTTTTTGAAAAATCCCGAAAAGAGCCCCCCTTGTTATAAATATTTTAAATCAAAAGGGGCTCTTGGAATATCCTTTTAGGGTTTTTGAGAACCCTTGGCGAGAGGAGGTCGGAGGCCCAGGGGCGGCGCCTCTCTTCCCCTTCCAGAAGGGTCCTCCCCATCGGACGACCTCACGAGCCTTCCCCCTTTCTCAACCATGGATCTGCAACAACCTCTCTCGAACCACCTTCTCCCTCAAATCGCCACCCTCCAATCGATGGCTCCAGACAATCTGCCCTCCATCACCAACAAACCCTCGCCTTCTCGATGGTTCGTCTCTTCCTATATAAAGGGACATCGAGAAGGGGGAAAGGAGAGGCTGGTTTTTCCTTTTCACTGCTACATCATCCCTTGTTCATCACGAAGAGCATCTGGTTTTCCACCCCACCATTGCGCTTTTTTTTTTATCCCCTCTCCTTCTTCTTCTTTTTCTCTGGTTCTCCCCAATTGGTAGAAGAAGGACGATCCTCTGTCAGCAGAGCGGAAGCCACCAAAGGTCAACCTTCCATCAAGAAGAACCACAGGTGAATAACCGTGCCTCTTTTCTTTTGAACTTTCTGCAAAAACCTGCTTCTCTGCCTCTATTGTACCTCGTCCCCTCTATTCTTTGTGGGTTTTATCTTTTTTTCTTTTTTTTTCTTTTTTTTTATTTATTTTACCACATTAAGGCATCCCTGTAGCATCGTTTTGCCCATAGCAAAATCGATCTACAGACATGCGATAACAATAGAGATGAGTCTATTATCCCAACACTTTTTCTTTCTTTTCTGCAGTTTATTTCATACTCGTATTCATATAATGCTAAATCCCTTAAAATCCATTCGTACCTACATAATGAAGCATCGCTGATATCCATTCACCATCCCGACATATCTTTTGTGTTTGTCTCTATTTTCTTGGTGATTTGCTCTGGTTTCATGGTATCGAACATATGTTCAGATGGTATTCCTCTTAGAATGTTTATTTCTTTTTGAGTTTAATAGTCGATGTGTGTTAATCATTTACTGCTATTATAACTCATGTTTATGCTATTCTCCCTTTACGATCTGTCGTACCAATTTCTTTTACTATTCCCCATTTGTACATTTTACAGTTCAGCCTGTTGTTTCTCCGTTATGCATTTCCTTGTCGTTCGTTTTGTTCCACTTGTTTCGATCTGCAGGATAACTAAGTGTGAAAGCATAGAGGTAACTTAACGACCTCTGCAAGTTGCCTGGAGACATAATGAGAAGAGCTATTTTTTTTATATTGAACAAAAAAAAAAAAAACGTTCACATGGCTGTGTGCCTCTGGTCATCCTTTAAGGAGGGCCGAAAACATGAAAAAATGTGAAATTCGGTTCAATAAAGAGTTTGGATATCCGAACAGTCTCATACAAGTGGAATTGCTCTTTGCACTTTCCTTTGTGAGTTCCTGAGAATATAATCATCGAAAGATACCTGGATGAAAGGGTCACGCCGTTGAGAATCATGGGCAGGATTCTTAAATCTCTTGCATTATCTGCGAAAACCCTTTTACAACCACCACAGATTCCACAGAAGATTATCATGTAGTTCAATGAAGTGCTGGACCTCAGTTCATGAGAGCAAGAGAGGATTGGGCAAAAGGGGCTTACGTCAAGTATGTTCTCAAAAGGTGCCTTTGATTTTGTAAGTTCTGTTTTAAATATATATATATATATATATATATATATATATATATATATATATATATATATAGATAGATAGATACATGGGATGTTAGATATGGGTGAAAGAGGAGAATACGCTGCTCAGAGTCGGAATCATTTGGGACTTCGGTCAGTAACAGTGATCTCTCGGATGAATTCTTGTTTATCATTCGTTCTTTATAGTGCATCATCCATCCTGTAATATGCCATCCCCTGTATCTTGAAATTTTCTCTTTTAGGCTTGATTCCCATCCTAGATATAGGTTTCACTCATTTTTTATATTGGCATTCGGTTGCATCTTCGAATCAGTTTTTTTTTTTTTTGTGCTACATTGTAATAATCTTATTTTTATATCATATGATAAAGTGAAGTTCTGATGACAGTCATCTCGCCCAACATATCATTTCCATCCTCATCTGCAACGTCACAATCACTAGCATCATTTCTAGCATTTGCCCTCATTTCCATCTCTTCAGCATATACTATCTAACCAAAGCCATATCATTAACTTACATCATATTCCTCCCAACTCATGAAGATACTATGCAAGGTCAATTTGTATGCTATCGATCTGACTAAACTTTTTTTTGCAGGGGCTAAGCCGCAAATCAGGTGGTGGTGGTTAGGTGCGAGCCCTTTACCCCTCTCATCTACTGCTTGAATTTTTCATATATGTTGTGTTCCCTTTTGAACCATTGGTTTACTGTAGAACTGTTGAACCCATGAATGGCTTACACTTTTACTGTAATATGACCCAGTATGGCATTGGATACCCTATAATCGGTTGAGCCTAATAGTGGATCTGGTTTCCATTTAATATTGTCTCATACTCATGTAATTCTTTATACAGTCAATATTCATTACTGAAGGTAGCATTTCACATTAGCCTTATTTTCTGGCTTCCATTAGTAATTGATGTTAGACATTAAATTTGTTGAACCAATTACATTAGTATGCCTATACTCTGTCATAGCATCAAGGCCTTCCCCAGATCTGGAATGGTCTCTTTACAGAAGTATCTTTATCAGCAGAGAGCGTCGCCAGATGTCCTGCTCGGCACCATCTTGTACAATATCCTCCACCTCACTTAGACCATACTTCACCAGATACCCCTATATATTATGCCTCACCCATCTATCTTCACGTTTCCCACAAACAGGGATAGCACACACCTGCGACATTCCTATTGTCGCTGCCCTAGGTCTGTTAGGAAAAGCATGAATTTGAAACAAGGACACGCTTCTAAAACTGTTTTATTATGTGAAAATGGTAGCATCGTAGGGCACCAGTTTCAGGATTCTCTTATCATACCTACCCATGTGTTGGTGCACAGGGGTGCATCTGAGTTACTCCATCCAAACTAGAAGGAAGAAGCAGAACCCAAGATTTTATCTAAAAGCTGTTATCCTTCGCTTTCACTGATATCTGTGGCGAGTCGTTTGTTATTCATTTCACTAATTCTCTGTGAATATGGAGCTGGTGTTAACATGTGGCGATTGAGCAAATGTCTCAAGATCCTGTGAACTGATCTGGTGTTATTTCGTTTGACCCATTTTAATCATTTTGAGTTCAACATTCATATGGCATGGATGAATTGATGGCTCGGCTCACTCTAGATATTTGGACTTCACCCCGTCTTACAGGAAAAAGTTGCCTTGAAAATTCTCTGAATGGTGCAAAACTTTGCAGTTTACCTTCTTGTGTTTGCATCTGGGATTCCTTAAAACATTAAAGATGATCTTATAAAAATATCAGATCCAGTATATGACCACAGATCTCACCACAGAACATTGGATTCATTCTTTTCACAGTGGTTCACAAAGAACCACTGTGGTTTTTTTTTTTATTATGGTTATAGTAGTTCACCAAGAACTACTATAACTAACATTCTTTTTCACAGTGGTTCACAAGGAACCACTGTGGCCTTTTCATTGTTATAATGTTTCACCAAGGGTTACCATAATGGTTCACAAGAAACCACTGTAGCCTTTCATTTCCATAAGTAATGCATCATGAGCTGCTATGGCTATTGCACTTCATGATGGTTCACCTTGGACCATCCTGGCCCTTGCCTCCACCCCTTACACCTGCATCTGTATATTCACTGCATAAAGCATGACACTTGCAAGCACACCACTTAAACACCTTTGCACCTTCATCTGTACACTTCCACTCTCTGCATTCAAAATAACCTGCTCAACATTCTCACTGTAATTACCCCCTGCATACAGTTTGTAATGATACTGCCCAGCTAACATATGCTTTACCCACTGTCTATCACCCATCTTACCTCTAATAATACCTTTCCCACATCACCCATCTTCATCCCTTTACACAGTATGTGCACAGCCGTGCCTCTGCTTCCACTGTACCTCTGCTTCCCTCTCCCACAGTGTACACAAACCCTGTGTACACACTCCAACAACCACACCTTCACTCGTATCCATCTCACATTATCATCTTTTCCTAACACTAGAACTTGCACATTTAGCATCTGCATTTTCTGCAACAATTTTCCACACACACTTCGTTACTTACCTTCCCCTTTACACAAGTCCCATATCACTGCCAGCACATTCCCCTGTCCCAGCCTTATTTAGTTTGCACAACACCATCACCTCAGCCCTCCTTCAAATACGAGTTTTGCAGTAAGTTCACAGCTGTTGTAAAACCCTTCATGTTTTCAGCTGCGCCTTACAGCGGCATGAGCTTCACATCTACAACCCTCCATGGTCATACATATGCCACACCATCTTGCTGCTCTGTTTTAGCTTCATTCTGTGTAATCACTGGCATGACCATTGCATCATATTTATGAATCTCCTGCACTTCCATTTTCAACAAAGATATCCCTGCTTATAATTTAGCAAAGTAATACCTAAACAAGGTATGTACATCCCTTCATTTGATACAAAAATTTTAGAATATCCCTCCCCACTAACCTAAACATGTCATATATATATATATAAATATAAGGCACATCTAAATCTTCCTTTCATGAGCATATCACTTACCATATGTATATATATGTATATATGTATATATATACATGTATATATATATATATATATATGTACCTAAGCATTTCACTTAGTATATACACATCTTATTTAACATGATCATTTTAGCTCAAACATAGCATCTCACATCCTCCTCTATATCTTGTATTAGGCTAACTCAGTGTTTTGCAGGGAATATGTGGAAAAGGCTATTTCTTGGATTTGTGTTTCAATTTTCAATTTTTGTAATAAGTTAGATCTTAAATGAGAATTTACGTTTCCAGCTCTTAGATAGAATGAATGAGCATTGTAAATATCATGAATTGCTTATTTTCATGCTTTTTGCCTTTATTTCTCAAAATCTCACAATGGTGAAACACGAATGGCACGTGCACCATTTTCGTAAGAGGTAATTAATCCTAAGTTGATAATTTACATCAATGGCCATAGTCAGGATGTAAACAAAACTTAAAATTTTTATCTTTTTTAAAATAAGATTGGATCCACACTGGATCCTTTTCAAAATTCATCATATTTTCTTTATATATTTTTCCTCTTTTATCAGAGTTTAATTTAAAATTAATTCAATACATATACCAATGGCCATAGTCAGGGTATATTGACAGTTAATTTCATTTTAAATTCTATAAAAGCACCAAAATGTGTTTTATTCTTCACTTGAATTTAAATATAGATTATTATATAATACATTCAATGACTATAGTCAAGGATGTATTATATTTTTCAATCTTATTTCAATTCAGGTAAAGAATGAAATACGATTTTCAAAATCCAATTTCAAAATTTAAATTCATTCATCATTTAGGATAGAACTGCATCATATTTTCAAAAATTTCCTTTTTCAAAAACTCCAAGTGATGTAAATATCTTCTTCAATCAATCCTCACTTCTTATAAAATCTAATTCATCCTTTCATTTTCAAATTCTATTTCATTTTTTTCAAATCTCAAAGTTCAAATTAACTTTGAGATTTTCAAATTCACTTTATATTCAAATTCAGAAGTTCCAAATTCATTTTTTTCAAAACTCCAATCAAATTCAAAAAGTTCAATTTTACTTTGAGATTCTTGATTCATCTTCTAAATTCCAAAATTCAAGTTTTCAAATTCAAAGTCCAATTTGACTTTGAAATTCATTTATATATTCAGAGTTCAAAATCTCAAATCAAAATTTCAAGTCCAAAGATAGATCGTAATATCAACTTGGATCCAGATTTCCAAGTATAAATCTCCATTCTTTGGATCTCAGATTATAGATCCAAAATCCATTCTAGGATTCCGAACCCGATTCTACATTGGATCTCAGATTTCAGATTCAAATCCATCTTAGGATCTAGAATCCAATTTCATCTTGGATCTCAGACTTCAGATCCACTCTATTTTAGGGTCCAGAGTTCAACTCTATCTTGGATCTCAGACTTTAGATCCAAATCCATCTATGGATTCAGAATCCGATTTCACTTTGGATCTTAGACTTCAGATCCAATTCCATTTTTAGGATCCAGAATCCAATTCCACTTTGGATCTCAGACTCCATATCCAATTCCATTTTAGGATCTAGAATCCAATTCTACTTTAGATCTCAGATTTCAGATCCAAATCCATCTTGAAATCCAGATTTCAAATCAAGTTCTATTTTCAATTCCAACTTTCAAAACCAATTCCATTTCATTTTCAGATTTCAAATCAAGTTCTATTTTCAACTTTCAAAAACCAATTCCATTTCATTTCCAGATTTCAAATCTAAATCCACTTACAGATCATATCTGGATTTCTTAAATTCATTTCTATACCATTTGGATTTCTCAAGTCCATTCCAAATTCAAACTTCAAGTTCAATTCCATTTCAAGTATTCATTTCAAAGTCCAAGTTCAACTTCAAAATCCATTTCTGACTTTGAAGCCTCATTTCCTCTTGTTATCATCTGCAAATCATTCTCTTTCCCAAAATCAAGATTTATTCTTCCAACTCTGATTACTTCAAAGACTTAGAAATTCTCTGATCTATCTCAAGTTCTAAGTTAGATTCAATCATTTCTTCACTCCCTTATCAAGTTCATCTCCGAATACTTGGAAATTTTCAAAACATCTTTCAAAAGAGCATACATCCCTGCATTGCACAAGCATGATTCTTTGTGCATTTAGGGTTAGAATAAATTCTTAGATTATATTTAGGCAAAGCAAAAAGGCATAAATTCGATCCTTGGTTCGATTACCCCTGGTAAAGGCGCCAGGAATAGTCGAACCTCGTACCGACGAGCGAATCCTGTCTCTCCATTTTCCCGCAATATTTCAAAACGGAGGCGAGTTAAATTTCTAAATATTTTCAAATTAAGGTCAAGTGAGACCCCGCAAAAGAGTTCATCTCTCCCTTATCTTCTTTCTTTTCTCTTTTCTCTTCTTTTTCTGTCTTTTACTTTTCTCCCTTCAAAAAGGAGGAAAATAGAGGTTAGAAAAGGAAAAGAGAAGGAAGAGAGAAAAACCACAAGAGAGGAAAAATTTTGCCATGATCACAGGTTTGGCGATCGAGATGGAACACGTCTCTGTCCGATCAAATTTGTGCCTTTTGCTTTGCTTTGATATTATCTAAGTCTTTATTCTTCTATGTCAGCTTCATTTTTCATGCAAACCTTAGGAGCCTAGACTCTGTCCTAAGCTGACATTATTTTGCATATAGGATCTAAGTATGGTTTGGTAGGACCATATTGAGGAGATTATTCCATGATCACATTAGACTTAGGTTTTAAATACAACTCTCCTCAATTCTAGGGATTGAATGCAAACAATGTATGCAAGTGTATGCTTCTTTTCATTTAAATCTATCTCTTTAGGACTTGCATTAGAGCTTTCTGGTTTTATTGCATCTTGATCATGTTTTTGAAAACATCCCTA
Organism: Nuphar pumila; assembly: GCF_984573655.1. Taxonomy (NCBI): domain Eukaryota; kingdom Viridiplantae; phylum Streptophyta; class Magnoliopsida; order Nymphaeales; family Nymphaeaceae; genus Nuphar; species Nuphar pumila. The sequence continues at coordinate 78,428,670 of NC_143249.1, read as the reverse complement.
CCTATATTTGTCCCGGTCTTCACGTTGCTGGGCTGTCTCACTGAACCATAGTTCGGGAGAGAGCCTCACAACTGGACCACTTATTTGGGTTCGCGCCCCCCTACCACGTACCTAAGGGCCATAGTCCGAGGTATATCGATAGGTGCTCAAGGATGTTGGGAAGCCCTTACCCTAGAACCGAAGAATTACTTCTATGTCACGTACTTCGAGCTTCAGCTCGAGTATATCGGCATACCTTGATTGGAATCAGATGATATGAACCATAGAGTTAGGATTAAGGTCCTACAAGCCATTTCAAATATTGCATTTAGAGTCAGCCTTTAGGGAGTGCTGTGTGCGCATCTTTGTTTGTGCAGCTATGATTGTGTAATATTTCCTTGTATTCTCCTGTATATATCAAACCTTCTTCAAAACCCTGGGTGTACTATTCAAAAATTTCTCTCTATTTTCAAAAACCCCAGGTGCATATTTTTCCTTTACCTACATTCTTTTCTCTTTTGTGTCAAAATTTTCTTAAAAGCCCTGGAAAGTCTTTTTCCAAGTCCCTTGATCTTTCCAAAATTTCCAGGATTTGTGTCTATCCTCTTATTTCATCAAAGTCTGTCCGTAAGTCCTACAGTCTATCTAATTCTCTTCCTCTCTTGCCTCAGTATCATTCTGATGGCGTCCGAATCTCCCGATGCTATCTTTCCCAAGGATCATGTCTTCTATCAAATAAGGGATGGAGCCCTGGATCATCGGGTCATCCAGTCTCATTCCTTCTTCCCTCGGTGGTACTATTCTTGGTTCGCCACCTTCTCGCGTATGTTCCCAGACCACTTGGATGATTGTGGATTGGAGATGGCATCGGTAGTTGGCAAACGAACCATCAACGACAATCTGATTCAAGCTATGGCAGAACGGTGGAATCCACGTACCTGCACATTTTGGTTTCCATGGGGAGAGATGACTCTGCTAATGGACGAGTTCAACGACATCATGGGATTGCCAGAGTCAGCTGGTCAGCCAGATGATCCAGTCGAGCAACAGTTCCTGATCAACGTCAAGGGGATAGATGTTCGAGAAGCATTGGCCAGAGCTGCAGGGAGCAGATCTTGGCCTCTTACAGAGATCAACGGGAGTCAGTTCATCGACCTGTTCGGACTCTATCGCAAGTATGGGGCCTACGAAGAAGTCGATACCTTGTCTTGAGCAGCGAAAGAAAGAATTCAGCATGCCATGATCCTATGCACAGTGGGACTAGCATTCTTTCAGGATGGTCATAATTTTATTGATGTTAGAATCGCCCAGCTCTTTCGAAGATGGGTAAGCAAGCAAACCCGTCGGCTTTCAGTATCCATGGCAGCTCTAGCCTTTCTCTACAGAGGCTTAGCTCATTTTGCCCTCGGAGAGACCATCTTGGTGGAAGGATGCACGTATGCCTTGCAGTCATGGTTTCTGCGACATGTACCGTCAAAAGCCAGTTCCTTCAGGTTCAACAGCAAGAAGCCGAAATCCATTGATCAGTACCGAGCCTTGATCGAGAGTCTGCACCAGGAATATATCCTCTGGGACTATTTTGACAGACGAGAATCAGTTCCTCGCTACACTTATGCTCGTAGCAAGCGTTATAGATTGCTCGGCCCTTTTTTCTGCGTCGACTATCAGCCAGAGAGGTGTCTCAGACAGTTTTCACAGCGGCAGGTTCGTGTCAACACTCGCTTCCCGACGGGCCGCATGCTAGAGTTCGATCTGCAGTCGGATCAGTGGTCCGGGGCATACCACGTCACCAAATACACTTGGGACTCCTTCATTCCTTTGTCTACGTTTCCTGGTCCTAATGTATCGTCGGAGTATCGAGAATGGTGGCAAACTGTCTGCCCACCTTCTCTTTGTATTTAAATTTTGTCATCAATAAAAATGCAACTTTTTGTTATGATAAAAAGCTCTTTATGGCCAAATTTTATTTTGTTTTATATGGTCACGATTCTCGTGACGACCTCATCCCCGGTGATGAGACCTCTTTCTTATATTCTTTCTTCGATTATCTCTCATCGTGATGGACGACCACGCCTAGGTCATAAGGAGCATTTTTGTCACCGCAAAATGGGGACACAATTATCGTAAAATTTGTGATGACCCAATCCCTGGTGATGGGATAACTTGTCTAAATTGTCTATCAATTCCTTCTTTCATGTCTTTTTTCTCAAAAGGTTGCATTTTCAAAAATTCCTTCGGGCTCTAACCATTCCTCTATTTCTGTAGAAATCATCTGGAATTATCAAAATGGTTCAAACCAGAGTTGGAAAAGAGAATGCTCCTCAGCACAGTGACAGCGAAATCGAAGCAATGGATTCTCCCAAATCGGTCAGGGGCAGAATCAGAATCAAATCGATGATATAGACCCCGCCATGTACAACCTGTTCAAAAGAATGATGACCAGGATGATGTCAGAACAGGCTGAGGTCAGTCAGAAGGAGATTGCTCCGAAAAGCAAGCCAAAGAAGAAGGTTGTAAAGAAACCAGTCAGGATCGTCAGAAAGAAAGTACAGCTTGACACCACTTCTGAAGAAACGGAATCAGTTGAAGAGGAATCAGAAGAGGAAGAACAATTCATTTATCATCAGAATCCTCTGCCTATAAAGACTGCTGCAGAGCCCGAATCAATAAACAAGCCCATTCCGGCTAATGATCCAATGCAAAAATAGATGAAAGAAATGAGTCAGGCCATCAAAGATATCCAGGCCAAAAGCAAGGGCAAGCAAACCTACTCCGGGGAGGATTTTTACCATGGCTTAGATGGGGATGACAATCTGGAAAATCTCCCTCGCAAGTTCCTTAAGTTCGACGAAACAAGCAACCCTAAGGCTCATTTGGCCACCTTCTATGCTGAGTGCGGCCGTTTCAGGAAAGACAACCGAGCATTATTTTTTTGCTTTCCTCGCAGCCTAGAGGGTGTAGCGGCCAGGTGGTATGCAGACCACATTAATCCTATCGAACTACGAGAGTTCGATAAGGTCGTAAATTTGTTCATTGAGCGCTTCATGTTCAATATTGAAGCATCACCAACCCTCAACCATCTGTACAATTTAAAGCAGAGCGAGAATGAGAAGGGTAGCGAATTCATCCACAGGTGGAGAAGCATCTGTAACAGAATGAAGGTTCCCATCCCAGAAAAGCACGCCCTACAGATTATTTTAAACAACTTTGCTCAGCCCCTGAGGAACCTCATTTCTACATCGCCCACCAAATCATTCATCAAACTGATTGAGAGAGCCGAATGGCTCGAGACTGGCTTGGACAATGGTCTGTACGAAGGATATCCTTTTGTCAGAGGAAATCCCGATCAAAAGAAGAAGGCGCACGTCGCCTATTCTACAGGATTTTTGGATCAGGGCAGCGGCAGTTCTAACAGCAAGAAGGGCAAGAAGAATCGCAACAAGAATGCCAGACATCCTAGGGCCGAAAGGTCAAACTCGGCAACTCAGAAAGGAAAATTTGTCAAGCCACAGCCTGTTCAGTCAGCACCGCAGCCAGAAGCGAAACAGCCAGAAAAGCCAAAACACGAGGGTTGGAGTTATGACCGAGAGTTCACAGCTCTGGAGCAATCCCGCGAAGACATCTTAGAATATATGATGTCAAAGGAAATGATCAAACTCCCCAAGATGGCAGATCCTCCCGTTGTTATGGGAAAATGGACTGACAAGTTTTGCAAGTTCCACCGGACTGTTGGACATGATACCGAGCATTGCTTTGTTCTTAAGAACATCATCCAAGATTGCATTGACAAGAATTTATTGATCGAGGATGAAGAAGAACAGCCGAAAATCTTGTCCAAGCCATTTCTCAAGCATTCAGCTTCAGTCATCATAGAGCAGACATTTTCTCTTCGAGACAGCATTCAACCATGTTCTAGTCAGGACATTCAGGATCAGCATCAGGTCTCGGTCCTTCGTCAAGCGCAGTCTTCCGCCAAGAGGGCGGATATCACTACATTTTCCAGCAACAAGAAACCAGCAAAAGTGATGGCAGACATTGCCAAGATAGTTCCCAGAATTCCGAAGTGTTTCGTCAAGGCAGCTTCGAAGAAAGAAGAGGCTTCAGGGCCAGTTCAGAAGCCAATAACTGCTTTATCCAATATTTCTATCCTGGATCTGACCCACGCTTCGCCAGAGCACCAGCAAGTGCTAGAAGACCTTCTAAGAAAGATCAAGGTCAAGCCTAGCACAACGCTGCAAGACATGGCCCAGATCGTCAATCAAGCGATGACAAATGCACCAATCACGTTTTCTGATAAGGATTTGCCAAAGCCTCATTCTTTCCACAACTACGCCTTGTACATAGTGGTGCGAACCAGAGGCATGACAGTCCCTCATGTGCTCGTCGATGGAGGCAGCAACCTCAATATCTGTCCTGAAATGACGACCAAGGCTTTGGAACTGAAAGAAGAAGAATACTCCCCAGATCCGATCACGATCTACGGTTTCGACAACCATGGACAAACAGCCAAGGGGAAAATATTTCTTGAAATCTTCATCAACTATTCGGTGCATACTGTCCTTTTTCACGTAGTGAATGTGCCACCTACGTACAATATGTTGCTTGGATGCACTTGGATCCACAACGCCAATGCTGTTCCATCAACCTTGCATCAATGTATCAAGTGGTCGAAGGGAGGTATGATCACTACGGTCCTAGGAGAGGATCCGAAAGAGCGACTCCTGCAGCCAATGATTCCCCGCCCTACTTTTACTGCCGACATCCCGAGCATCAGGGAAGTCGATGAAATCAATCTAAGTGAAAGCCTGGACATGTTGAAATTGAAAGAAGTTCAGCCAACAGAAAGCGTAACGGCAGTAACCCAGTGGCAGGGACCTCACTTCTTCAAGCTAGGTGGGCGCCTCGACTGCACCTCCTTTCAGGATCACCCTCTTTTCCCCCAGTTCTCAAAAATGAAGAGAGGATTTGATCTTTTGCTCAAGCACGGTTATCAACCCTTCAGGGGCCTGGGCAGTAATGAGGATGGCATTCTGGAGCCGATCGTCCCCGCTCGGCATGTCGAGGGTACAGGCTTGGGTTTCACAGGAAAATCGTCCGGCAGGAAGACCACCTTCATCAAAGGAGCACAATGAAGACAATGCCAGTGTTTTCTGCTTTCTTTTCTTTCTTTTCCATGTCATCTTGTAGGGGCACAAAATCTGCCCCAGTTTCCTTCTTTTATCAAAGCAAATGTAAATATCAAACATGCGTCAAATCAATGAAATTTTGATTCCTATTTTGGTGTACACAAATTCCTCGCTTATATCCTTGTCTATATCGTCATTCTTTGTTTCCGTGCAAAAGGCTGTTTTTAAATATCTTACCCTTTTCTCAAAAACCTGCTTTGCGTTTACAGGATTGCCGGAATCATGGCTCCTAAATCTCTCAAAAAGCTCGTTATCAATACCAACTTTTCTCAAAATAAATCCAAACCGGCCAGAATCTGCAAGGCAAAGGCAGGGGCAGAAATCAGCAAAGTGACAGGGCAGATCGAAGAGTTAGCAGAGTTTGATTCAGCGATTCAGGATTTGCCAGCATCCAGAAGCAGGATGAACTATCGCCATTGGTTCAAGATCCAACCGAGGATGTCAACATCGGTTCGGAAGATGATCCGAAAATCCTCAAAATTGGTTCCAGCTTAAGTAAAGATGAAAAGGAAAGGCTCATCTACTTCCTCAAACAACATCAAGAAGTCTTTGCTTGGACTTATGAGGATATGCCAGGCTTAGATCCCAAGTTGGTCGAGCATCGCCTTGTGCTGAAGCCAGATTGCAAACCAATCAAGCAAAAATTAAGAAAAATGGATCGCCGAGTAGCACCACAAGTTAAAGAAGGACTTGAGGAGTTGTTAAGAGCAGAATTCATTCGGACTATTGAATACCCAGACTGGTTGGCGAACATCGTGGCAGTTCCCAAAAAGAATGGCAAAGTCCGAATCTATATTGATTTCAGGGATCTGAACAAAGCAACCCCGAAAGATGATTATCCACTCCCCAACATCGATCTTCTGATCGATAGCACGGCGGGCCATGCCATGTTTTTCTTTATGGATGGATACTCAGGCTACAATCAAATCAAATTGGCCGCTCGGGACCAATCCAAAACTTCTTTTACTACTCCTTGGGGTACATTTTGCTATACAGTTATGCCGTTCGGACTCAAGAATGTTGAGGCAACCTATCAGAGAGCAATGGCAGTTATTTTCCATGACCAGATGCACAAGAATATGGATGCCTATGTGGATGACATCCTGGTCAAGTCAAAAGAAAAAGAGGATTATCTCGACGCTCTCGGCCAAGTCTTTGAAAGAATTATTCTCTACAAACTGAGACTCAATCAACAGAAATGTGTTTTCGGAGTGGAGTCAGGCAAACTGCTTGGCTATATAATCAGTAAGAAGGGCATAGAAGTGGATCCTGCCAAGGCAAAGGCAATCGTTGATATGCCGCCTCCCACTAATCTTAAAGAACTGCGAAGCCTTCAAGGTCGCATTCAGTCAATTCGTCGCTTCATCTCAAATTTGGCCATGAGATGCGAACCCTTCAATCACTTGTTGAGAAAAGAAGTGAAATTTGAATGGGGACCAGAATGTCAGCTCTCATTTGAGCGCATCAAGCAGTATCTCCTCAATCCGCCTGTCCTAAAGCCACCAAAACTGAGAAAACCACTCCTTTTATATATTTCCGTCAATCACAATGCTTGTGGCGGATTTCTTGCACAGTACGAGGAAGGCAGCCGGATAGAGCATGCCATCTACTACATCAGCAAGACCTTCATCGATTATGAGAAAAGATACTCTCAGATGGAAAAGACATGTCTAGCCTTAGTATGGATGTGTCAGAAGTTGAGACATTATCTGTTGGCATCAGAAATCAAAATTCTGTCGAGACTTAACCCTCTCAAGTACATCCTTGAGCAGCCTTTCCTTACTGGACGGATTGCAAAATGGCAAGTCCTCCTGATGCAGTATGACTTGGAATATGTTTCTCAGAAGTCAGTCAAGGGTCAGTTCATCGTAGATCAATTGGAAAATTTCCCGTTGACAGAAGAGATCAAAGCAGAAGATGATTTCCCTGACGATCGCATCTGCAGTGTTCAGGAGTCCCCAGTTTGGACTCTATTCTTTGATGGAGCTAGAAATATGTCCGGTATAGGGATTGGGATCTTGCTAATCACTCCTGAAAAGGAGATGCTCCCTTATTCCCTCAAGCTCGACTTCCAATGTACTCACAATATGGCCGAGTATGAAGCTCTAATGCAAGGCCTCAAGATTTTGCAAGACTTTGATGTCAAGAGAGTGCACGCCTTCGGCGACTCATTGCTTGTTGTCAGTCAAGTTAATGCTGAATGGCAAGTCAAGGATTCAAAATTAATTCCCTATCAGAAGATTGCCTTAGCTCTCATAGGCAACTTTGAAGAATTTCAACTCAATCATGTCAAGAGGGAATACAATCACATAGCAGATGGCCTAGCCTGTTTAGGCTCAATCCTGTCGTTTAAAGACAGTGAATCATGTCGCTCTTCGAGATCGGTAGACTTGATCAACCTGCCTACATTCCAGCCGAGCAAGTGAACCAAGCCATTCAGAAAGAGAAGCCTTGGTACCAAGACATCAAGAGTTTTATTGAAACTGGTAAATTTCCATCGGAAATGCCAAGAAAGGAGCAGCACGCGATTCAGCGCATGTCAGTCCGTTATTTCATCCTTGCCAATACTCTCTACCGTCGTGGGTTTAGTTCTGAGTACGCCAGATGCTTAGATAAGAGTGAAGCCCTGGAAGTCGTCCAAGAGGCACACGAGGGAATTTGTGGTGGTCACGTCGGCTACCAGACACTCGTCAAGCAATTCATCCGAGTAGGGTATTACTGGAAAACCATGCAGCAGGATTGCCATCAATTTGTAAAGAAGTGCGTCAAATGCCAAATGCACGCACCTTCCATTCATGCGCCAGCCGCATACTTGCAATCCGTGGTCTCCCCTTGGCCCTTTTCGATGTGGGCCTTCGATGTAGTTGGCCCGATCACTCCTTCGGCTTCTAATGGCCACCGATATTTTCTCGCGGCTACAGAATACTTCACCAAATGGGTCAAAGTTGTAACCCTAAGAACAGTAGAAGGCCGACATGTGGTTTCGTTTATCCATAAGAATCTTCTTTGTCACTTCGGCGTCCCACATGATATTGTGTCAGACAATGGCAGCCACTTCAAGAATGAAAGGATGAAGACCTTCTGCTCGAAGTTTACGTTTCATCATCACTTTTCAGCACCTTATTATCCTCAGGGAAATGGCCAGGCAGAGGCCACTAACAAAATTTTGATCCGCATTCTAGAAAGAACTGTGGAAACAGGCCGCGATTGGCATGAGAAGATGCATGACGCACTTTGGGCATACCGAACCACCATTCGGACCCCAACCAATGCTACTCCTTCAGAGCTCGTCTACGGAACTGAGGTAGTAATACCTCTCCACGTTCAGAAACCCGCACTCAAATTTGCATCACTCATCGAACTTCCGCTTGATCAATATCAACAGCAGAGGTTGGTATAGCTTGATCTGTTAGATGAGAAAAGGCTCAGAGCAGCGGAGCACGCTCAGGCCTATCGTCAGAGGATAGCTAGGCACTACGCCAAATTAGTTATTGAGAGAAGATTTCGAGTTAATGATCTGGTGCTCAGATCAACAGCTCATCTCAAGCATCGGCCGAAGGGCAAATGGTCACCCAATTGGGAAGGCCCTTATGTGATTAAGGAAGCGCTGCCCCGCAATTCCTATCGTCTAATCAATGTAGATGGAGTGGAACTGCCAGATCCTATTAATGCTTTATATTTGAAGAAATTTTACACTTAAAGTGTTCATCGTAGCCTTTTGTACTCTTTAAAAGTCTTTTTCAATAAAGCAATTAATCTTCCATTGAATTCTCACATTCTTCTCCCTGATACTGGGGCATTTTTTTGGATCTATACTCATTTTCCTTCATCATATGCAGGAAGGATCAGGCGAATCTTTTTCTAAAAATTCTATCAAATTTTTTATTAATCTTGTTATCTTTATTAATTGCATTCGTTTCATTCTCCAATTTAATCAAGTTTTCATCAATTTATTGTTAAGTTTATCAATTTTGTCAGATTTTATCAAATTTTATCAATTTTATATTATTGATCTTTTCTTCTTTTTTTTTTTGGCCCTTTCAGGTTAAGGGATAAACCTGATGCCTCTTTCCCAATAGGTATTCTTTTATTCATTTTCCCCCTCAGGTTAAGGGATAAAACCTTACCCTCGTTGTCCAAGGTGTTCCTTCTCAGGTTAAGGGATAAACCTGAATTATTTTTCATAAATTCCTCAATTCACATCAAATTTTATTCTATACTCCTTCAAGATAAGGGAAAATCCTGAAGCCGTCATAAATAGATTCGGATCTTAGGCCATCTTGGGTCAAGGATCTCGAATGAATCTCTCATCTTCATCGTCGAAATCTATTCATGCTTTTGTCAATCCTTCAAATTCTGACTCCAGGGTTGGAATCGTTTCCTTCCCATCTGAGTTTCGACTCAGGATTTCATTTTCCATTTTATCATTATTTTTCTTAAATCTGGGTTCCGACTCGGATTTTCCTCTTTATATATTCTTATTTCTGAAGTCTCAAGTTCTGACTTGAACTTCCTTTTGAATCCAATACTCGTGTTGGACAAATCGTTGAGTCGAGAATTCGAGTTTTCAAACTCAATTCTCACTCTTTTCTTATGTTTAAAAACCAGGTTCCGACTCAGATTTTTCCCTTTGTATATTCTTATTTCTGAAGCTTCAAGTTCCGACTTGAACTTCCTTTTGAATCCAATACTCGTGTTGGACAAATTGTTGTGTTGAGAATTCAAGTTTTCAAACTCAATTCTCACTCTTTTCTTATATTTAAAAAACCGGGTTCCAACTCGAATTTTTCTCTTTGTATATTCTTATTTTTGAAGTCTCAAGTTCCGACTTGAACTTCCCTTTGAATTCAATGCTCGTATTGGACAAATCGTGGTGTCAAGAATTTGGGTCCTCAAAATTCGATTCTCACTCATTTCTTATATTTGAAAAAATGAGTTCCGACTTGGATTTTCGCTTTTGTATATCCTTATTTTCTCCAAGTTCCGGCTTGAATGTCCCCTGTCGATCTAATGCTCGTATTTGGACCAAAGTTCTACTTGAACTTCCCCTTTCAGGTTAAGGGACAAACCTGAATTTTCCCTTCAGGATAAGGTATAATCCTGAAACATCGACAATCATTCTCGCTTAAATTCTCAAGTATCTTCGAATGTTGGTCTCATTTTCAACTCTCCTTTTGAAAAACCCAGTGCTCGTGCTGCTGTGCATTTTCGAAAACTCAACGCTCGTACTGGGGCATTTATTGAAATCCAGTGCTTGTACATCTAGCGCTCGTGCTAGTTGTTTGGCTGACTGATCAGTTAGCCCTCCAGGTTCAGTCTTCGTACTAACCAATCATCATCATTCAAGCTCTAAATTCTCAATTTCGACCTTCGGGTCATCATTTTATCAAAAAATCAATCATTTTTCTCTTGCGAAGGACCCTCTTCAGGGAGAGTTCAAGGGAGCTCGTTCCTTTCGCATGCAACCATCTTTCGTTTGCAAGAACCCTTTTCCAGGGAGAGTTTGAAGGGACTCGTTTTCTTCGCGAACAGTTTGCAAAACAACAACCAACTTTACACAAAAGAACCTTTTTTCCAAGGAGAGCTTCGACGGAAGCTCGTTTCTTTTTATGGCCCCCATTTTTCTCATCTTTGGCTAACCCCTTCACAGAGGACCCTCTTCTAGGGAGAGTGTGATGGACTCGTTCCTCTGTGATACTTTCTTAACTTTATTTTTTTTCGGCCGCCTTTCCATAAGAGAAGCCTAGAGATAGGGAGTTTTGACGAAAACTTAATTTCTCTTTGAAAGTTCCGTTTTGCAAACACCTCCTCTTTCAGGGAAGAGAGGAGTGTTTCCAACTTCCCATTCAGGTAAGGGCTTAAGCCTGAGTCTCTCTTTTTGGGGAAAAAGAGAAGAGAATTTTGTCACGGACGTGTCGATCGATATCAAGCAATTACTCTCATCAAGGATTTCAAGAATATTTTGCCAATTTGCTATCAAAACCATTGTTGATCTCAAAGCTTTCATCATATAAGGAATTACCTCAAAAACTACCTTTAGTATTATTTCCAAAAGAGCAAGACTTCTGCGAAATAAGAACCGAATTCAAGCTTTTTCTATTGGTCAACCAAGAGGATGAAGAAAAATCTTCGATATGACCGGCAAAGGAAAAATTCAATGATGTTGAAAAGCCATAAGTGGATTGATATTGATCAATAGCTATGACACGTTCTTAAAGATCGTTCTTTTGGCAGTAAGACAGTGGAAATATCCTGGGCAGTAAAAAAAGACCTACCCAATCCATATATCCTCAGTCCTTCCAAGCTGCAATCAAATATCCGCAAAAGGGATCTCTCAATTGTCGTCAAGATGAAGACGAATTATGCGAGCTAGATCTCCGGGGCCAAAGAAGATTTGGATCATCTCCGAGATGAAGTAGTTTGTGAAGCATCCTTCTAGGGAAAGTTTAGATCACCGTCAAGATGAAGGCGAGTGTGATGGACCTACCGACAAACCCTAAAAGATATTTGATTTCTGCTATCATCTAAAGACCTTTTAGAACCGATGTCATCAATATAACCCCTGAGATAAATGAAGGATCGGAACATCTCCAAGATGAAGGAGTTTGTGACGTACCCTTCCCCGAAAAGAGAGAAAAGTCAGGACATCTCCAAAATGAAGGATGATGTAAAAGCCCAAGAAAGCTCCATGACTCAAAAGAGTGCAAAAAGATCATCATGGGAAATGCTCAGGATATCAAACTACCCAAAAAAAAAACTGCCAGGAATCATCTTTATCTATGTGAAATTCTTTATCAATATCTTTTCACTTAATTACTTTTATGAAGCTAAGATTATTTCCTTTCTTTTGATATCAGGGAAATTGATATCTTCCTTAAAGAAACTCAACAACAACAAATTTGAATTTGACTCTTGATTCTACAGAGTTAGCCCAATTGAAGCTAATACTCTAGGTAGGAAGAGGTGATATTTTCATGCACAATTCAATCATTTTGGATCAACTACAATTTTTGGCATCTTATTGGCAATATTTTCTCATTATCCCTAAATGAAGTGTGAACTTGATGTTCGTTTTGACGTATCCTGACGTCATCCCTCCTTAGGACTGAAAAGTCCTTTCCTTCCGTCTGATCTGAGCGCTCTCAGATTTGCACACTTTTCTGTGTTCCCCACTGTCCCGCCACAGGCAGTTCCCGCTCAGGATAAGGGTTAAACTTGAACTTTTTGCAAAAGGTCTGTTATTGTCAAAAGCTATTTTTAGTCTCAGCAATGAGGCGCCCAAGATCAACCCCTTTCAAAGCTTTAGGGACCCCCATTTTCATCCTTTTGCAAGAACCCCTCTCGGACTTGTTGTGCAAAGTCTAGAGGCCCATCGCAGTTTCCTCGCTCTTCGAGAATCCTGTATCCATTCAGGCTAAGCATTAAACCTGTTACCTCGCTCCTCGAGGTATAACACGAAACCATCTGCGAGAGGTCGTCTGTTTTTAGAAAGCTGATTTAGTCTCAGCAATGAGACGCCCCAGATCATCCCCTTTCCAAGCTTTAGGGAATCTCTTGTTTTCTCTTCTCGCAAAACCCCATTCGGATTTGTTCGTCCAAATTCTGAAGGTCCCATTATGGTTTCTTCATCCGAGGATTCCGTATGGTCGTCCCTTTCAGGATAAGGGTTAAGCCTGAACCTCGTTCCACGAGGTACCTTCCATTAAGGTTTGGGTTAAACTTGAACCTTGTTTTGACGAGGTAATCCTTTCGTCCTATCATGGTTTTCCCCACAAGGGAATCCATACTCTCTATACATCCATCCAGGAAAGAATCATGCTTGAGTTTCATCTCACGAGGCATTTCTCTCAAGAATGTCCCATCGAGGTCTGCTTATATTCCTTTCCACATCCAAATTATCTTGATACATCTTTGTCCCATCCATGTCAAGGGCTAAGCCTGACTCATTCCATAAAGATTAATCTCGCCTCGCTCATGAGACTTGATCAAAATCCTTCACTATTTCGGGATCTTCGCCCAAAGTCCCATCAAGATTTCCCTCATTTCTATTATTCAGTCATATCATTGCTGAGGATTCCGTCTTCCCCAGAGCCATTTAGGAAAAGGCATTAAACCTAAAAAGCCATAATTCTTCCACACCCAATTCAGATCTGTTGTCTGGGTCATTTTCAAAATTTGGAGTGTTATCTTTGCCACTAAGCTCGGCTTCTTACCGGCTTAGTAGCAAAGAGGGGCATCTGTGAACACCCCAAATTTTTCAAAATATTGTAAATATCCCCTTTTTTTCCCTTTGACCCCATTTTCTGGGTAATTGAGTCGGTTTTAATCTAAATTCCATTTTATTTCTCAAATCTTGTTGAAATTAAATTCATTTTACATATCTGACTCAATTTTGGATCCGGATCTAGATCAAAATCCAAATCTGAGCTTCGTTGTCCAATGTTTAAAATCAAATTCTCGAAATTTCCAAACTAACTTTTTGAAAAGCTCAGACAGTTCGTCCGGTATCCGTTTGGATCCATTGAATTGTATTTCTCAATTCGAGGTTTAAAACTCGAATATTTTCTCAAAACTTGGGTCCAAACCCATCCTTCTGAAGAAATTTCCCCGAAATGGCCTGGAATTCTCGGAAAAACACTTTTGTAAATATTTCTCAGAAAAATACAAAAAAAATAGTGTTTAATCTTTGTTTTCTCATAAAATCTTAGATTTTTATTCCAAAAATACCAAAAAAAAATGGAAAATGCAAAAAAAAAAAAAGAGAAAATATATCTAACAAAAATTAGTTTTTGAAAACCTCTTTCTGAAAATATCCCTTTTTAAGAAAAAACACCTTTTTGAAAAATCCTGAAAAGAGCCCCCCTTGTTATAAATATTTTAAATCAAAAGGGGCTCGCGGAAAGTCCTTTTAGGGTTTTTGAGAACCCTTGGCGAGAGGAGGTCGGAGGCCCAGGGGCGGCGCCTCTCTTCCCCTTCCAGAAGGGTCCTCCCCATCAGACGGCCTCACGAGCCTTCCCCCTTTCTCAACCATGGATCTGCAACAACCTCTCTCGAACCACCTTCTCCCTCAAATCGCCACCCTCCAATCGATGGCTCCAGACGATCTGCCCTCCATCACCAACAAACCCTTGCCTTCTCGATGGTTCATCTCTTCCTATATAAAGGGACATCGAGAAGGGGGAAAGGAGAGGCTGGTTTTTCCTTTTCACCGCTACATCATGCCTTGTTCATCACGAAGAGCATCTGGTTTTCCACCCCACCATTGCACTTTTTTTTTTATCCCCTCTCCTTCTTCTTTTTCTCTGGTTCTCCCCAAATGGTAGAAGAAGGACGATCCTCTGTCAGCAGAGTGGAAGCCACCAAAGGTCAACCTTCCATCAAGAGGAACCATAGGTGAATAACCGTGCCTCTTTTCTTTTGAACTTTCTACAAAAACCTGCTTCTCTGCCTCTACTGTACCTCGTCCCCTCTATTCTTTGTGGGTTTTATCTTATTTTCTTTTTTTTTTTTTATTTTACCACATTAAGGCATCCCTGTAGCATCGTTTTGCCCATAGCAAAATCGATCTACAGACATGCGATAGCAATAGAGATGAGTCTATCATCCCAACACTTTTTCTTTCTTTTCTGCAGTTTATTTCATACTCGTATTCATATAATGCTAAATCCCTTAAAATCCATTCGTACCTACATAATGAAGCATCGCTGATATCCATTCACCATCCCGACATATCTTTTGTGTTTGTCTCTATTTTCTTGGTGATTTGCTCTGGTTTCATGGTATCGAACATATGTTCAGATGGTATTCCTCTTAGAATGTTTATTTCTTTCTGAGTTTAATAGTCGATGTGTGTTAATCATTTACTGCTATTATAACTCATGTTTATGCTATTCTCCCTTTATGATCTGTCGTACCAATTTCTTTTACTATTCCCCATTTGTATATTTTAGAGTTCAGCCTGTTGTTTCTCTGTTATGCATTTCCTTGTCGTTCGTTTTGTTCCACTTGTTTCGATTTGCAGGATAACTAAGTGTGAAAGCATAGAGGTAACTTAACAACCTCTGCAAGTTGCCTGGAGACATAATGAGAAGAGCTTTTTTTTTATATTGAACAAAAAAAAAAGTTCACATGGCTGTGTCCCTCTAGTCATCCTCCAAGGAGGGCCGAAAACATGAACAAATGTGAAATCCGGTTCAATAAAGGGTTAGGATATCCGAACAGTCTCATACAAGTGGAATTGCTCTTTGCACTTTCCTTTGTGAGTTCCTGAGAATATAATCATCGAAAGATACCTGGATGAAAGGGTCACGCCGTTGAGAATCATGGGCAGGATTCTTAAATCTCTTGCATTATCTGCGAAAACCCTTTTACAGCCACCACAGATTCCACAGAAGATTATCATGTAGTTGAATGAAGTGCTGGACCTCAGTTCATGAGAGCAAGAGAGGATTGGGCAAAAGGGGCTTACGTCAAGTATGTTCTGAAAAGGTGCCTTTGATTTTGTAAGTTTTGTTTTAAATATATATATATATATATATATATATATATATATATATATATATATATATATATATATATATATATATATATATATACATGGGATGTTAGATATGGTTGAAAGAGGAGAATACGCTGCTCAGAGTCGGAATCATTCGGGACTTCGGTCAGTAACAGTGATCTCTCGGATGAATTCTTGTTTATCATTCGTTCTTTATAGTGCATCATCCATCCTGTAATATGCCATCCCCTGTATCTTGAAATTTTCTCTTTTAGGCTTGATTCCCATCCTAGATATAGGTTTCACTCATTTTTTATATTGGCATTCGGTTGCATCTTCGCATCAGTTTTTTTTTTTTTGCTACATTGTAATCATCATATTTTTATATCATATGATAAAGTGAAGTTCTGATGACAGTCATCTCGCCCAGCATATCATTTCCATCCTCATCTGCAACGTCACAATCACTAACAACATTTCTAGCATTTGCCCTCATTTCCATCTCTTCAGCATATACTATCTAACCAAAGCCATATCATGCCCATTCATTAACTTACATCATATTCCTCCCAACTCATGAAGATACTATGCAAAGTCAATTCGTATGCTATTGATCTGCAACAATTTGCACATTTTCCTAACACTAGAACTTGCACATTTAGCATCTGCATTTTCTGCAACAATTTTCCACACACACTTCGTTACTTACTTTCCCCTTTACACAAGTCCCATATCACTGCCAGCACATTCCCCTGTTCCAGCCTTATTTAGTTTGCACAACACCATCACCTCAGCCCTCCTTCAAATACGAGTTTTGCAGTAAGTTCACAGCTGCTGTAACACCCTTCATGTTTTCAGCTGCGCCTTACAGTGGCATGAGCTTCACATCTACAGCCCTCCATGGTCATACATATGCCACACCATCTTGCTGCTCTGTTTTAGCTTCATTCTGTGTAATCACTGGCATGACCATTGCATCATATTTATGAATCTCCTGCACTTCCATTTTCAACAAAGATATCTTTGCTTATAATTTAGCAAAGTAATACCTAAACAAGGTATGTACATCCCTTCATTTGATACAGAAATTTTAGAATATCCCTCCCCACTAACCTAAACATGTCATATATATATATAAGGCACATCTAAATCTTCCTTTCATGAGCATATCACTCACCATATGTATATATAGGTATATATGTATATATATATATATATACCTAAGCATTTCACTTAGTATATACACATCTTATTTAACATGATCATTTTAGCTCAAACATAGCATCTCAACTCCTCCTCTATATCTTGTATTAGGCTAACTCAGTGTTTTGCAGGGAATATGTGGAAAAGGCTATTTCTTGGATTTGTGTTTCAATTTTCAATTTTTGTAATAAGTTAGATCTTAAATGAGAATTTACGTTTCCAGCTCTTAGATAGAATGAATGAGCATTGTAAATATCATGAATTGCTTATTTTCATGCTTTTTGCCTTTATTTCTCAAAATCTCACAATGGTGAAACACGAATGGCACGTGCACCATTTTCGTAAGAGGTAATTAATCCTAAGTTGATAATTTACATCAATGGCCATAGTCAGGATGTAAACAAAACTTAAGATTTTTATCTTTTTTAAAATAAGATTGGATCCACACTGGATCCTTTTCAAAATTCATCATATTTTCTTTATATATTTTTCCTCTTTTATCAGAGTTTAATTTAAAATTAATTCAATACATATACCAATGGCCATAGTCAGGGTATATTGACAGTTAATTTCATTTTAAATTCTATAAAAGCACCAAAATGTGTTTTATTCTTCACTTGAATTTAAATATAGATTATTATATAATACATTCAATGACCATAGTCAAGGATGTATTATATTTTTCAATCTTATTTCAATTCAGGTAAAGAATGAAATACGATTTTCAAAATCCAATTTCAAAATTTAAATTCATTCATCATTTAGGATAGAACTGCATCATATTTTCAAAAATATCTTCTTCAATCAATCCTCACTTCTTATAAAATCCAATTCATCCTTTCATTTTCAAATTCTATTTCATTTTTTTCAAATCTCAAAGTTCAAATTAACTTTGAGATTTTCAAATTCACTTTATATTCAAATTCAGAAGTTCCAAATTCATTTTTTTCAAAACTCCAATCAAATTCAAAAAGTTCAATTTTACTTTGAGATTCTTGATTCATCTTCTAAATTCCAAAATTCAAGTTTTCAAATTCAAAGTCCAATTTGACTTTGAAATTCATTTATATATTCAGAGTTCAAAATCTCAAATCAAAATTCCAAGTCCAAAGATAGATCCTAATCTCAACTTGGATCCAGATTTCCAAGTATAAATCTCCATTCTTTGGATCTCAGATTATAGATCCAAAATCCATTCTAGGATCCCGAACCCGATTCTACATTGGATCTCAGATTTCAGATTCAAATCCATCTTAGGATCCAGAATCCAATTTCATCTTGGATCTCAGACTTCAGATCCACTCCATTTTAGGGTCCAGATATCCACTCTATCTTGGATCTCAGACTTCAGATCCAAATCCATCTATGGATCCAGAATCCGATTTCACTTTGGATCTCAGACTTCAGATCCAATTCCATTTTTAGGATCCAGAATCCAATTCCACTTTGGATCTCAGACTCCACATCCAATTCCATTTTAGGATCTAGAATCCAATTCTACTTTGGATCTCAGATTTCAGATCCAAATCCATCTTGAAATCCAGATTTCAAATCAAGTTCTATTTTCAATTCCAACTTTCAAAACCAATTCCATTTCATTTCCAGATTTCAAATCTAAATCCACTTACAGATCATATCTGGATTTCTTAAATTCATTTCTATACCATTTGGATTTCTCAGATCCATTCCAAGTTCAAACTTCAAGTTCAATTCCATTTCAAGTATTCATTTCAAAGTCCAAGTTCAACTTCAAAGTCCATTTCTGACTTTGAAGCCTCATTTCCTCTTGTTATCATCTGCAAATCATTCTCTTTCCCAAAATCAAGATTTATTCTTCCAACTCTGATTACTTCAAAGACTTAGAACTTCTCTGATCTATCTCAAGTTCTAAGTTAGATTCAATCATTTCTTCACTCCCTTATCAAGTTCATCTCCGAATACTTGGAAATTTTCAAAACATCTTTCAAAAGAGCATACATCCCTGCATTGCACAAGCATGATTCTTTGTGCATTTAGGGTTAGAATAAATTCTTATATTATATTTAGGCAAAGCAAAAAGGCGTAAATTCGATCATTGGTTCGATTACCCCTGGTAAAGGCGCCAGGAACAGTCGAACCTCGTACCGACGAGCAAATCCTGTCTCTCCATTTTCCCGCAATATTTCAAAACGGAGGCGAGTTAAATTTCTAAATATTTTCAAATTAAGGTCAAGTGAGACCCCGCAAAAGAGTTCCTCTCTCCCTTATCTTCTTTCTTTTTTCTTTTCTCTTCTCTCTTCTTTTTCTGTCTTTTACTTTTCTCCCTTCAAAAAGGAAGAAAATAGAGGTTAGAAAAGGAAAAGAGAAGGAAGAGAGAGAAACCACAAGAGAGGAAAAATTTTGCGATGATCACACCGGGACGCTGGTGTTCCGCTTTGACCTGCTGACAAGTCAAACACCTCGCAACGTAAGCCACTATCTCGCGCTTCATGTCGTTCCACCAATACTTCCACTGCAAGTCCTTAAACATCTTCGTTCCTCTAGGATGAATCGTGTATCTCGACATATGAGCTTCGTCAAGAATTTCTCTCTTCAGCTCAGGGTCGCTCGGAACCCAAAGGCGATCTCTCAAACGGATGTTGCCATCATCCGACACTCTAAAAGAAGAATCTGCTTGCTCAGCCAAGGCTAGAAACTTGTCATACTGGTCGTCAAGCTTCTGAGCCTCTACGATCTTCGGCAAAAACTTGGATCGAATGGTCAGACCAGACAATCTGATCGAACCACCACCAACAGAAAAAGGTTTCCAGGCTACGAAATCCTTAATAAGCTTCTGACTCCAAACAAGACTAGCCAGAACACCACTCACTTTGCGGCTAAGCGCATCTGCCACAACGTTCGCCTTACCAGGAAGGTAAGACAACGTGAAATCGTAGTCCTTGATGAACTCAAGCCAACGTCGTTGCCTCATGTTCAGCTCCTTCTGAGAGAACAGATACTTGAGGCTCTTGTGGTCTGAAAAGACCTCGAATGATTCCCCATACAGATAATGTCGCCATGATTTTAAAGCAAACACGACTGCTACTAACTCCAAATCGTGCATCAGATAATTCCGCTCATGAGTCTTCAACTGTCTAGAGGCATAGGCAATCACCCGGCCATGCTGCATAAGCACGCAACCCAATCCAGTACCAGAGGCGTCTGTGTACACCACAAACCCACCTCTACCAGATGGTAAAGCTAACACCGGCGAGGTCGTCAGCTTCGACTTCAGGATCTGGAAACTGTCTTCACAAGCACTGTTCCACTCGAACTTGACACCTTTACACAAAAGCTTTGTCAAAGGTAAGGCAATCCTTGAGAAGTCTTGGATGAAACGTCGATAGTAACCGACCAAACCAAGAAAACTATGAATCTTCGACACATTCTGAGGCTGCTTCCAGCCCAGAACTGCTTCAACCTTCGCTGGATCGACTGACACTCCGTCCTTCGATATCACATTCCCAAGAAACATAACTCGCTCGAGCCAAAATTCACACTTGGAGAATTTGGCGAACAACTGATGCTCACGAAGAGTAGTCAAAACAATACGCAAATGCTCTCGATGCTGCTCTGGACTTATCGAGTAGACCAAGATATCGTCGATGAATACTATCAGAAATGAGTCCACGAATGGTCAAAAAATTCGGTTCATTAGATCTATGAACGCTGCTGGAGCATTCGTGAGGCCAAAAGGCATCACCACGAACTCGTATAAACCATATCTCGTCCGGAAAGCTGTCTTCGCAACGTCATGTTCTCGAATATGAAGCTGATGATAACTCAATTTGAGATCAATCTTCGAGAAAATCTTCGCCTTCTGCAACTGATCGAAGAGATCTTCGATCCTCGGTAGCGAATACTAGTGAGCCTTGAAAGAAGAAATCATGCGACTGTCGCGCAGAGGTCGAGGAAGCTTGATCTCCAAAATAGGACGATCAGGCCAAGAAAGAACGACCTTGCCTTTCCGACAAAAGACTTGAGCATGATACTCAAAAAGTCAATCCATGCCTAGAATGACATCATACTCTATCATGTCTAGCAGGATCACATCAGCTGACAGGTTCTGCCCTGCCAATGACATCTCAATGCTCAAAATATATGAATCACAAAAAGACTGCTCCCCAGTCGGAGTGCAAACCTCCAACAAGAAATTCAAAGACTCGACTGTCAATGGTAAAGTACGAGCAAATCTAGCAGCTATAAAAGAATGGGTATCACCACAATCAAACAAAGTAAAATTTTCATGACCGGCTACTGAGATAGTACCTTGGACCAACTCTGCCTTGGTCACTTGCTCAACTGTTGCCGCGTATGCTCGATCATCAATAACTTTCTGATTCATCAGCTTCGGGGGATACGATTGCTCTTGATGCTGATACTGATGCATTTGGGGCTATCTCTGCTGCGTCTGCTGGGAAGTGCTCGGCATATTCCTCCGCTGGTCATCCGCCTGTTTCTTTCTGCAATCCTTGATGTAATGTCCCATCTTCCCACAATATAGGCAACCACCTGTGTCTCATGGACAAGGTCGCCCTGGATGGTCAGTGGTGCACTTCGGACAACTGGCCGCAGTAAGCTGTGCTGCGGCTGCTGGCGCTGCTGATGTGGAGGCCTGTTGTTCTGATACTGTATCTGACGGGTGTTGCTGCTATTGTTGTTGTTGTTGCGATGCTTCTTTACCTGAGGATGGAACTACCTTCCACCCTGGTTCTTCTGGAATTGTCTCTTCCTCAGCCAACTCTTTTGGCTAGGATGCTGCTGCTGACATGGTGTGGGAGTCCTTTGAGATTCGATCCAGTCATGCTCTAGTAAGGAGGCCGTCTCCAAAGCTTCATCTACCGTCATTAGTGCACGGGTGTACACCTTCGTCCGTAGCGCCGGCTTCAGACCCCGAGCAAATTTGAGTGCTCGCTCCTTCTCTGTCGTGTACAGGTTCGGACAAAATCTCTCCAAGCTACGGAAACGAGTAACGTATTCCGCAAAAGAAGAACTACCCTGCTGAAGGTCAAGAAACTCCTGTATTTTCTGGCTCCTCTCGTGAGCTGGAAAGTATGCCGTGTTGAAAGCTTCTACGAACTGCTCCCAATCAATAGGCTGGTTGTCAAATTTTATCTCCCAGGTGGTCGCCCACCACCTTTCCGCATCCTTTTTGAGACAATATGTCCCAAAATCTACCTTACGATCATCATCGACTTACAATACACAAAAAATATGCTCCATTTCTCGGATCCAGTCTTCAGCTGCTTCAAGCAACGCTTTCCCGTCAAACGAGGGGGAATTCATACTCATAAATTGTTTGTATGGTACCGCTGCAACTGGAACTTGGGCAGGTGCTCCCTGTCCCTGGGCGGCTTGCTGGATATGCTCGCCCATGTTCCTCATGGTTTCCGCTTGACGTCTGACAACCTCCGTAAGGTTGTTCAAAGTCTCTATGAGGTCGTCACACCTCGCACGCCATGCCATCTAAATAAGTAAAATCTATACGTAAGCAACTGGCAAGTACACAGAGATAGGAAAATTTCTATTTCATTAACAAAGAAACTGCAACATTACAGAAACACCCTTCATCAAGACAGGGTTAAACAAGCACGACAAACAACTCAAAAATGAAACACTGACTCAGTGTTTCTAACATCAAAACATCACATCACATAACAATTTCATGACTTGCTGGTGTAGAAGTCTATGTAGTCCTTTCGACTCCCATAGCGCCTCGGCCTAACACGGGGAGGAGAAACATCATTCCTCAGCGGCGTGTCAGAGATCTCCTGAACTTCTATCTGGATCGGCAGCACGCACTTCGAGGAAACCGTATATGGATAAGACTCGGGAGAATATTGGGGAGAATCGATCGCTCCACGCCTTTCTCCGTCCTGGCTATCCACTTTCACAACCAATGGTCCAGTGACCGAAGATACATCATCGATGTCATCCGCGTTGCTCCTCCAGAGCTCATCCCTCTGCTTCGTCTGGCATTCAACTTTGACATGCCCACGAAGACTGCAGTAGGGGCACTCAGCCAACTCACGAAGACAGATTTGTCCCGCGTGATCTTCCAAACACCCGGCACAGGGAGGTGCCAACATATGCACATTACGTGCCAAATGTCGCACAACTCCACTCAAGGCCTCTTCGCCTCGAGTCAGGTTTTGGAGAGCTTCCAAAATCTTGTCATAGCTCGGGTTCGTCGACATCTATTCCATACACAGAACCACATGGACAATACTAACTAAGAAGCAAGAAATAATGAAATAAATGAAGCTTAACTTATACTTACAGTGCGATGGATGATGCACGATGAAGCTCAGACCACACACTTAAACCTGCTCTGATACCCAACACTGTGGCGCCCCAAACCCTGACTTTGGAAAAACTTAGAATTTTCTGTGAATTTTTTTTTTGAAAGGGTTTAACTAAAAAAAAGAAGAAAGCAAGGTGCTAGAAAAACAACAAAACCACGAGTCTGGGCGGCCACCACAGGTGAGTGCAACAAGTAAAAACAGTGTAACCAAAGTGTAACCATAGTGTAAAAAGGGCATACAGCCCAACAGTGTAAATGTTTACAAAAATAAGAGTACAAAAAGTCCAAAATAGGGAATACATCCCAACAACACCCAAAACCCAAAAACCACCAGGTACAGGATCTGCAAGGTAAGTGTGGATCCTCCGAGCCTCCACCGTGTATCATCGCATCCGCACTATACCTGTTCGTCACCTACATCCCCATAAAACGGGGTCAGGCCTCTTGCGAGGTGGTGAAGAAACAACCACAAGCAGATATATATCATATAAAAAAGAATAGCAGGAATAAAGCTAACAAGTGTAAGTGCCATGTCAGGTGAGTGCAAAAGTGACAAGTACTAGTCAACTAGAAAATAGCAAGCTGAAGTAACAGTAGAACAAGTACTAAAAGCAGTAACCAACTGTAACAAGTGTTGAACAGTAAAGTAGCCAACTAACAGCTGAAACGAGTAAAGTAACTGAAGTAAAGTCTATAGAACAAGTAAAGTAGCAACTACAGTAAGTCAGTTGTTTGGTTAGTCTTTAAGTTCTTCTGATTACTCCTTCGGGTACGCGAAGGAACCTCGCATTCTGTGAGACTTGCACCCGACGTCTGTTATTCAATTCTAGTGTGATAACCGGGGAACCTACAGACCGAGTCAATCTTATGCGAGCAGCACACGGCTAGGAGAAAACACTCGCATAGGCAAGGAATGCAATCAATACTATTGCAATAGTGAGGTCCTAAAAAGGCAACCTCGACCTCCTGACTCTGAGTGACTGGAGGCCAAAGGACGCTACGACTCCTGTCAAAACATGTGTCGTAGTAATGACATGTCACTCAGGGTTGTACCATCCACCCTCTCCCAAGGTAAACTATTTTGTGAATGGGGCGAAGCAGGTTTATCTTTCTTAGGCTCATGTTCATTCATACCTCTCAACGAGGAATTTGCCTCGTGGTCCCTGTGGGGTACACAAAATGAGGACTTGGCCTGCCCATTCACGTGCTCAGCCTCACGCGGCCAACGGAGCACACTGCTCGTGAAAGCAGTCATAACACCATATTATTTATTTCTGTTTTAGGGTATATCACACAAGTGTCCATTCACAACACAAGGGCCACTGCCCAAGGACTCCAACTGAGCCCTCAACAAGTTATATTTATTCATACCCTATGGTGTTCAATTTCAGTCTTTTCATTCTTGAAGTAAGTGCACCTGGTGCGCTTACCAATGCCTCAAGCAATGTACCTCCTCAGGGTACGCACTACTCAGTAACTGTGTCAGGATGTGCCAAGTGCAAAGTGTAGAAGTATCACATGATTACTAACATTTGCACATATATAAGTACAGAGGCATTACATATATTATTTTTGAGAGACAATTAAGTGTACAAGCAAATACACATTCACATGCATATGATATTTCATCAGAATTTCATTGTATAAAGCATTGTTTCTAAAGCATTACATTGGTACTATGCATAATCTTGCAATAATTTTCACAGACAATCTGTAGCATTTTGCATACTTCAATGTTAAGATTGCGTTTAGCAATATTCACATACGTGGTTCAACACACTTATATGTTTATGATGAAATCTGGGATATTCCCGTCTTATGAGAATAACATTAGCTATTTTCACGGTATGGGTGTCGCGACCCGAAACGAAGATATTTAAACAACACTTGTGTTTTTAATCGACGAAGTCCTTAAGTTCATGAATTTGCAAAAGTGTTCAACTGCATACCTTTCTAGTCTGTCGAATGTAACTAAAGCATAAGGGTTTTCCTTATGCAACATGACACACATACGTGTCGAAGGTAATTTTTGAAATAACCCATCTAATGGGTATTACATTGGCATAACCACGGTTCGGAGTGCTGCGCACGTGGACCCTAAACAAACCGTTTGCCAAACCGAAAGTGGAACAACTCTTATGGAATTATATATTTAACTCGGAGTGTAACATCATCTGGAGAAAATACTTGGACAGGACACAGGAGTGTCGCATGTCCATTTGGCTATGCCGAAACAATCATTTAAGTGTTTTGACATATATGTATATACATATCTATACCTATATGTATATGTATTTATACATATTTTCCCATTTCAATTATACTCAATAAGTTACGACCTTATGTATATATATATATATATATATATATATATATATATATATATATATATATATATATATATATATATATATATATATATATATATATCGAACTCGATGAAACCCAAGGCATGTGCACTTATGCCACAAACCTAACCGAAGTGCGAGGAGGGTGTGGGGCAATACAAAGGCTAGCTTGAACCTAATAGCGTTCGGCTCGAAGTAGGTGTGAGCTGGTTGTTGATAAAACGTGTTGACAACCACAATAGTGGCATAACAGGGCTGCAAGTGTGCCAACACGCGGATCCGCACACGTGCTACAAAAAACTCTAACTAAAGCGATGGTCTGGTCCCATGGACCAGACTGTCACACTAGCTAACCAAATCTGGTCCAACTTGTGGATCGGACCAGACCACTAACAAGGATCCGGTTGGGGTTGGCTCAAGACCCCAACAAGGGTAAATTGGGTATCTAGTGAAAGGGGATGCCAAGGTTGGTTCAAAGTGTCTGGTCCCTAGGACAAGACAACAGCTATAACATGCCAAGGTCTGAACTTTTCAGTTCAGACCTGGGCTCTAAGAGGCTCAGCCGACTAGGGGAGGCCCGGGGTGTCCAGCACCAAGTGGTTGGCACCCGGCTCCAACAAGGTGAAGCTGCAGCTAGCACCGGGTGCTAGCTGGGCTGCCAAAGGGTTCAGGTGTGAACCTCGGTTCAGACCTACACCCATTAGGATCTAACAGGGCACCAAGGGTGCACGGCTTCCAAGCGGTGCGCACCCAGCTCCAGCCAAGGGGAAAACCGGCTGGGCTGGGCTCATGCACACAGCCGGTCAAACCAGGCTGTGTGCTGGTCTGAACCCCTTCGTTCAGACCGGTACCTACCCCAGCCAAAAGAGAAAACCAAAAGAAATATAAATTATAAGGATCAACAGGCCTAAACCCAGAGTTTATACCTATACTATATATATTTATCATATATTTTTTTTTAACATGCTGGGCGCGCAGATCAACCGCATGGCGCCCAGCTCCAAAGTGAGGCAAAAAGGGCCGACTGAAGGGTCTGGTCCACTGGACCAGACCGTGAAACCCACAAACAAAAGAAACCAGAGCCCAAAGGCTCGGTTTACTAATGCTAAAGAAGTGCTGAGCATGGCACAAGGCCGGCCCAATCGACTAGGTACTGGGTTGACTCAAAAGCAAAAAAGGGAGGGGGGTGAATGGGACCAGCTAACGAAAAAAGAAAGAAAGAAGAAGAGAGCCTCAAAAGAGGGGCCTGGTCGCGCCGTGATCCTAACCAAAAGAGTGACTGCAGCCCCAGTCCAAGGTTTGGGGCTGAGTTGAATCCAACGCCCAAACAAAGCCCAATAAGGGTCTCACAGCTGCAGTGTAGACTCAGCCACATGCATGCATTCCAAACATGCCCAAAAGGGGCTGGGTGCATGCTGGACGAGCCCAGCTCGGTCCAGCGCACCCCAGTTGCTCAACTCGTCCAGCACAAAGAAGCATAGAGCCACTTCAAAGTCGAAGTTTTCAAGAAAAGTGAAAAACAAAAGAGAAACAATGAAAAGCATATCATGCATTGAAATCAAAGCATGGAATCATGCATCCAAGGGAGAGAAAAACATGGTGGAATAAAGAAAATTCTTACGCATGAACCAATATGAACAATAATCCAAAGGAAAACCTTAGAAAGAAATTTGTTACTCTAATCCACCGAAGGGGCACGCACGCATAGGTGCATTGCAACCTTGGCTTCATGCTTTGACACTAAGAGCACTATGCAAGGTTTCTTCACCTTAGCAGCTTGAAGAAGCAGATGGTAGGTTACAGCTTTCTACTCCAAGAGATACCCACGACTGGAGGTAGGGAATAAGAGAGAGAGAGAAGGATTTTGGGAGTGAGAAGAGAGGGAAAGAGTTAGGAAAAATCGCCCAACAAGGTGGGGCAGATTTTTCCATAGAGGTCTTATAGGGTGTGCTTTTGGGATGGACGACTATGATATGCCCATCCAAGATGGAGGGCAGGGGTGCTCCACGCCCCCCCATAGCCAATGCATGTCAAGCTTTTAAAAAGTTTTAGAAACTTTTCAAAAATGCCATTTTGTAAAGCCATTAAAACTTCAACAAAATTACAAGGGGGCGCCCTTGGCTGCCACCCAACTAACCAAATCGATTTTAAGTATTTGAAATTCTTCAAATTCATTTCAAAACTGCCATGGGGCGCCAGCCCCATGCTTCTCTTTTGGAAAAGACGCCCCTCATGATGGCCTTCAAGCTCCATCATGAGGTTTTGGAAATGATAAGTGGCCAATAGAGGCCTTCTTTTTAAAGCCATACAAATTTATTTCAAAAAGGCCACCCAGCTGGTCAACCATGGCCATGGACGTCCACTATAGGGGTCGTCGAATGGGTTTGGGTCCTCTAGTTGCTTCGTATTCAAATCCAAAAATCGTCTATGGTATACAAATTAAATAATGCTTATTTAATGCAATAAAATATTAATTTAATTCCAACAATTCATTTTGTTCTCTTCATAACCTTAATTAACATAAAATGCTCAATGCCTCTTAAGAAAATTACCTTTCGTTTGCAAGAATTAAGCGTTTTAAGATTCGAGTCCAAACTTGAAGCAAAACTCGTAATTCACATGCACTGACGAGGTTTTTTCATCGTTCGGACCTCAAATTCAGGGTGAATCACCATACCCCTATACCAAACTTTTCCTAAAAGTTTCGGAAGTTAATTCTCTCTAGATTTCCCGCAATTGCTCTTTTACATAAAATTACGCGATTTTACCCGATTTTCAAAATAAGCAAATTTTCAGAAATTGCCAAAACATAAAAATTCATCGATTTCAACATAATTATGCAATATACATAAAAAATGAAAATCGTGGATCTTACAGGTTGCATGCCAAAATTCAATCTGCAGTCGGATCAGTGGTCTGGGGCATACCATATAACCAAATATACTTGGGATTCCTTCATTTCTCTATCTGTATTTTCTGGATCGAATGTATCTTCTGAATATCAAGAGTGGTGGCAAACTGTCTGCCCACCCTCTCTTTGTCTTTGAATATTACCATCAATAAAAATTTACTTTTAAGCTTTTTGGGCCAAAATTTTATTCTTTTATTTTGTTTTATAGTATAAAATGGTCACGATTCTAGTGACGACCCCATCCCTGGTAAATGGGACATTTCTCCTACTTCTCTTCAAAATCTTTTATCATGGTCAATGACCTCGCCTAGGTAACAAGGCACATTTCTCTGTTATCATAAAAATGGTAACACAATTATCACAATTCTTGTGATGACCTAATCCCGGGTAATGGGATAATCTCTTAAAATTGTCTACCAAAACCCTTCATTCTTCTCTCACAAATTTTTGGTTTTCAAAAGATTTCCTCCACACTCTAACCATTCCCTTATTCCACAGGAGAACTTTGGCATCATAAAATGGTTCAGACACGAACTGACAAGCAGACTGTTCAGCAGCACAGCAACATCGAGAAAGAAGAAATAAACTCTCCCAGGTTGTCCAGGGGACATGACTCAGAAGAAGAAAGTGATGTTGATCCTGCCATGTACAAAGTGTTCCAGAAAATGATGTCAAAAAATGATGGCTGAGCAGGCTATGGCTGGTCCGAAGAAAGCAGCAGCTAAAAGCAAAATCAAGAAGAAGCCCCTGAAAAAGCATATCAAGATCAGTAAGCAGAAAATCCAGCATGACAGTACCTCAGAAGACTCAGAATTGGCAGAAGAGGACTCTAAAGAAGAAGAGCATTTGATATATATCTCGAAGCATCTGCGACAGCCTAAGAGGGCAGTTGAGGAGCCTGTATCAGTGACACTCAAGTACGGGCCCCCCGCAGAGGACCCGAACCAAGCATTGACCAAGATAGTCAAAGATTTGCAAATCTGAGACAAAGGAAAGAAATCATATACCAGGCAAGACTTCTACCTCGAATTAGAAGGGGATAACAATTTGGAGAACCTCCCCAGGAATTTCATTAAGTTAGATGGAACCGACGATCCCAAAGCCCATTTGGCAATGTTTTTCGCAGAATGCGCCAGGTTCAGCGAAGTTAACCGTGCTCTTTTCCTCTGCTTCCCCCGCAGTTTGGAGGGGATAGCCGCCAAATGGTATGCCGAGCATGTCAATTCCATTGAATTAAGGGATTTCGACAAGGTTGTTAACATGTTTATCGAGCGCTTTCTGTTCAATACAGAAGCTTTACCTACGCTCAATCACCTATATAATCTCAAGCAAGAGACCAATGAAAAGGCCAGAGATTTTATCCACAAATGGAGAAGTATTTGTAACAAAATGAGGAATCCCATCTCTGAGGAACATGCCCTCCAAATTATCCTCAACAACTTCTCATAGCCTTTAAAAAGTCTCATTTTTCATACCCATCCAAATCATTCATTGAACTGACAGAACGAGCAAAATGGCTCAAAATGGGAGTAGAGAATGGAGTATATGAAGGCATCACTATGGCCAAAATGCCCAGGATCAGAAGAAGAAGGCACATTTTACTTACTCGGTTGATGCTCCGGGCGACAATCATGGCAGTAGCAGCAAGAATGGTAACAGCAGTGGCACGAAGCCTGATCAGAACAGAGGAAGAAAAGGGAAGTTTTTCAAGAACAGTGATAAGCCTCTCTCAAGCGGTCCTCAACAAAAAGGGGATCCTCAGGAAAAGCCTAAACATATTAATTGGAGTAAGGATCGCAAATTTACTCCTTTAGACCAGCCTCTGGAAAAAGTCCTGGAATACTTACTGTCCCATGGAATGATTAAACTTCTCAAAATTGCATATCCACCAGTGATCATGGGAAGATTCAAAGAGCAATTCTGCAAATTCCACAGGGCGATGGGGCATGATACAAAATATTGCTTCATTTTGAAACACTTGATCCATAACTGCATTGATAAGAACATCCTCATAGAAGAAGAAGAGGAAGGCAAAATGGAAATCCTATCAGCTTCATTCCCAAACCATTCCGCAGCAACCATTTCAGAACACTTATTTCTTCCACAAACCCATATATGTCCATGCTCCGAGAAAGATATAAGTCTACAGCATCAGGTAATGGTTCTGCTTCGGGACCAACCTACATTCCAGAAAATGAACATTATTTTGATCCTAAATCAAATGAACTCGTCAGTTGAGAGCAAAAAGACCCAAGGTTTCCTGAAAAGGTTCATTAAAAAGGAAGTCTTTGCAGAGGAAGCAGAAACCTCTAAAGCAGCCGAAGAGCGGGCCAATAGTCTCCCAAAGCCAATCACGGCACTCTCCAACATTTCCATCCTAGAATTGACTCATGATTCCCCCAAGCATCAAGAGGTGCTAGATGATCTATTAAGGAAAATTAAGGTGAAACCAGGCACTACGCTAGAAGATATGACACAGATCGTAAATCAGGCGATGACTAATGCGCCTATCACCTTCTCTGATAAGGACTTGCCAAAACCTTATTCCTTCCATAACAATACATTGTACATCGTAGTAAGGACCAGGGGCATGATTGTCCCGCATGTACTTGTCGATGGAGGCAGCAGCCTCAACATTTGCCCAGAGATGACAGCAAAAGCCTTGGGATTAAAAGAGGAAGAATATGTGCCTGATCCAATTACAATCTATGGCTTCGACAATCACGGACAGACTTTTTTTTTTGGGGGGAAAATCAGATTGCTGATTTCGCTACGGAACGCATTGAGATATCGTTTAGAACCAAGTTCTGAATCATTGTGTGATGTGTTTTGCTTAGGTCTTGGTTTAATATACACTATAGCCTGTACATTGACATCACCATCTGTATATTTTTCTATACATTTATTATATGTGTATATGTTAGCCATGCCTCCCTCAGTATCATTTTTTTAGCATCTGTGCCCCACCATCATGATATGGCATTTGTTCCTGCATCTTTATATTTTCACTACTCTTATTGTGCATTCATTCGTGTCTAGCTCTTGCGTCAATAAATGGCATCTATGCTCACTCACTGCATACTTCATCTGTTGCATCCTTCACTTACAGCATATACGTTCCCTCATTTCAATTACTGCAGATTAAAAGTCTCACTTATATATATGGCTCACTGTTGTATAGCCTCTCCAAGCAACCTCAAAACCTTTTCTTTTGCTTCATGTTCAATCTTCTGAAGGTTTTGAACTGAGATCTTCTGCAGTAGACTTCCATGTATCCCCAGATTCGGGGATGGGTTTCTGTGTTCAGTATGGCATTGGATCCACGCATAGCCCATGTTGATTTCTCTGTTATGGAACTTCCTTAAGTCCCTCACCTATGCTGTCATTTACACCATCTAGCCTACAGTAACCCTATAGCTTCCAGCGACTGTGTGTTGCCCAGCTACAACCTCTACACAGGTGGAGGTTAACTTCAAAGATATCAGCCAGGCCTCTCCTTGCAAAAGCACTTGTGTTCAATCTTACCAAGCCTCCAATGACAGACGGACTCTGTCTTCAATCTTAGCCATGACAGAAAAGCTGGAACATTAGTGATTTCATTTGTTGCAGTTTTCTCCTGCATAGCTCAAACAACAAAACAGGTTTTGAGCTTACTTTATCAGGTTTGGGCAGAGCCCTGACTAACAATTGCCAATCAATTAAGGCCCCATTGCAATAGTCGCTGGTAGGTTGGGCTCTGTATGAGCGTTGTTTCGTCCACAGTAATCTTCACAACAGTCCACTGTTGCACACCACCACTACTTGTAACAACACCCACTTTGTCCATTAAACCCACCTTCACCACACAGCATTCACGTGATCACTTACATCTTCCACTCCTATCATCAGTTTAGCTGATGATAGCACATTTCATTGCACCCACAAAAGCACTTCCATTTCATTACCAGTGTTCATTATACC
Source organism: Nuphar pumila (assembly GCF_984573655.1). Taxonomy (NCBI): domain Eukaryota; kingdom Viridiplantae; phylum Streptophyta; class Magnoliopsida; order Nymphaeales; family Nymphaeaceae; genus Nuphar; species Nuphar pumila. The sequence goes on along the minus strand of NC_143249.1, from coordinate 78,396,263 downwards.
CAACAAACATCCTCTGCATCTCTCACTATCCGGCTTCCATCTGTAGCTATGCCCTATGCCCAGTACCTTCTTCATATTATTCATTCCCAGCACACCTGCATTCTATATAATATACTCACTCCAATCTTTCCTCACTGTGATTCCCTTTATCATATTGTTACCTCACGACATGCAAGGCCTCCATAGCAGTTTGCAAAATTTTCTGCAAGAAGGCACTATGTAGTTCCAGTCCTGCCACCAACATCCTTCACAACCGCATGTTCACCTGCATGCTCACCCTCATCCACCACCAATGCCCAGGCCTCTTCTCTAATACTTGCATATCTGTTATTCTTACACCTTTGCCGAATCACCATGCCATTCATCACACAATAAACAAACTGTGTAAATGCACATTTTATCATTCATTCAAGGCAAAATTCTGAATATATTTTTTATATATAGTTTCTCATTTGATTTTAGATGTTCTATACATATATACAGATATATATACATATATATGTCTATACACACATATGTATACATATATATGCATATATATCTATATATATATATACCCATATACATATATATGCATGTGTATAGATATATATATATCATTTTCCTATCTTTCCATCATAAATGTCTTGACATATGAGCATTTCTCTCTTACCATTGGCATCTTTTGAAATCCATGTGATATGTAATTCTTTTCCATTTTTCATACTAACCAAGTATTTTCGGCAGGGGAATATGTGGAAAAGGTCATTATTTGGAGTTGTAAATTCCATTTTATGTGTTGTAATAGTTAGATCTTAATGAGAATTTACATTTCCTGTTTTAGATAGAATGAATGAGCATTGCAAATATCACGAATTGCTTATTTTCATGCTTTTTGCCTTTATTTCTCAAAATCTCACAATGGAGAAACACGAATGGCACGTGCACCATTTCGTAAGAGGTAATTAATCCTAAGTTGATGATTTGCATCAATGGCCATAGTCAGGATGTAAACAAAACTTAGTATTTTTATCTTTTATAAAATAACACTGGATCCACACTGGATCCTTTTAAAAAATTCATCATGTTTTCTTCAAATATTTTCCTCTTTTATCAGAGTTTAGTTTAAAATTAATTCAATACGTATACCAATGACCATAGTCAGGGTATATTGAGAGTTAATTTCTTTCTAAACTCTATAAAAGCACCAAAATATATTTTATTCTTCATTTTAATTTAGATATGATTATTATATAATACATTCAATGACCATAGTCAGGAGTGCATTATATCATTAATCTTATCTACATTCATTTAAAGAATGAAATATGATTTTCAAATCCCATTTGAAAAATTATTTAAATTCATTCATCATTTAGGATAGAATTGCATCATATTTCCAAAATTTCCTTTTCAAAATTCCAAGTGATTCTTTTTCTTCATTTCTCGGATCAAATCTTATTTATAAATTTAAATTCAATTCTATCTCATTTCAAAATTCAAAAATTCAATTTCAAAGTCCAATTTGACTTTGAAATTTCAAAATCATGTTTATATTCAAATTTTAATTTCCAAATCAACATCCAAACTTTAAGGTTCAATTTAACTTTGAAGTTACCTTCTATTTCAAAATCAAGTTTATTTTTCTCATCTCCAAATTCAAAAATCAAAATTTGAGATTGATTTTGAATCTCAAAACTTGACTCTTCTTAAATTTTAAATTCAATCTGGGTTTTTCAAAACCCAGATCCATCTTTAAAGGTCCTATTTGGACTTTTCATAATCCAAATCTAAAGTTGGATCCTAATCCCAACTTGGATCCAGATTTCAAAGTACAATATCCATTTTTGGATCTCAGACTTCAGATCCAAAATCCATTCTAGGATCCAGAAACCAACTTCATCTTGGATCTCAGACTACAGATCCAAAACCCATTTTAGGATCCAGAATTCACTTCCATCTTGGATCTCAGGCTTCAGATCCATAATTCATTTCTAGGATCCGGAATCCAACTCCACTTTGGATCTCAGACTTCATATCCAAATCCATTTTAGGATCCAAAATCCAATTCCACTTTGTATCCAGATCCCAGATCCAACTTTATTTTGGATCTCAAACTTCAGATCCAAGCCCATTTAGGGTCTTAGAAATTCAACTTCACTTTGAATCTCAGATCTCAGATCTAGATTCTATTCCTGGTTCCAAATCTGAATTTCATCCTGATTTCCAACATTAAATCTAGAATTCAATTCCATTTTAAATATTCATTTCCTCTCCTAAATCCAAGTTTAAAATTCAAATTCAAAAGTCCATTTCTGACTTTGAAACTTCATTTCTCTTTCTCTCAACTTCAAAATCATTCTTTTTCAAATTAAAGACTTATTTTCTTAACTCTGATACTTTCAAAGACTTAGAACTTCAAAAATATCCTTCCTAATCTATCCCAAGTTCTAAGTTAGATTCTACAATTCAGAAACCATTTCTTCACTCCATTATCAAATTCATCTCAGGACACTTGGAGATTTCCAAAACCCCTTTTTGAAAAGAGCATACATCCTTGCATTGCACAAGCATGATTCTTTGTGCATTTAGATTTAGGATAAATTCTTAGATAATATTTAAGCAAAGCAAAAAGGCATAAATTCGATCCTTGGTTCGATTACCCCTGGTAAAGGCGCCAGGAACGGTTGAACCTCGTACCGACGAGCGAGCCCCGTCTCTCCATTTTTCCCGCAATATATTTCAAAAATGGAGGCGAGTAATTTTCTAAATATTTTCAAATCCAGGTCAAGTGAGACCCCGCAAAAGAGTTCCTCTCCCTCTTCTTTCCTTTCTTTTTCTCTTCTCTCTTCTTTTTTGTCTTTTATTTTCTCTCTTCAAAAAGAAGAAAATAGAGGTCGGAAAGGAAAAGAGAAAGGAAGAGAGAAAAATATTACGAGAGGAAAAATTTTGCGATGATCACAGTTTTGGCGACTGTGATGGGACTACGTCTTCGTCCGATCGAATTTTATGCCCTTTGCTTTGCCTTTATCTAAGTCTTTATTCTACCAATGTCAGCTTCATTTTTCATGCAAACCTTAGGAGCCTAGACTCTCTCCTAAAGCTGACATCATTGCATATAGGATTTAAGTATGGTTTGGTAAGACCATATTGAGGAGATTATTCCATGTTCACATTAGACTTAGGTCTGAAATACAACTCTCCTCAATTCTAGGGATTGAATGCAAACAATGTATGCTTCTTTTCATTTAAATTCTATCTCTTTAGGACTTGCATTAGAGCTTTTCTGGTTTTATCTGCATGTTGAACATGGTTTTTGAAAACATCCTTACGTATATTATCCCAGTCTTCACGTTGCTGGGCTGTCTCACTGAACCATAGTTTAGGAGAGAGCCTTACAACTGGACCACTTATTTGGGTTCGCGCCCCCCTACCACGTACCTAAGGGCCATAGTCCGACGTATATCGGTAGGTGCTCAAGGATGTTTGGAAACCTTACCTTAGAACCGGAGAATTATTTTTATGCCACGTACTTCGAGCTTCAGCTTGAGTATATCGGCATACCTTGATTGGAATCAGATGATCTGAACCATAGAGTTAGGATTAGGGTCCTACAAGCCATTTCAAATGTTGCACTTAGAGTCAGCCTTTAGGGAGTGCTGTGTGCGCATCCTTGTTTGTGCAGCTTTGATTATGCGATATTTCCTTATATTCTCCTATATATATATTAAATCTTTTCAAACCCTGGGTGTATTGTTCAAAATTTCTCCTTATTTTCAAAAACCCCAGGTGTATACTTTTTCTTTTCCTACATTCATTTTTTCAAATTTTCTTTAAAAACCCTGGAAATTCTTTTTCTAAATCTTTCAAAATTTCCAGGATTTATGTTTATCCTCTTCTTTCATCAAAAGTTTGTCCGTAAGTCTTGCACTCTATCTAATTCACTTCCTCTTTGCCTCAGTATCATTCTGATGGCGCCTGATTCCCTTGATGATGTCTTTCTCATAGATCATGTCTTCTATCAAATGAGGAGTGAAACCTCGGATCATCGGGTTATCCAGTCTCATTCCTTCTTCCCTCGGTGGTATTATTCTTGGTTCGCCACCTTCTCGCGTATGTTCCCAGATGTAAACACCCCAAATTTTTCAAAATCTTTTTAAATATTCCCTTTTTGCCCCTGAATTCATTTTTGAGCAAATGAGTCATTTTAAATCTAAATTCCAGTTCGTTTCTCAAGTTTTACTGAAATTAAAATTCCTTTTATATGTCTGACTTGATTTCGGATCCGGACCCATTGTCAAGATCCGAATCTGAGCCTCATTGTCCAAATTTTTAAAATTATAAAAAATACCAAAAATAGTTTTTAAAATAGCTTGGACAGTCCATCCGACATCCGTTTGGATCCATCACGTTGTATTTCTCGATTCGAGTGTCAAAACTCGAACATTTTCTCAAAACTTGGGTCCAAACCCATTCTTCTGAAAGAATTTTTCCCCAAAATAACCCTGACTTTTCAGAAAAACCCTCTTTTGTAAATATTTCTTGAAAATACAAAAAAAATTAGTTTTAAATCTTTGATTTTAGGGTTTTATTCTAAAAATGTCAAATATATATATATATATATATATATATAGAAAATGTCAAGAAAGAAACAAAAAAATAAATAAAAAAAAAAAAGCACAAAAGGTGACCTTTTGAAAACACCCTTTTGAAAAATCAAGTTTTGGAGAAAAACTTCTTTTGCAAAAATTTATTAAGGAGACCCCTCTGTGGAATTTAAAAGAAATTACAACGGCCATCGCCTTCATCACCCTCTCCTCCCGTCCATCTTCAACAAACTATTCCCTTTCAGAGTTCTCCTCTCCATCTTTAAAAAGGGACGAAGACTCTCTTCCTCCGGATCCGTTTTCCACCCTTCCCCCTTTCCTCTTTCCTTCAGATCGCTTCTTCACCACCGCACCCCTCTTCTGCAACAAATCGTCTTCTACCCCTCCACCTTCTTCTCCTTCACGGATCCGTGATCACCCCTCCATCGCATGCTCCCCTAAATCCTCCTTCCTCCTTCTTTCCCGGTCCTCTTCCCCTTATTTCTTCTTGTTGGCTCCCCCCCCATCAATGGAAGGAGCTTCAATCCCGAAGCAATAGCCACGGCATCTCCACTTCGTCGATTTCGCATCCTCTTCCTTCCTCCTTCAGATTTTCGGCAAAAACTCAGAATCTACGCAGGAGGCATCATCCTGTGGCAGTAACATTCAGGTGAGGCATTTTTCAGAATCCTTGCAGACTATGCGTCACCAGTGGAGTAAAGTGTAGATCTGCCAACCTTTCTTCCTCATTCGGTTTGAACGGAACTCTGCAGCCGAGCTACTCTTTCATCCAAAATTTTGCAATTACAAGTAAGTAACTGCCCTACATTCTCCTCCTATTCTCTATAAATACTTTGTTCTTTTCATTTTCCAGCATTTTCTGGTTCGATCTTCCTGCTATTCTATATTTATTCCTTTTTTTTTTATCTGCATCTTAGGGCACAATAGGTAGGGACCGGCCTGCATATAGCAGGACCGACCCACCTGCGTGCTAAATCAAAGGAATACAGTCATTCCAACATTCTTTTTTTTTTTTCTCTCTTCTTTTGTTGTGATTTCCTATATGTGCTTTGATCTCTTATGCGACTTTTCTTATTTTCGTTTTCCGGTGTCTTGTATCTATTAAGTGACTGAGTTTCCAATTTGTATTTCCCTTTTATCCAATGTCTATATTTCTACATTCCTCCTTGAGGTATGTTTATAAATTCATCCATCGCAAATCGATTTTGTATTGCCGAAAGTGGTTATCCATTTACCACTACTATCTTGATGAGGCTATTTCTGCAGAAATCAGTGTGTCGTTTGTGAGCCTTATAACAACATCTACTGCATGGTTAGTTCAAAAAAAAAAAAAAGAAGAGCGGATGAAATTCTTTTATATGATCCGGTTTGATGGAGCTGAGATATTAAGGTATCTAGTCGTTTGGTGGTTTGTCATGGCAAGCCATTTGAATTATTTGTATTTTACTTATTCAGCAGGATGATTATTTACCTTCACACATGTCGCAGGAGCATCTTTACTTTTGAGTCTCCAGCATATGTGCACGATTGTGTTTTGGATGACTTTCCTGTACAGAATTGTGACATGTACCTCCGTGCGTTGGGGTTTTGATTTGTTATAACACATGTATATTCTGGTTGCATTTCTAATTGCTCCTTTTAGCATGGTTTGGATTTAAGATATTTTAACTCAATGTCGAGCTGGTTGATATAAATTCTGCGCAAAATGTCCAGTTTCGTTGGGCAGGAGAATGTCAGGCCCTGCACCGATATTGCAAGCTTTTGGGAGGTTGCATAAATGAATCCCAACATTTCCTTATGTTCATACTATGGAACCCAGCATTATTGAAACTCGCAGAACGATGCTTTCAAAACTCTGAAGATTACCTGCCATGAACATTTTGGCATGACAAAAGCAGTGGTTCATTAAGATCAGAAAGTGTTTCCTTCCAAGTCAAAAGGACATCTTTTTTTTTTTTGGGCTCGAGTGATAATTAGGTAGGTCGAGGTTCCCAGGCTGAGGTAAGATGGCTCACATAGCGATGATGGTATGATGCTTCCAGTGTCTGTGATATATATTGTTGATATCTTTATTTTCTTTTTTCTCATTAGATGTTGTGGCTTTGAAAGTATTGATACAGCCAAAACACCCGAGATTGTTGCAGCATGTTTTGTCACATATTCAAAACGATTGTTGGTTATCAACCATTTGAAGCTTGTGAGGAATCAGTAGTTGATGCTGTAGAAAATCAGCTGCAGCTCATCAATCACATCTATCATATTTTCGTAGCCATTCCATTTACTTCCTGCAACACACATTATTCACATTATATCCCTGTTTTATTTATTACACTGACACCATTTCAGCTCATGTATGTCACTTTTTGTTGTTCATCTTATTTTCATGCCTATAGCACTTAATCACAATGCACATACACTCACTCAGCATCCTCCCCCACCACTTTATCACACCTCACTCACTGTCATATGTGCGCAAATTTCAGTGTTCACTTCACTGCATCAAATTGCGTATATGCATAGCCGATGGGTGTAACCAACTGATATTTAGCAATTTTTTTAGGCATAGGTTCTCACGCACTTAGTCATTTCACTCTATGTCATTCCATTTCTCATAACAATGACAGCCTACCTACACACTGGGTTTGATTTATTCACTTCAGCAAATTCCCCTTTGCTTCTCCCAATTAGACATGAGGGGAGATCTAGGGAACTTCAAGATATATCTACCAGAATATTATAATTTCAAACAGGATCATGATTGAGGAAGAGAGCACGAAAAAAAATGCAAAGGAGTCATATGGCATCCCTATCATGCCTGCAGAATAAGGCAATTAGCTGCAAACTGCAAGGTGATGGGGATGCATGTAACGCCCCAGATTTCCAAAACAAAGCTAAGTTAAAATTTTCATGAATTTCTTTTTTTTTTTTCTTTGCAGCAGAACTTAGAAAAGCTTTTAGCAGCGGAATCAGACGATAATGAGTCGTCAGTTTTAGAAAACTCCGAGCACGTTGCAAGTATGTGGCCAAGCAACTCATTGACCACCAAAGTGTTCCATTTTATCGAAAACATATGTTTATTACAACACTACTGCTTAGGAGAGCAGTGTAGGTTCAATAAAAAAGGAAGCAGTACAACTCTGTCTAGAGAAACCCTGGAACTCGATGCCGCATTGCTCCGCATATCGCCACGCAGGTCCAACACCTGAAATCCCCATAAAACGGGGTCAGAACCACTGATGGTCTGGTAAGCATGCAATCATGTAACCATTCAACTCAAGTACGATAATGACCACTCAGGGTCGCAATGCGCAATAACGACGCTCAAGCCTCCAAGACTTAGCGTATATCGCAGGAGCCTCCTCAGGGCTATGAGTTGAACATCCGCTCGAGTCTTCATGACTTAGAGCAAGCCTTTTCAGGGCTGTGATTTGAATAGCCGCATAAGTCTCCACGACTTAGCCATGACCTCTTCCGGGTCTCAAAGTGATGTCTAGCTCAAGTCTTCATACTTGGCACATCCATATCCCACGCATCTAAGGACAACTCTTTGAGCTTCGCTTAGTCATGCGGATACAACACGGGTCTTTGCCCAGTCGGTCCAGTAGTATACCGAACATGACACCTTCACAAAGGTTATGCAGGACTGACTCAACACGTCATTCACTCATACATTCAAAGCATCGATGTACCTAGAACTAATGCATTGTTTGATAATTAACCGCTCCCGCCTTTGGTACGCAGGTAGAGCTATTGTCCGGGCATCAACGCGACGTTCTGGGGGTTGATTATTCTATGTATTTTAGATACCCCAGAGGCCTGTTGACCCTATCCATAGTAGGGCAGTGTGTTTCAACTGGGAGAATCTTACTAGGCCCATATTCGGATGCATCCTCTACTTGCAGTAGTTGGGTTCAATCCTTAGATCTTAAGGATAACCACGACCCCAAAACCCATGAGTGACTGAGGCCATCGTGGACTCTATCAGGTCCAAAGTAAAATACATGTCACTCAAGGCTGTACCATCACTGTCATTCCACAGTGAGCATAATTCCTGAAGGGGTCTGCCAGTCTTACAATTACTTGGACAGAATCTGCATGCCATTTAGGCAGCCCGTGCTTTCAGCACTACGGGAGTATGTACCCGACCCCATTCAGTCTGCCCCAACACAGTCATTACTGAGGGGGTACCCCTAACACGATCTTCAACCGCGGGGTATGTGCGACCTTAAGTCTTATTCATATGCATGCAGAACACCGCTCTTTGGCACTTCGGCCACCACGAGCATCACACCTCTTTGGGTGGAAACAACACACTCTGGCTCTTCGGCCCTTACGAGTCTGGTTGTGTAACCGTTCTCAATGAGCATGCATATGACTCGATCTAAATAGATCGGCTACTCGGCGTATTTTTACGCAACGAGTCCAAACCTAGCCAAGGCGCAACCTCTACTCCGGCTCAGCGGCCCTTACGAGCAAGGTGCCCTTGCAGGCACAAGGATACGAGCCGATCTGGCATCGTTCCATCAACGGACATCATTATGCCGTTCCATTGGTTCCGACAGCTCTTCTGCCAACCATTTCGTCAGCACCTCCCCTGCTCTACCGGCAGTGGTGCGACGAACCCTTCTACGTTGTAGAGGCAAACCATGAACTGGGTAGCACTCTGCTATATGTCAGAGTATCCTGCTACGTTCTTTCTGAGCTATTCTTAGCTTCTTCAGAAATTTCAGCAGCACTTCCTCTCTTTTACGGAGAAAGCGTGCGTTTCTTTTATCCATTTCAGCGGCATCTCCCCTCTTTGGTAGGAAATCGCCACGCTTAATTCGGGAAATGGATGCGCACCGTTGTGCGTACTTTGCATCCATCAAGGTTGCAGGAACCCTTGGCCATAGCCAGGCCATACGAAATTGACTTAGTCATTACGTAATGAGCATTTTGCCAAAAACCGAAGCCTTTCCAATAGGGGCTTCATTCGTCAAGCAGAATCTTGAACGAGGAGCGGTCAAGGAATCGCATGGGCGATTTGGAGTTTGATCTTCATTTGAACGCTCATTTATGTGCTATATATGTAGTATAAGCAGAAGCCTGTGCTTTATACAGCGGCGGCGTAAAGAAATGCATATACTATTATTCAGGGTGTGTAACTGAACGAAATATTCTACATATATAACAAAGCAGAAGCCTTGGCATCGTTCGACGCGACGGCGTAAGTAAATACATTGCAGAAAGCAGGAGCCTTGGCATCATACGACGCGACGGCAAAGGTAAATTACATAGCCTGTGCGATATAAGACGCGTCGGCAGAATCAGCAGATATACACCTAGATCCGCATCCAACGATAGTTACGAGGCGAGCGGGTGAACACCGAAGTGTCCTAAAGGGCTCAACCAAGAACTAAAGCGAGATACCATTTTGAAGAACGCAAATACTGCGTGTTTGAACATAGATATATCCGACGATAGTTACGAGACGAGCGGGTGAACACCGAAGTGTCCAAAAAGGGCTCAATCAAGAACTAAAGCAAGATACTACTTCAGAAAGTATATTCTATATACAAACAGTCAAATACTGGAGAGAGATGGATCAACGAAGCGAACTTACTTCAAATCGTGGAAGAAACGGCTCCGGGTTGCTTCTTTGGCTTCGAGCGTTCCTTCGAGAGGTCAGACTAAGTCAGATGAAGCTGACTTAGTTGAGAAAGAGGTAGAGTAGGTCAAGCTACTCAACCAAAGTGGTTTGAACCAAACAGGGTTCGATCCAAGTCAACTGGGTTCAGCAGGTTCGAACTCAGCTCAAGTAGGCTAAGTCTGGGTTCAGAAATCCAAACCGGAATCTGGACCAAAAAGGACTTTGACTTTGACTTTAAACCCAACTAGGTTCAAGTCAAGTCAACTGGGTTTGGACCAGGTCAAGTGGGTTCAGACCCAGGTCAGGTGGGTTAGGACCAGGTCAGGCAGGCTCAGGCTAAGTCAGGCAGGCTCAGACCAGTTCAGGTGGGCTCAGGTGGGCTAGGCTAGGTAGGGGAGGTTTAGGAGAGAGAGAGAAGGCAAGAGAGAGAGGGGGTCGATTTTTATGAGAAGAGAGAGAGTGGGGAGGGCTATTTATAGCCCAAGCCCACCTCCTCTTGGATTTTCTCATGCCCCTTCTACCCCCTTGGCTTCTTTTTAATTCCAAGAGGTTCCTTGGTGTGGGGCCCACTTGGATATTCCATGGGATATTTTTGTAGGTCCCACCAGATATTTGTTGAGGAATATTTCTGTGGGTCCCACCAATATTTCCGTGGGTCCCGCAAGAATTTCGGGTTTCCGGCGATTTTTTTCCGAAAAATTCTGAGTACGCCATTCTCTTCGTATTGACGTAACTAAGAAAGTTGGCTCGAGGAAATCCTTTGTTTTTGTTTAGTTAAGAGGTTATGGCTTCCAGAGTGTTTGAGCATATATTCGCAAAGCGACGAATATCTCAAGTATAACTGGTTCGTACAAATCGATCTGATTTGTATTTCGGGTTCAGATGTTATTTTTACTTGAAAATGCCTCGTGAATTTCTTCAGAAAGATACTGAAAAATTGCGGGTCTTACATCATTACCCCCTTAAAGGAATTTCATCCGCGAAATTCAGTTAAGTGTACTAAGTGCGTAACTCGGGATGTTTCTCCCATATGTTAGATTCATAATGTTATTCACTTAGTTCAACATCATATTTATTTCAATCATAACCTCATATCATGATTCTCGATCAATTGAGGTATGCTTCTCATATCTGAGTTCAAATTATGCTACAACCACGATAGTTTTGTTGAATCAATGTTCTTCCAACCGGCTATCAATATAGCCATCTTGTGTAACTATTCCATACACATAGATCATTCTTCTAGAGATTAACCATATTGGAATAAGTCCCCTGTCAGACTACCTGGTATTGGAAACGTACCTCCTCACAGGTTCGCCCTCGTCAGACTCACCTGATATTGGATCAGTACACCCTCACAGAATCATACTAGCTAAGCTACTGATTTTGGAACATATACACTCGCACGGAGCTGTATACCCTCACAGGCTCACTCTGGCTAGACGATCTGATCTTGAATATGTAAAACCTCACAGGGCTCTCTTCTTGGGAACAATTCCTCGATGGTTTATTTTATTAAGTAACTTTTAACGTTCTAATTACGCAAACTTAATTTTTCAATCATGGGGTCTATAGCCATAAATTTTGGGCATAAGCACTTAAGATTTTTATTTGACAAAAATTACTTTACAGAGCAAGGATACATATCTATCCAGATGACCGTACACAAGGTCATAAGCCACTTGTCTCAAGCATTCATTGGATCTTGTCTTTCAATTGCTTCTTACCCAACACAACTCTATCTATCAAGGTATTCAGATTCCTTGATATGATCATTATCCGTGAGTTGTTCGGCTGTCACCGCATAGACACGACCTGCCACAGGTTTCTGCTCTATCCTGGGTAGTGGCAGTCGTTGTTGTTGTATTTGTTGAGAGGGTCCTCCAGATCCCATATTTCTTCGTTGAAGATCTGAGGCCTTCTTGCGGCATTCTGTTACACGATGCCCTGGTTTGCCGCAATACAGGCAACCCCCTGTATCGCGAGGACAAACCCCTCCGGGGTGATCTGAGCTACACCTCGGGCATCGAAAATTAGACTGTCGGTAGGGCTGATTGGCTTCTACCATCTGTAATGGCCGCTCGGCCGGTGGAGTAAAGTTGTTCTCCTGAAAATCCCTCTTATAAAAAGTTGGTCGTGATTCTTGGCCACCGGGGAACGTCCTCTTGTTGTTCCCATTACTTGCTACCGGTCGCTTTACTACGACCCCTTTGCATCGCTCCCAGTCTGCACTAATCTTTGAAGCTGCTGCCATAGCGGCTTGAAATGTTTGGGGCATGCTAGTTATGACTCGAGATCGTAGCCCTTCCCGAAATCCATTGATATATTTATCGGCCCTCTCTTGGTCAGTATCGAATAACCGAGAGCAGTACCGCTTAAGGTTCTGAAACTTGGTAGTATAGTCGATAAGACTCATACCACCCTGCTCTAGTTCCAGAAACTCCATCTTTTTCTTATTTCTGGAGTGCAACGGGAAGTAGTTATCCAAGAAAGTTCTCCGAAAGTCAGTCCAAGGAATGACTTCGACTTGTGAAAACTGGATAAGCTTAGTGGTATCCCACCACTTTCGTGCATTATCCTTCAGCCTATATGTGCCGAAGTTAGTCTTTCTATCCTCTGGTACTCCCAATACCAGGAATGCCCGCTCTGTTTCCTCGATCCAGCTTTCTGCAAGCTCTGGATCGGCACTGCCAATGAAAACAGGTGGGTCGAGTTTGAGGAACCTTTCATATGTTATTCCTCCAAGGTTCTCATTGCGAGGTGGGGCTGGTGCTTGCCTTGATTCACGAATGGCAGACACAAGCCTGTTGAGTGTCTCCAGCAGGAAGCCCTGCGTATGGGACTCCTCGCTCGGCATGGTTCTCCTCGTCCTAGGAGCCATTTTATCTATTCACACAAATACACCCAAATTAGAGAAAGTATAAGATTTATACTTACAGTGCGATACCGCAAACATGACGGATCTTGAACCAGGTTTCTCAGACTCATGCTTTGATACCAATTCTGTAACGCCCCGGATTTCCAAAACAAAGCTAAGTTAAAATTTTCATGAATTTCTTTTTTTTTTTCTTTGCAGCAGAACTTAGAAAAGCTTTTAGCAGCGGAATCAGACGATAATGAGTCGTCAGTTTTAGAAAACTCCGAGCACGTTGCAGGTATGTGGCCAAGCAACTCATTGACCACCAAAGTGTTCCATTTTATCGAAAACATATGTTTATTACAACACTACTGCTTAGGAGAGCAGTGTAGGTTCAATAAAAAAGGAAGCAGTACAACTCTGTCTAGAGAAACCCTGGAACTCGATGCCGCCTTGCTCCGCATATCGCCACGCAGGTCCAACACCTGAAATCCCCATAAAACGGGGTCAGAACCACTGATGGTCTGGTAAGCATGCAATCATGTAACCATTCAACTCAAGTACGATAATGACCACTCAGGGTCGCAATGCGCAATAACGACGCTCAAGCCTCCAAGACTTAGCGTATATCGCAGGAGCCTCCTCAGGGCTATGAGTTGAACATCCGCTCGAGTCTTCATGACTTAGAGCAAGCCTTTTCAGGGCTGTGATTTGAATAGCCGCATAAGTCTCCACGACTTAGCCATGACCTCTTCCGGGTCTCAAAGTGATGTCTAGCTCAAGTCTTCATACTTGGCACATTCGTATCCCACGCATCTAAGGACAACTCTTTGAGCTTCGCTTAGTCGTGCGGATACAACACGGGTCTTTGCCCAGTCGGTCCAGTAGTATACCGAACATGACACCTTCACAAAGGTTATGCAGGACTGACTCAACACGTCATTCACTCATACATTCAAAGCATCGCTGTACCTAGAACTAATGCATTGTTTGATAATTAACCGCTCCCGCCTTTGGTACGCAGGTAGAGCTATTGTCCGGGCATCAACGCGACGTTCTGGGGGTTGATTATTCTATGTATTTTAGATACCCCAGAGGCCTGTTGACCCTATCCATAGTAGGGCAGTGTGTTTCAACTGGGAGAATCCTACTAGGCCCATATTCGGATGCATCCTCTACTTGCAGTAGTTGGGTTCAATCCTTAGATCTTAAGGATAACCACGACCCCAAAACCCATGAGTGACTGAGGCCATCGTGGACTCTATCAGGTCCAAAGTAAAATACATGTCACTCAAGGCTGTACCATCACTGTCATTCCACAGTGAGCATAATTCCTGAAGGGGTCTGCCAGTCTTACAATTACTTGGACAGAATCTGCATGCCATTTAGGCAGACCGTGCTTTCAGCACTACGGGAGTATGTACCCGACCCCATTCAGTCTGCCCCAACACAGTCATTACTGAGGGGGTACCCCTAACACGATCTTCAACCGCGGGGTATGTGCGACCTTAAGTCTTATTCATATGCATGCAGAACACCGCTCTTTGGCACTTCGGCCACCACGAGCATCACACCTCTTTGGGTGGAAACAACACACTCTCGCTCTTCGGCCCTTACGAGTCTGGTTGTGTAACCGTTCTCAATGAGCATGCATATGACTCGATCTAAATAGATCGGCTACTCAGCGTATTTTTACGCAACGAGTCCAAACCTAGCCAAGGCGCAACCTCTACTCCGGCTCAGCGGCCCTTACGAGCAAGGTGCCCTTGCAGGCACAAGGATACGAGCCGATCTGGCATCGTTCCATCAACGGACATCATTATGCCGTTCCATTGGTTCCGGCAGCTCTTCTGCCAACCATTTCGTCAGCACCTCCCCTGCTCTACCGGCAGTGGTGCGACGAACCCTTCTACGTTGTAGAGGCAAACCATGAACTGGGTAGCACTCTGCTATATGTCAGAGTATCCTGCTACGTTCTTTCTGAGCTATTCTTAGCTTCTTCAGAAATTTCAGCAGCACTTCCTCTCTTTTACGGAGAAAGCGTGCGTTTCTTTTATCCATTTCAGCGGCATCTCCCCTCTTTGGTAGGAAATCGCCACGCTTAATTCGGGAAATGGATGCGCACCGTTGTGCGTACTTTGCATCCATCAAGGTTGCAGGAACCCTTGGCCATAGCCAGGCCATACGAAATTGACTTAGTCATTACGTAAAGAGCATTTTGCCAAAAACCGAAGCCTTTCCAATAGGGGCTTCATTCGTCAAGCAGAATCTTGAACGAGGAGCGGTCAAGGAATCGCATGGGCGATTTGGAGTTTGATCTCCATTTGAACGCTCATTTATGCGCTATATATGTAGTATAAGCAGAAGCCTGTGCTTTATACAGCGGCGGCGTAAAGAAATGCATATACTATTGTTCAGGGTGTGTAACTGAACGAAATATTCTACATATATAACAAAGCAGAAGCCTTGGCATCGTTCGACGCGACGGCGTAAGTAAATACATTGCAGAAAGCAGGAGCCTTGGCATCATACGACGCGACGGCAAAGGTAAATTACATAGCCTGTGCGATATAAGACGCGTCGGCAGAATCAGCAGATATACACCTAGATCCGCATCCAACGATAGTTACGAGGCGAGCGGGTGAACACCGAAGTGTCCTAAAGGGCTCAACCAAGAACTAAAGCGAGATACCATTTTGAAGAACGCAAATACTGCGTGTTTGAACATAGATATATCCGACGATAGTTACGAGACGAGCGGGTGAACACCGAAGTGTCCAAAAAGGGCTCAATCAAGAACTAAAGCAAGATACTACTTCAGAAAGTATATTCTATATACAAACAGTCAAATACTGGAGAGAGATGGATCAACGAAGCGAACTTACTTCAAATCGTGGAAGAAACGGCTCCGGGTTGCTTCTTTGGCTTCGAGCGTTCCTTCGAGAGGTCAGACTAAGTCAGATGAAGCTGACTTAGTTGAGAAAGAGGTAGAGTAGGTCAAGCTACTCAACCAAAGTGGTTTGAACCAAACAGGGTTCGATCCAAGTCAACTGGGTTCAGCAGATTCGAACTCAGCTCAAGTAGGCTAAGTCTGGGTTCAGAAATCCAAACCGGAATCTGGACCAAAAAGGACTTTGACTTTGACTTTAAACCCAACTAGGTTCAAGTCAAGTCAACTGGGTTTGGACCAGGTCAAGTGGGTTCAGACCCAGGTCAGGTGGGTTAGGACCAGGTCAGGCAGGCTCAGGCTAAGTCAGGCAGGCTCAGACCAGTTCAGGTGGGCTCAGGTGGGCTAGGCTAGGTAGGGGAGGTTTAGGAGAGAGAGAGAAGGCAAGAGAGAGAGGGGGTCGATTTTTATGAGAAGAGAGAGAGTGGGGAGGGCTATTTATAGCCCAAGCCCACCTCCTCTTGGATTTTCTCATGCCCCTTCTACCCCCTTGGCTTCTTTTTAATTCCAAGAGGTTCCTTGGTGTGGGGCCCACTTGGATATTCCATGGGATATTTTTGTAGGTCCCACCAGATATTTGTTGAGGAATATTTCTGTGGGTCCCACCAATATTTCCGTGGGTCCCGCAAGAATTTCGGGTTTCCGGCGATTTTTTTCCGAAAAATTCTGAGTACGCCATTCTCTTCGTATTGACGTAACTAAGAAAGTTGGCTCGAGGAAATCCTTTGTTTTTGTTTAGTTAAGAGGTTATGGCTTCCAGAGTGTTTGAGCATATATTCGCAAAGCGACGAATATCTCAAGTATAACTGGTTCGTACAAATCGATCTGATTTGTATTTCGGGTTCAGATGTTATTTTTACTTGAAAATGCCTCGTGAATTTCTTCAGAAAGATACTGAAAAATTGCGGGTCTTACAATGCAAGTGAAGGGCTGCCTGAACTCAAGGATGGACCAGGGAAGGTGTTAGCAGCTGAAAATTCATTAAGCAATGGGACCATTGGACCACCAAATAGTGGCTATCGTAGGCCTGTATACCAACAAGATTTCTTTGCATAGCCGAACTTTCATGATGACTGTGAAAAGATGCAACAGAACCAGTGGCATGCCTTCCGAGAGAGCTATTTTTATCCATTTAACAGGGCTTATTCTTTCCCATCGGAAAGTGAAAAACAGTATGTGCCATACGGGATGCAGTTTCTAGCTTATCCACCAGATGTCCAGTTTCAAGATTTTCAGTACTTTGTAGTCATTGATTTTGAGGCAACTTGTGACAAGGAAAATAATCCTCATCCACAAGAGATTACTAAGTTTCCATCTGTTATAGTAAACAGCATGACTGAGCAGCTGGAAGGATATTTTCAGACATATGTTCAACCTGCTTATCATCACCATCTGACAGATTTCTGCAAGGAGCTCACTGGCATCCAGCAGATTCAGGTGGATCAATCTCAGGATTCCATTCCATGAAGTATTTGGTGATGTCTGCTGCAACCTCAAGGAGGCTGTCCAGCTGGCTGGGCTAGCTTCGGAAGGTCGTGCTCATTATGGCCTGGATGATGCTAGGAACACTGCCAGGCTGCTTGATAATCTCATGCGGAGAGGGTTAAGGTTCTCGATAACTAACTCGCTCATGTGGCAAACACCTGCACACTCCCTGCATATCTTCACTACACAGTATAAATGAATGTTTGTTGCATCCATACCCCATATACAGTATTGCCTGTTAGCCACCATTACCATCTTTGCGTACTATGTTCATCACTGCAGCACATTCCCATTGTATACTCACACTCTCATATATCCACACACTTACCACTGTTGCACACTGTCACACTTACTGTTTACTTCCTGCAACATCTCTTCATTCATGACTCACCTGCCACTTCCTTGTTGGCTACCCATTGGCATCTCGACTTATCATTCATCATTGTTATAGATGTCAATTCGCAGAAAGTTGATCCATCACCTACAATTTGTGGAAATCGTTATTTCATCAATAAGATCGGAGTGATGTCCTGTTGCAATGGTTAACCGAGTTAGTAAAAAAAATCCAATCTGTCGGTTCATGGATATACTAAACCCAATGATTTGTACCTGATTCTTGACTTAAATATTTGGTATGTTACATGCATTTCCTCATGTAAAAAAAAAATCATTAGCTTAAACATCCATTTACTTTTAGTCTTTTAGTTTGACATATTCTATATACATTCTCACACTCAGCTTTCCATCAGTTTGAGATTCTTGTCCATATGCAATTTTTAATGAGAATAGTATCTTGTTCTCAATCAGAATTGATACAACCATGTGTATTTGCATTTCCAACCTAATTTCTTCCACTCTCTTTTATCTGCGCCTTGTAATAATTTTGTTTTGCAGGGAATATGTGGAAGATATCATCATTGGGAGTTGTAAATTCAAATCTTATGTAATAGCTAGATTTAAACAAAGGATTTACATTTCCTGTCTTAGATAGAATGAATGAGCATTATAAATATCATGAATTGCTTGTTTTCATACAATTTTTTGCCTTTTATTTTTTTTAATTTTTTTAATTTTTTTTTTCAAAATCTCACAAATGGGACCACGAATGGCACATGCACCATTTCATAAGAGGTAATTAATCCTAAGTTGATGATTTACATCAATGGCCATAGTCAGGATGTAAACAAAACTTAGGATTTTTATCTTTTGTAAAATAACACTGGATCCACACTGGATCCTCTTCAAAAATCATCATCTTTTCAAATCTTTCCTTCTTTTATTAGAGTTTAACTTAGAATTGGCTCAAAATATATACCAATGGCCATAGTCAGGGTATATTGAGAGTTAATTCCATTTTAAACTCTATAAAAGCACAAAATATGTTTTATTCTTCACCTGAATTTAAATATAGATTATTATATAATACATTCAATGACCATAGTCAATGATGTATTATATTTTCAATCTTATTTCAATTCATGCAAAGAATGAAATATGATTTTCAAAATCCAATTTCTAAATTCTTTAAATTCATTCATCATTTAGGATAGAATTGCATCATATTTTCAAAATTCTTCTTCATAAATCCAAGTGATTCTTTCCCTCATTTCTCATATCAAATCCTATTCATAAATTCAAATTCCACTCTATTTTCTCAAAAGGATTCAAGAATTCAATTTCAAGGTCCCATTTGACTTTGAAACTTCAGAATCATCTTGTATTTCAAATTCCAATTTCTATCTCAAATTCAAAGTCCAATTTGACTTTGAAATTCCAAAATCATTTTTGTATTCAAACTTTAAATTTCCAATTTAAATTCAAAATTCAATTCAAAGGTCAATTTAAACTTTGAAATTTCTGATTCATCTTCTGGTTCCAAATTCAAACTTCAAATTCAAAGTCTAAATTGACTTTGAAATTCATTTGTATATTCAAGATTCAAATTCTAAATTTCAATTCAAACTTGGAAGTTCTTGATTCATCTTCTGAATTTATAAACTCCAAATCCATTTTAGGATCCAGGATTCAACTTTCATATTGGATCTCAGACTTCAGATCCAATTCCACTTTAGGATCCAGAATCCAGTTTCACTTTATATCAAATTCCATTTTTAGGATCCAGAATCCAATTCCACCTTGGATCTCAGACTTCAGATCCAAAATCCGTTTTAGGATCCAGAACCCAATTTCATCTTGGATCTCAGACTTCAGATCCAAATCCATTTTAGGATCCAGAATCCACTTCCACTTTGGATCCCAGACTTCAGATCCAAATCCATTTTAGGATCCAGAATTCAATTCCATCTTGGATCCCAGATCCAAAATCTATTTCCAAAATCGGATCCAATTCAGATTTCAGATTCAAATATCCAGACTTTAGATTCAAATTCCATTTTGAAATCCATATTTCAAATCAAGTTCTATTTTCAATTCCAACTTTCAAAGCCAATTCCATTTCATTTCCAGATTTCGAATCTAAATATACTTACAGATCATGTCTAGATTTCTTAAAATTCATTTCTATACCATTTGGATTTCTCAGATCCATTCCAAATTTCAAATCTTAAATTCTATTCCACTTTCAATCTTATCTCTTTTCCTAAATCCAAGTTCAAAGTCCATCTTCTAAAAACCTTGAAAATTTCCTTTCCCTCCCCTTTATCTCAGCTTTAAATTATTCTCTTTCCAAAGTCAAGATTTATTCTTCCAACTCTAAAGACTTAGAACTTCTTTGATCTATCTCAAGTTCTAAGTTAGATTCAATCATTTCTTCACTCCCTTACCAAATTCATCTCAGAATATTTGGAAATTTTCAAAACATCTTTCAAAAGAGCATACATCCTTGCATTGCACAAGCATGATTCTTTGTGCATTTAGATCTTTAGGATAAATTCTTAGATAATATTTAGGCAAATCAAAAGGCATAGATTCGATCCTTGGTTCGATTACCTCTGGTAAAGGCGCCAGGAACGGTCGAACCTCGTACCGACGAGCGAATCCCGTCTCTCCAATTTTCCCGCAAATTTTCAAAACGGAGGCGAGTTAAATTTCTAAATATTTTCAAATCAAGGTCAAGTGAGACCCCGCAAAAGAGTTCCTCTTCTCTTTCTTTCTCTTCTTTTCTCTTCTCTCTTTCTTTTCTTTCTTTTATTCTTCTCCCTTCAAAAAGGAGGAAAATAGAGGTTAGAAAAGGAAAAGAGAAGGAAGAGAGAGAAACCACAAGAGGAAAAATTTTGCGATGATCACAGTTTTGGCGACCGTGATGGGACTCGTCTCTGTCTGGTCGAATTATGTCTTTGCTTTGCTCTAATATTCTCTAAGTCTTTATTCTTCTATGTCAGCTTCATTTTCATGCAAACCTTAGGAGCCTAGACTCTGTCCTAAAGCTGACATCCTTGCATATAGGATCTAAGTATGGTTGGTAGGACCATATTGAGGAGATTATATCCATGTTCACATTAGATTTAGGTCTTAAATACAACTCTCCTCAATTCTAGGGATTGAATGCAAACAATGTATGCAAGTGTATGCTTCTCTTCATTTAAATTTTATCTCTTTAGGACTTGCATTAGAACCTTCTGATTTTATTACATGTTGATCATATTTTGAAAACCTCCCTACCTATATTGTCCCGGTCTTCACGTTGTTGGACTGTCTCACTGAACCATAGTTCGGGAGAGAGCCTCACAACTGGACCACTTATTTGGGTTCGCGCCTGTGATCATCGCAAAATTTTTCCTCTCTTCATGGTTTTTCTCTCTTCCTTCTCTTTTCCTTTTCTAACCTCTATTTTCCTCCTTTTTGAAGGGAGAAGAATAAAAAGAAAGAAAAGAGAAAGAGAAGAAAAAAGAAAAAGAAAGAAAAAGAGAAGAGGAACTCTTTTGCGCGGTCTCACTTGACCTTAATTTGAAAATATTTAGAAATTTAACTCGCCTCCATTTTGAAAATGTTGCGGGAAGATGGAGAGACGGGATTCGCTCGTCGGTACGAGGTTCGACCGTTCCTGGCGCCTTTACCAGGGGTAATCGAACCAAGGATCAAATCTATGCCTTCTGCTTTGCCTATATATATAATCTAAGAATTTTTTCTAACTCTAAATGCACAAAGAATCATGCTTGTGCAATGCAAGGATGTATGCTTTTTTGAAAATTGATTTAGAAATTTCCAAGTATTCTGAGATGAACTTGGTAAAGGAGTGAAGAAATGTTTTAATCTAACTTAGAACTTGAGATAGATCAGAGGAGTTCTAAGTTTTTTTGAAGTAAATCAGGATTGGAAGAGTAAATGAGAAAGGACGACTTGAAGCTTTGAAATGAAAGGAAATGAAGTTTCGAAGTCAAAATGGACGTTGAATTTGAATTTAGGAAAGGAAATGAATATTTGAGATGGAATTGAATTTGGATTTCTGAAGTTTTGAAATTTAGAATGGGTCTGGGAAATCCAATGGTATTTAAGAATAGAAAGAGATTCAGATTAGATGGAATTGAAATCTAGAATTGGAATTGGATTCCGGATCCTAGGCAGAATGGGATCCGAGATTTAGAAATCAAGATGGACTTGGATTCTGGATCCTAAAATGGAGTGGATCTGAAGTCTGAGTTCCAAATGTAGAATTGGGTTCTGGATCCTAAGATAGTTTTGGATCTGAAGTCTGAGATCCAACATAGAGCTGGACTCTGGATCCTAAGATGGATTTGGATTTGAAATCTGAGATCCAAATGTAGAAGTTGAGTTCTGGATCCTAAAATGGAAAATTGGGTCTGAAGTCAAAAAAAAAATCCAAAGTAAAATTGGTTCTGGATCCTACAGTGGATTTAGACTTGAAATCTAAGATTCAAAGTGGAAGTTGAGTTCTGGATCCTAAAATAGATTCGGATCTGAAGTCTGAGATCTAATGTAGAGTTGGATCCTGGATCCTAAGATGGATTTGGATCTGATGTCAGAGATCCAAGGTGAAATTGGATTATGGATCCTATAAGGAAATTGGATCTAAGATCCAAAGTGAAATTGGAGTCTGGATCCTAAGGAGGAATTGGATCTGAGAAATGAAGGAAAGAGTTACTTGGATTTATGAAAAAGAAATTTTAAAAATATGATGCAATTCTATCCTAAATGATGAATGAATTTAAATTTTTGAAATTGGATTTTGAAAAGCTATTTCATTCTTTAAATGAATTAAAATAAGATTGAAGATATAATACATCCTTGACTATGGTCATTGAATGTATTATATAATAATCTTATATTTAAATTCAGGTAAAAAATGAAATACATTTGGTGCTTTTATAGGATTTAAAATGAAATTAACTCTCAATATACCCTGACTATGGCCATTGGTATATATTTTGAATTAATTTTAAGTTAAATTCTGATAAAAGAAAAAAATATTTAAGGAAAATATGATGAATTTTGAAAACGGATCCAGTGTGGATCCAGTGTTATTTCGTAAAAGATGAAAATCCTAAGTTTTGTCCATACCCTGACTATGGTCATTGATATGGATCATCAACTTAGGATCCATTACCTTTTACGAAAACGGTGTACGTGCCATTCGTGTTGTCATTGGTGAGAATTTAAGAAATGAAAGTAAAATGAATGAAAACAAGCAATTCATGATGGTTACAATGCTCATTCATTCTACCTAAGCTGGAAACATAAAGTTCTCATTAGTATCTAACTATTACAGATTTTGAATGAAATTGAAATTACAAAATTTCTTAATCTCAAGGGAAAGCCATAGCCTTTACATATTCCCTGCAAAATTCAAGTGTTAATATACAATAGGAGCCACACATGAAAAAGAAAGATAGCACTTTATATATAAGGTGAAGATGCAATGAGTTATGGATGCTAGATAAAATATGTATGATAATGTGATAAATGGCATGAAGGTGTCTATAAAGGCTTAAGATCACTTTGATCTTCCTTAGAAATATCAGAGCAATAGGTTTGCTTACTGTCAACACTTTTGCTGTTATTCAGGGATTTGAATATAGCTTGCATAACTGATGGATTCTCTAAGGAACCCTCTAATGGCAGCATCACATTTTAGGACAAAAGAAGCTTATCCTCGAAAACTCCTCTTCAAAGCACTGACTAATGTTAGTCAGTTCAGCAGATTATGTAAAACTTTCAGGTAATTTAGCCGCAAGGGTTGAGAAGAGGGCTGGAGAAAAAGAAAAACTGACTCAGTCGATCCTAATCCTAGCTTTTTATTCTAATGGGGTAGTCATTTGATAGATCAAGCAAGATACCATTTTCTGCAAGTAATGGAGGTTTCCTGGGAATGACAGCTATTGACAGGCTGATGACTTGCAATGTGGCTGTTGAAGTGGGGAATGCCTATGGGTTTTCCTAAGGCAATGCATATACCTAATGAGGAAAATATGTGTATGAGAATGTCTAATGTCTTGGAGATGTAGTGAGCCTATGGACTATTGGGAGGTTACAGTAACTCATTAACTGCTATAAGGGTATATGGTAATGGGTCGGAAATGGGTAACTATAATGCTGGTGGAGGCAGAGTTGCAGGTAACGAGGTATCCAATTTCAGCTTAGCCAAACAAAATTTCTACAGAGGATTAGAGACCTGAACAAGGTATTCGGTAATCACACATATTTCGGTAAATCGGGGAACTTTATTTCAATCCAACAAGGCTTCCTATTTCAGTTCAGCAAATCATATGCTTTACTGGTTAAGGGAAGTCAGACTAAATAATGATGGAGTTGATTCCATGAAAACAACAAACATAATGCAGGAATGGAGGGGAAACGATTCCATCTTTGACAAAATGCTCAGAATTCAAGATACTTAGCTCTCCACCATGGTAGTGAAATTCTTCAGTCATACCGGAAACATATCGCAAGATGACTTCCTTTGGCCTCGAGATTTTCAACAATAATAATCAAAGGTCTGGCGATACTAGATAGATCAGTAGGTCCAATTGCTGAGATAAATTTAGACGTTAGTGATCCCATGAAACGATACAGAACCCTTTTGTCAATAACTCCCACCCTTTTATTTTGTAAGCAACATCAAACGACTTTCAAGCCTCCCGCCAAGTTCAGGAAAGGCAACAAATTCTACTTGGTAAAAAGAAAATGCTTGCATTGTTGCAGAAAATCTAACTACCAGTCTAGGTTTTCTGACAAGATAGTCCTGCCACAATTTCCAGAGTATACATTCCCGAGTTCTGTATATCGAATACCTGATATTCAAGGCATCCATGGGCACCTTTTCAAAATTCTATGCAAACTCTTTGTTTGAGTTACTGGGTTTGTTTTTCAAAAGCTTGTTCTGGGAAAAAGAGTGCCAAAAAAAAATGTACTTCCGCCCTAGAAGCCTTATCATGTCATTCCCTTGGAGTTTCAACCCAAACTCATCAACCTTCGAACCATTAATTCACATTATGGGATACCTTGTGGGTTTTCTCAGATGTCTGAAAGTATTCACTGGTAATTTGACGAAGCTAAGATCACTGTACTATACTCAATGCAATCAGCGACTGATTCAGGTTTTAATATAGAGACAGAACCTTACGAAACATTGATACTACCGTTTGAAACAAGAGATGGTAACCTTAGAGTCTCATAAGGATATTCAAAGTTATCTTCCTGGCATGACAAAAACATACATTGCAATAAATATTGAAGGAAAAACTATACCTCTTGTCTTCATACCATAGCCTATCGTTATTAGAGACACAGCTTGCTGATTTGTTATAAGCTAAAAGGAGTCTTAATGCAGCAACTCAAATAAGAGAAATGTCATTTTGATTTCATTCTCAGATATAGTTTGCATTCCAAATACTCTTGAGCTCAGTTGAACAAAGAGAAAAAAAATTTGCAACTAATATCAAGAAAGAGAGCAAGCAGGGAGAACAAGACCGTAAAGAACAAACAAAAAACACAATGCAGAGTGGTCTTGATACAGGCCGATTATAAACAGAGGACTGAATATATACAGCAAAATTGGACGCAGGGCATGTACCTCGATGAATATGAGCAAAATTGACCAGAAGAATATATGATGTGGATCTCTTAGCGGGAGAATCTCATATCGTCTATAGCTCTGATTCTCACAGTGAAAACGATTTGGCTTGTGGTCTTACTGTGGAATCGAGTGCAACGAACAAAATCTTTGAGTCGACCATCATCAGGGGTGACTAAGAAAGGATCCTTCTACTATTGCTTAACAACAGGTAATCGACAGATGATTATGTAACGACAGGTTCAGGGAGAAAGTAATTCGAAAATCAGCCAGTATCACCAGGTAATCAACAGATGATCGTGCTTAACAGATGATCAAGATAATAATAAAAAAAAAAAGAAAGAGAAAAAAAAAATCGGAAATCAACGGATGATTAAAATCAACAGGAATTCTATTCTCAAAACGCTAACCCATTATTAAGAAGAGGTTGAAAATCAGATAAGATATACAAACTAAAATAAAACCGAACACCCATTGGAATCGTATCAACACTCGATATAGACATGGAAGGAAAATGACAATAGAAGTCGGTAGCAGTAAGAGAAAAATAAAAGGAAATGTAGGAATTAAGCCATTCCATCGCTGTCGCACGCGGATGGGTCGAGATTGCACAAGCAATTCGATACCACCGATGGTGCGTATAATGGGGCCGAGGTTTTATCATAGAAAGCATGCCGATGCTGCCATAAGCAGATCGACCTCGCATTATTCTGCTTTAAATGGGAAATAGATGGAAAAACAGAAAATAAAATCCAAGAAAAGAAAGGGGAAGAGTAGAAATGTTTTACCTCTGTGGGGCCTCTGTTGCAGGATCGATCCTGATTCCTTATCACAGGAAGCCGAATCGTGGATTTGTAGGGATTCTGGAGGAACGGAACCACCCAATTGTGAAACTCTTCACGGATGGGCAATCTTTCTCTTGCAGAGGATTTAAGTTCTTTCAGGTAGATACAGAGGAAATACTCTGAAGGGAGATCGTTCCTCAACTAGATGACGGATATGAGAAGAATCAATGGATGGTACTCCGGCGGATTAGCAAAGAACTCAATCAAGTGGGGAGGGAGATGGAGTGTCGACACGGGATGAATACGATAGAAAATGAATGGATCCCCCCATAGGAAATCTTTTTTTCTTCCCTCCCTTTTCAAGAAGAAGGGGTGGCTCTTCTTAAAGAGAGCCTGGGTGTTTCGAGAATGGAGGTTGTTCCATATTGAGGGTGAAGAACAGAGGAGTCAATTTTGAGATCGACGATGGAGAGCCTGTGATAGGAGGCACATGGGGGGTTTGGTGATGAGCGAAGGAGATGGAAGCATGCGAGGCCGTTGGAGATGGACGAAGGGTGGAGCAGGAGGTTCAACGGCGGGTGATGGAGGGTTTGCGAGAGGGAAGGAGAAGGTCCTGGAAGATTCGGGTGGGGGGGGGGGTTTGGTGAAAAGAGAGGGTCTTCGTAACTCTAAAAGAAAAACGATTTTCGTTAAGGAGGTCTTTTATAAAAATTTCCAAAAAGCCGGTTCCCTTTTAAAGATTTCTGAAAAAACTGGTTTTGGTTAAAAGAATTTTTTTTCAAAAGAGTTTTTCAAAAAGCCCGAATTTTGTTTCTTTTCTATATATATATATATATATATATATATATATATATATATATATATATATATATTTTATTCTTTTCTTCACTTTATATATATATATATATATTTTTTTTTGGTATTTTTGAAAACAAAACTCTAAAACTAATTTTACAAAATTTCAAAATATTTATAGAAGAAAAGGTTTTTTTTTCTAAAAAAAAAAAAATTAATGTTATTTTGAGAAAATTTCTTCAGAAAATGGGTTTGGACCCAAGTTTTGAGAAGACGTTCGAGTTTTGAAACCCGAATCGAGAAGTATAACATGATGGATCCAAACGGACATCGGACGAAGTGTCTGAGCTTTTCAAAAAGTTATTTTTGGAAATTTCGAGAATTTGACTTTAAACATTGGACAACGAAGCTCAGATTTGGATCTTTATCTGGATCCGGATCCGAAATTGAGTCAGATGAATTTAATTTCAACAAAACTTTAGAAATAAGATGGAATTTAGATTAAAAACTGACTCAATTGCCCAGAAAATGGAGATGAAGGGTAAAAAGGAAATATTTACAATATTTTGAAAAATTTGGGGTGTTCACAGATGCCCCTCTTTGCTACTAAGCCGGTTGAAAGCCGAGCTTAGTGGCAAAGAAACACTCCAAATTTTGAAAAATACCCCAGTCAGCAGATTTGAGCTGGGCGTGGGAGAAATTTTTTTGAACGTGGCTTTTCAGGCTTAAGACCTTATCCTGAATGGTTCTGGGGGGACAAAATCCTCGATGATGATATGACTGAATGATAGAAATGAGGAAATCGTGATGGGATTTTGGGTAAAGATCCCAGAAATAGTGAAAGATAAGAATTTTGATAAAGTCTCGTGGGTGAGACAAGATCGACCTTTTGGAATGACTCAGGTTTAGCTCTTAACCTGGATGGGACGAAGATATATCAAGATGATTTGGATGGGGAAAGAAACATAAGCAGACCTTGATGGGACATTTTAAAAAAAAATGCCTCGTGAGATGAAATTTCAAGCATGATCCTTTCCTGGATGGATGTACAGAGCATGTATTCCTTTGTGATGAAAAACCATGATGGGACAGGAGGATTACCTCGTCAAAACGAGGCTCAGGTTTAACCCAAACCTGAAAAAGGAAGATACCTCGCGGGGCGAGGTCCAGGCTTCACCCTTATCCTGAAAGGGACGACCATATGGAATCCTCAATCAAAGAAACCGTGATGGGACAAGAAGGAATATATCATCAGAAGAAGATTTAAGATTTTAATCCTTGACCTGAGTGGGGGATGATACGGAATCTTCGGATGAAGAAACCGTGATGGAACCTTCAGAATTTGGACGAACAAATCCGGAAGGGGTTTGCGAGAAGAGAAAATCAAGGGATTCCCTAAAGCTTGGAAAAGGGATGATCTTGGGCGCCTCATTGCTGAGACTAAAATCAGCTTTCTAAAAACAGACGACCTCTCGCAGAAGGTTCGGGTGGTATCTCGAGGAGCGAGGTAACAGGTTTAATCCTTAGCCTGAATGGATACAGAATCCTCGAGGAGCGAGGAAACGGTGATGGGACTAGAAAGGATATCTAATCGGAATGGGACTCAGGTTTAACCCTAACCTGAACGGAAGGTACCTCGTGGAGCGAGGTTCAGGCTTAACCCTTAACCTGAACGGGATGACCATACAGAATCTTCGGATGAAGAAACCATGATGGGGTCTTCGGAATTTGGACGAACAAATCCAAAAGGGTTTTGCGAGAAGAGAAAAACAAGGAATTCCCTAAAGCTTGGAAAGGGGATGTTCTTGGGCGCCTCATTGCTGAGACTGAAAATAGCTTTTGACAATAACAGATCTTTTGCAAAAAGTTCAGGATTAACCCTTATCCTGAGCGGGAACTGTCTATGGCGGGACAGTGGGGGAGCACAGGGAAGTGTGCGGATCCGAGAGCGCTCAGATTAGACGGAAGGAAAGGACTTTTCAGCCCTAAGGAGGGATGACGTCAGGATACGTCAAAACGATCATCAAGTTCACACCTCATGTTGGGATAACTAGAGAATATTGCCAAATAAGATGTCAAAAATTGTAGTTGATTCAGAATGATTGAATTGTGCTTATGTGTGAAAATATCACCTCTTTCTACCTAGAGTATTAGCTTCAATTGGGCTAACTCTGTAGAATTTGAGAACTAAAATTCAAATTTGTTGCTGTTGAGTTTCTTCAAGGAAGATATCAATTCCCTTGACATGAAAAGAGAGGAAACATTCTTAGCTTCATAAAAGCAATTAAGTGAAAAGATATTGATAAAGAATTTCACATAGATAAAGATGATTCTTGACAGTTTCGGGCAGTTTGATATCCTGGGCATTTCCCATGATGATCTGTTTGCACTCTTTTGAACCATGGATCTTTTCTG
The DNA here is from genome assembly GCF_984573655.1 of Nuphar pumila. Lineage (NCBI taxonomy): Eukaryota > Viridiplantae > Streptophyta > Magnoliopsida > Nymphaeales > Nymphaeaceae > Nuphar > Nuphar pumila. The sequence goes on along the minus strand of NC_143249.1, from coordinate 78,366,774 downwards.
GGTTCTTTTACATCCTCCTTCATTTTGGAGATGTCCTGACTTTTCTCTCTTTTTCGAGGAAGGGTACGTCACAAACTCCTTCATCTTGGAGATGCTCCGATCCTTCTTTTTCTTTCTCAGGAATTATGACATTGGTTCTTGGGTTGAAATCTCTAAATGATAGCAGAAATCAAATATCTTTTAGGGTTTGTCGGTAGGTTCATCGCATCCGCCTTCATCTCGACGGTGATCCAAACTTTCCCTGGAAGGATCCGTCACAAACTCCGTCATCTTGGAGATGTTTCAAATCTTCTTTGGCCCCGGGGGTCTACTCGCTTAATTCGCCTTCATCTTGACAACAATTGAGAGATCCCTTTTGCGGATATTTGATTGCAGCTTGGATGACTGAGGATATATGGATTGGGTAGGTTCTTTTTACTGCCCAGGATATTTCCATTATCTTACCGCCAAAAGAATAATCTTTAAGAATGCGCCACAGCTATGATCAATATCAGTTCACTTATGGCTTTTCAACATCATTGAATTTTCCTTTGTCGGTCATATCGAAGATTTTTCTTCATCCTCTTGGTTGACCAACAGAAAAAGTTTGAATTTAGTTCTTGTTTCACAAGAGTCTTGCTCTTTTGAAAATGATACTGAAGGTAGTTTGAGATAATTCTTTGTGCGATGAAAACTTTGAGATCAACAATAACTTTTGATAGCAAATTGGCAACGTATTCTAGAAATCCTTGACGAAAGAAATCACTTGATATCGAATTGACACGTCCATGACAAAATTCTCCTCTCTTTTACCCCAAAAAGAGAGACTCAGGCTTAAGCCCTTACCTAAATGGGAAGTTGGAAATACTCCTCTCTTCCCCAAAGAGGAGGTGTTTGCAAAACGGAACTTTTGAAGAAAAATTAAGTTTTCGTCAAAACTCCCTATCTCTAGGCTTCTCTTATGGAAAGGCGGCCAAAAAACAAAGCTGAGAAAGTATCGCAGAGGAACGAGTCCATCACACTCTCCCTAGAAGAAGGTCCTCTGTGAAGGGGTTGGCCAAAGATGATAAAAACAGGGGTCACAAAAGAAACGAGCTTCCGTCGAAGCTCTCCCAGGAAAAAGGGTTCTCTTGTGTAAAGTTGGTTGTTGTTTTGCAAACTGTTCGCGAAGAAAACGAGTCCCTTCAAACACTCCCTGGAAGAGGGTTCTTGCGAACGGAAGATGGTTGCATGCGAAAGGAACGAGCTCCCTCGAACTCTCCCTGAAGAGGGTCCTTTGCAAGAAAAGATTGATTTTTGATAAAATGATAACCCGAAGGTTGAAATTGAGAATTTAAGACTTGAGTTGTTGTTTGGTTAGTACAAAGACTGAACCTGGAGGGCTAACTGATCAGTCAGCCAAACACTAGCGCGAGCGCTAGATGTTCCAGTACGAGCGCTGGATTTCGAAAAAAAAAAAAATGCCCCAGTACGAGCGCTGGGTTTTTGAAAAAATGCACACCAGTACGAGCACTGGATTTTCCAAATGCATACCAGTACGAGTACTGTGTTTTTGAAATGTATACCAGCACGAGCACTGCGTTTTTCAAAAAAGAAGAATTGAAAAGAATGAGACCGACATTCAAAGATACTTGAGAATTAAGCGAGAATGATTGTCGGTGTTTCAGGATCATCTCTTATCCTGAAGGGGAAGTTCAAGGAGAACTCCGATCCAAATGCGAGCATTAGATTGACAGGGAGATTCAAGTCAAAATTTTGAGAAGATGAGGACGTACAAAAGCGAAAACCCAAGTCGGGACTCAGTTTTTCAAATATAAGAAATGGGTGAGAATTGAGTTTGAAAAATTCGAATTCTCAACACAATAATCTATCCAATACGAGCATTGGATTCAAAAAGAAGTCCAAGTCGGAACTTGAGACTTCAAAAATAAGAATATACAGAAAGGGAAATCCGAGTCGGAACCCGGTTTTTAAATATAAGGAAATGAAATGAGAATTGAGCTTGAAAACTCGAATTCTCAAAACAACGATTTGTCCAACACGAGCATTGGATTCAAAAAGAAGTCCAAGTCGGAACTTGAGACTTCAGAAATAAGAATATACAAAAAGGGAAATCCGAGTCGGAACCCGGTTTTTAAATATAAGGAAATGAAATGAGAATTGAGCTTGAAAACTTGAATTCTCAAAACAACGATTTGTCCAACACGAGCATTGGATTCAAAAGGAAGTTCAAGTCGGAACTTGAGACTTCAAAAATAAGAATATACAAAAGGAAAATCCGAGTCGGAACCCGGTTTTTAAATGAGTGAAAATTGAGTTTGAAAAACTTGAATTCTCAGCAATGACTTGTCCAACACGAGCATTGGATTCAAAAGGAAGTTCAAGTCGGAACTTGAGACTTCAAAAATAAGAATATACAAAAAGGAAAATCCGAGTCGGAACCCGGTTTTGAGAAAAATAATGATAAGACGGAAAACGAAATCCTGAGTCGGAACTCATACGGGAAGGAAATGATTCCAACCCGGAAGCCGGAACTTGAAAGATTGACAAAAGCACGAATAGATTTTGATGATGAGGATGAGAGATTCATTTGAGATCTCTGACCCAAGGTGGCCTAAGGTCCGAATTTATTTATGATGGCTTCAGGATCTTCCTTATCCTGAGGGAACATAGAACAAAATTTGAGGTGAATTGAAGAATTTATGGGAAATAATTCAGGTTTATCCCTTTAACCTGAAGAAGAATAAAATTTTATAAAAATGGAGAAGAATTTAAATAGATTTATTGAAAATTTGTTTTGAAAAAGAATTCTCGCGGGTAGCAGCGATGCTCCTGCGAGGGGTATCAGGATTATCCCATATCCTGGATGGGAATACTTCGGACAACGAGGGTCAGGTTTATCTCTTAACCTGAGGGGATAAAGAAGGAAAAAGAAAACATCTTATGGGAAAGAGGCATCAAGTTTATCCCTTAACCTGAAAGGGTTGTAGAATAAAAGATCGATAAAATTTAAAAATTTGATAAAAACTTGATAAACTTGACAAAATGATAAAATGGATAACAAATCGATGAAAATTCAATTAAATCGGAAAATGAAATGGATGCAATTAAATAAAGATAAAAAGATTAACTGAAAAATTGACAAGTTTTTCAGAAAAAGGGTTCGTCTAATCCTGCCTGCATATGACGGAGGAAGACAAGTATAGATCAAAATAAAATGCCCCAGTATCAGGGAGAAAATGTGAGAATGTAATAGAAGATCATTGCTTTATTGAAGAAGACATTTTGAAGAGTACAGAAGGCTCAGAATGAACAATGTAAGTGAAAAATCGCTTCAAATGTAAAACATTAATAGGATCTGGCAGTTCCACTAAATCCGCGTTGATCAGACGATAGGAATTACGAGGCAATGCTTTCTTAACCACATAAGGGCCTTCCCAATTGGGTGACCACTTGCCCTTTGGCCGATGCTTGAAATGAGCTGTTGATCTGAGTACGAAATCATTAACTCGAAACCTTCTCTCAATAACTGACTTGGCGTAATGCCGAGCTATCCTCTGACGATAAGCTTGAGCGTGCTCTGCTGCCTTGAGTCTTTTCTCGTCTAATAGATCAAGTTGTACCAATCTCTGCTGCTGATACTGATAAAGCGGAAGTTCAATGAGTGACGCAAACTTGAGTGCGGGCTTCTGAACATGTAGAGGTAACACCACCTCCGTCCCATAAACAAGCTCTGAAGGCGTAGCATTGGTTGGAGTCCGAATGGTATTTCGGTACGCCCAAAGTGCATCGTGCATCTTCTCATGCCAATCGCGACCTATTTCCACTGTTCTTTCCAGAATGCGGATCAAAATCTTGTTGGTGGCCTCAGCCTGGCCATTCCCTTGAGGATAGTAGGGAGCTGAGAAATGGTGATGAATCCTGAATTTCGAGCAGAAAGTCTTCATCTTGTCATTTTTGAAATGGCTGCCATTATCTGACACAATATCATGTGGGACGCCGAAGCGGCAAAGAAGATTTTTATGAATAAATGAAACCACATGCCGGCCTTCTACTATTCGCAGGGTTACAACCTCGACCCATTTGGTGAAGTATTCTGTAGCTGCGAGAAAATATCGGTGGCCATTAGAAGCCGAAGGAGTGATCGGACCCACCATATCAAAGGCCCACATCGAAAAGGGCCAAGGAGAGACCACGGATTGTAAGTATGCGGCTGGCGCGTGAATGGAAGGTGCGTGCATTTGACATTTGACGCACTTCCTTACAAATTGATGGCAATCCTGTTGCATGGTTTTCCAGTAATACCCTGCCCGGATGATTTGCTTGACGAGTGTTTGGTAGCCGACGTGGCCACCACAAATTCCCTCGTGTGCCTCTTGGACAACTTCCATGGCTTCATCCTTATCTAAGCATCTAGCATACTCAGAACTGAACCCACGACGGTAGAGAGTATTGGCAAGGATGAAATAGCGGACTGACATGCGTTGAATTGCATGCTGCTCCCTTCTCGGCATGTCTGGTGGGAATTCACCAGTTTCGATAAAGCTTTTGATGTCTCGGTACCAAGGCTTCTCTTTCTGAGCGGCTTGGTTCACTTGTTCAGTTGGAATGTAGGCAGGTTGATCAAGTTTGCCGATCTCGAAGGAACGACAGGATTTACTGTCTTTAAAAGACAAGATAGAGCCTAAGCAGGCTAGGCCGTCGGTTATGTGATTGTATTCTCTCTTGACATGATTGAGCTGAAACTCTTCAAGGTTGCCTATGAGAGCTAAGGCAATCTTTTGATAAGGGACTAACTTTGAATCCTTGACTTGCCATTCAGCAGTAACTTGACTGACAACAAGTAATGAGTCACCGAAGGCATGTACTCTCTTGACATCAAAGCCTTGCAAAATCTTGAGGCCTTGTATTAGAGCTTCATACTCGGCCATGTTATGAGTACATTGGAAGTCGAGTTTGAGGGAATAAGGGAGCATCTCCTTTTCAGGGGTGATTAGCAAAATTCCAATCCCTATACCGGACATGTTTCGGGCTCCATCGAAGAATAGAGTCCAAACTGGGGATTCTTGAATACTGCAAATTTGATCGTCAGGGAAATCATCTTTTGCTTTGATCTCTTCTGTCAATGGGAAATCTGCTAACTGATCTGCGATGGACTGACCCTTAACTGACTTCTGAGAAACATATTCCAAATCGTACTGCATCAGGAGGACTTGCCATTTTGCAATCCGTCCAGTAAGGAAGGGCTGCTCAAGGATATACTTGAGAGGGTTAAGTCTCGACAGAATTTTGATCTCTGAGGCCATCAGATAATGTCTCAGCTTCTGACACATCCATACTAAGGCTAGACACGTCTTTTCCATCTGAGAATATCTCTTCTCATAATCGATGAAAGTCTTACTGATGTAGTAGATGGCATGCTTTATTCGACTGCCTTCCTCGTACTGTGCAAGAAATCTGCCACAAGCATTGTGGTTGACAGAAATATACAAGAGCAGCAGCTTTCCAAGTTCAGGTGGCTTCAGAACTGGTGGATTGAGAAGATACTGCTTGATGCGCTCAAATGAGAGCTGACATTCTGGTCCCCATTCAAACTTCACTTCTTTTCTTAGCAAGTGATTGAAGGGCTCGCATCTCATGGCTAAATTGGAGATAAAGCGACGGATGGACTGAATGCGACCCTGAAGGCTTCGCAGCTCTTTAAGATTGGTGGGGGCCGGCATATCAATGATTGCCTTCGCCTTGGCAGGATCCACCTCTATGCCTTTCTTGCTGATCATGTAGCCAAGTAGCTTGCCTGACTCTACCCCAAAGACACATTTCTGCGGATTGAGTCTCAACTTGTAGAGGATAAGTCTTTCAAAGACTTGGCCGAGAGCATCAAGATGATCCTCTCCTTCTTTAGATTTGACCAAAATATCATCTACATAGGCATCCATGTTCTTGTGCATCTGGTCATGGAAGATAACTGCCATTGCTCTCTGATAGGTTGCCCCGGCATTCTTGAGCCCAAACGGCATGACTGTATAGCAAAATGTACCCCAAGGCGTGGTAAAGGAAGTTTTGGATTGGTCACGAGCGGCCAATTTGATCTGATTATAGCCTGAGTATCCATCCATAAAGGAGAACATGGCATGGCCTGCCGTGCTATCGATCAGAAGATCCATGTTGGGGAGTGGATAGTCATCTTTCGGGGTGGCTTTGTTCAGATCTCTGAAATCGATGCAGATTCGGACCTTGCCATTCTTTTTGGGAACTGCCACGACGTTCGCCAACCAATCTGGGTACTCAATAGTCCGGATTAATCCTGCTTTTAATAATTCTTCAAGTCCTTCTTTAACTTGCGGTGCTACCCGAGGATCCATCTTTCTTAGTTTCTGCTTGATTGGTTTGCAATCTGGCTTCAACACAAGGCGATGCTCGACTAACTTGGAGTCTAAACCTGGCATATCCTTATAAGTCCAAGCGAAGACTTCCTGATGCTGCTTGAGGAAGTGGATGAGCCTTTCTTTCTCATTCGGACTCAAGCTGGAACCAATCTTGAGGATTTTCGGGTCATCTTCTGAACCGATGTTGACATCTTCTGTTGGGTCTTGAACCAATGATGATGGTTCATCCTGCTTCTGAATACTAGCGAATTCTGGCAAATTTTGAATTGCTGAGTCGAAATCTGCCAACTCTTCGATCCGCTCTGTCATTTTGCTGGCCTCTGCCCCTGCCTTTGTCTTGCAGGTTCTGGCCGGGTTATTTTGAAAAAAGTTGGTATTGATAATGAACTTTTTGAACGATTTAGGAGCCATGATCCCGGCAATCCTGAAAGCGAAAAGAAGGCCTTTGAGAAAAAGAGGTAAGATATTTTAAAAATGGCCTTTTGTACAGAAACAGAGAGCAACAAAATAGACGAGGATATAAGCAAAGAATTTGTGCACACCAAGATGAACAGAGAGAACAAACTTTCCATTGCTTAAGTAAACTTTGATATTTACAAGTGATGGTTCGAAGGAAAGAAAGAAACTGGGGCGGATCTTGCCCTTACAGGATGACATAAAGACAAAAAACAGAAATCACTGGCATTATCTTCTTTGCTGGGCTCCCTTGACGAAGGTGGTCTTTCTACCGGACGACTGACCTGTGAAACCCAAGCCTGTACCGGTGACATGCTGAGCGGGGACGATCGGCTCCAGAATGCCGTCTTCATCTTTGCCCAGGCCCTTGAAGGGCTGATAACCGTGCTTCATCAGAAGATCAAACCCTTTCTTTGTTTTTGAGAACCGAGGAAAAAGAGGATGATCCCGAAAGGAGGTGCAGTCGAGGCGCCCACCTAGCTTGAAAAAGTGGGGTCCCTGCCACTGAATCACTGCGGTGACATTTTCTGTCGGCTAGACTTCTTTTAAATTTAGCATATCCAGACTTTCACTCAGATTAATTTTTTCGATTTCCCGGATGCTTGGGATGTCTGCGGTGAAAGTAGGACGTGGAATCATGGGCTGTGGGAGTCGCTCTTCCGGGTCCTCTCCTAGGACCGTAGTGATCATGCCTCCCTTCGACCACTTGATGCATTGGTGCAAGGTTGATGGGACAACATTGGCATTGTGAATCCAAGTGCGCCCAAGTAGCAGATTGTATGTAGGTGGCACATTCACTACATTAAAGAGCACAGTATGCACCAAATAATTAATGAAGATTTCAATAAATATTTTCCCCTTGGCTGTCTGCCCATGGTTGTCGAAGCCGTAGATCGTGATCAGATCCGGGGTATATTCTTCTTCTTTTAGGCCCAATGCCTTGGCTGTCATCTCCGGACAGATATTGAGGCTGCTTCCCCCATCAACGAGCACATGAGGGACTGTCATGCCCCTGGTTCGTACCACTATGTAAAGTGCGTTGTTGTGGAACGAATGAGGTTTTGGCAAATCCTTATCCGAAAATGTGATTGGCGCATTCGTCATTGCTTGATTGACGATCTGAGCCATGTCTTGCGGAGTTGTGCTAGGTTTGATTTTGATCTTTCTGAGAAGATCTTCTAGCACTTGCTGGTGCTCAGGTGAAGCAAGGGTCAGATCCAGGATCGAAATGTTGGATAGAGCAGTAATTGGCTTCCGCACTGACCCTGAAGCCTCTTCTTTCCTTGAAGCTGCCTTGATAAAGCGCTTCGGGATTCTGGGGACTATCTTGGCAATTTCTGTCGTTGCCTTTGTTTTGCTAGAAAATGCAGTGACATCCGCCCTCTTGGCGGAAGACTGTGCTTGACGAAGGACCAGGACTTGATGCTGATCCTGAATGTCCTGACTAGAACACGGCTGGATGCTGTCCTGCAGAGAGAATGCCTGCTTCGTAATGACTGAAGCTGAATGCTTGGGAAATGGCTTGGACAAGATCTCTTGCTGTTGCTCATCCTCGTCCTCAATTAGCATGTTTTTGTCAATATAATCCTGAATCATGTTTTTGAGGACAAAACAGTGTTCGGTGTCGTGTCCGACAGTCCGATGGAACTTGCAGAATTTATCAGTCCATTTACCCATAGCGACGGGAGGATCTGCCACTTTGGGGAGTTTGATCATTCCCTTAGACATCATATATTCTAAGATGTCTTCGCGGGACTGCTCTAAAGCTGAAAATTCCCGATCATAACTCCAACCTTCGTGCTTCGACTTTTTTGGCTGCTTTGCTTCTGGCTGCGGCACTGATTGGACAGGTTGTGGCTTAACAAATTTTCCTTTCTGGGCTGCAGAGTTCATCCTTTCGACCTTGGAATGTCCTGAGTTCTTGTTGCGATTCTTCTTGTTCTTCTTTTTGCCAGAACTACTGCTGTTGTCTGAGAAATCCGTGGAATAAGCAACATGAGCTTTTTTCTTCTGCTCAGGGTTTCCTCGGACGAAAGGGTAACCCTCATATAGGCCATTATCCAAGCCGGTCTCGAGCCATTCAGCTCTCTCTATTAGCTTGATGAATGATTTGGCGGGCGAAGTGGAAATGAGGTTCTTCAGAGGCTGAGCAAAGTTGTTCAGGATAATCTGCAGGGCGTGCTCCTCTGGGATGGGAACCTTCATCTTGTTACAGGTGCTTCTCCACCTGTGGATGAATTCGCTGACTTTCTCATTCTCCATCTGTTTTAAATTGTACAGATGATTGAGGGTTGGTGAGGCTTCGACATTAAACATGAAGCGCTTAATAAACAAGTTCACGACCTTATCGAACTTTCTTAGTTCGATAGGATTAATGTGGTCTGCATACCACCTGGCCGCTACCCCTTCTAAGCTGCGAGGAAAGCAAATGAATAACGCCCGATTGTCTTTCCTGAAACGGCCGCATTCGGCATAAAAGGTGGCCAGATGAGCCTTAGGGTTGCTAGTTCCGTCAAATTTAAGGAACTTGCGAGGGAGATTTTCCAAATTGTCATCCCCGTCCAGACCATGATAAAAATCTTCGCCAGAGTAGGTTTGCTTGCCCTTGCTTTTGGCCTGAATATCCTTGATAGCCTGATTCATTTCTTTCATCTGCTCTTGCATCGGGTCATTAGCCGGAACGGGCTTGTTTATCGATTCGGGCTCTGCAGCGGTTTTTACAAACTGCGGCGAAGGATTCTGATGATAAACAAACTGTTCTTCTTCTTCTGATTCTTCTTCTACTGACTCTGTTTCTTCAGAAGTGGTGTTGGGCTGGACCTTCTTCTTGATGATTCTGACTGGCCTTTTCACAGTCTTTTTCTTTGGCTTGCTTTTTGGAGCAACCTCCTTCTGACCGGCTTCTGCCTGCTCTGACATCATCTTGGTCATCATCCTTTTGAACAGGTTGTACATCGCAGGGTCTATATCATCGGTCTGATTCTGACTCTGCCCCCTGACTGACTTAGGAGAGCTGACGGCCTCAACTTCACTGTCGTTGTATTGGGGAGTAGTCTCTTTTCCAGCTCTGGTTTGCACCATTTTGACAATGCCAGATGATTACTCTGAGAATAGACGAATGGTTAGAGCCTGGAGGAACTTTTGAAAAATGTGATTTTTAAGAAAAAGACATGAAAGAAGGAATTGATAGACAATTTAGATAAGTTATCCCATCACCAGGGATTGGGTCATCACAAATTTTGTGATAATTGTGTTACCATTTTGCGGCAACAAAATGCGCCTTATGACCTAGGCAAGGTCGTCCATCGTGATGAGAGATAATCGAGGACAAAATATAAGGAAGATGTCTCATCACTGGGGATGAGGTCGTCACGAGGATTGTAACCATATAAAATGAGATAAAATTTGGCCATAAAAAGTTTTTCATCAGAACAAAAAGTTGCATTTTTATTGACGATGAATTCAAATACAAAGAGAAGGTGGGCACACAATTCGCCACCATTCCCGATATTCAGAAGATACATTGGGTCCAGGAAATATAGACAAAGGAATGAAGGAATCCCAAGTGTATTTGGCGACGTGGTATGCTCCAGACCACTGATCCGACCGTAGATCGAATTCTGGCATGTTGCCGGTTGGGAAGCGAACGTTGGCTCGAACCTGCCGCTGCGAGAACTGTCTGAGGCATCTCTCTGGCTGATAGTCGACACAGAAGAATGGACCGAGCAATCTATAGCGCTTGTTACGAGCATAAGTGTAGCGAGGAACCGACTCTCGCCTGTCGAAGTAATCCCAAAGGATCTCCTCCTGGTGCAGATTCTCAATCGAAGCTCGATATTGAATGGCGGACTTTGGCTTCTTGCTGTTGAACCTGAAAGAGCTGGCTTTTGACGGCACATGTCGCAGGAACCAAGACTGCAAGGCATAAGTGCATCCTTCCACCAAAATGGTTTCTCCGAGGGCGAAACGAGCTAAACCTCTGTAGAGAAAGGCTAGAGCTGCCATGGATACTGAAAGCTGACGGGTCTGCCTGCTTCCCCATCTTCGAAAAAGTTGGGTGACTCTGACATCGATGAAATTCTGACCATCCTGAAAGAATGCCAGCCCCACTGTGCATAGGACCATGGCGTGCTGAATTCTTTCTTTCGCTGCTCGAGATAAGGTATCGACTTCTTCATAGGCTCCATACTTGTGATAGAGTTCAAACAGATCGATGAATTGACTTCTGTTGATCTCCGTGAGAGGCCAGGATCTGCTCCCTGTAGCTCTGGCCAATGCTTCTCGAACATCTATCCCTTTGACATTGATCAAGAACTGTTGTTCGACTGGATCATCTGGCTGACCAGCTGGTTCTGGCAATCCCATGATATCACTGAACTCATCCATTAGCAAAGTCATCTCTCCCCCATGGAAACCAAAATGTGCAGGTACGCGGATTCCATCGTTCTGCCATAGCTTGAATCAGACTGTCGTTGATGATTTGCTTGCCAACTGCCGATGCCATCTCCAATCCACAGTCATCCAAGTGGTCTGGGAACATACGTGAGAAGGCGGTAAACCAAGAATAGTACCACCGAGGGAAGAAGGTACAAGACTGGATGACCTGATGATCTGGGGTTCCATCCCTTATTTGATAGAAGACATGATCCCTGGGAAAGATAGCATCGAGAGATTCGGATGCCATCGAACTGATACTGAGGCAAAAGAGGAAGAGAATTAGGATGCAGGACTTACGGCTAGACTTTTGATGAGAGAAAAGGGATAGACATAGTTTTCTGGAAATTTTGTAAAAGATCAAGGGATTTTGAAGAAAACGTTTCCAGAGTTTTTAAAGAAAGATTGACACAAAAGAGAAAGAACGTAGGTAAAGGAGAAATATACACCCGGGGTTTTTGAAAATAGAGGAAGTTTTGAACAATACACCCAGGGTTTTGAAAGAGGTTTGATATATAAGAGAACACAAGGAAAACATTGCATAATCATAACTGCACAAACAAGGATGCGCACGCAGCATTCCCTAAAGGCTGACTCTAAATGCAATATTTTGAAATGGCTGATAGGACCTTAATCCTAACTCTATGGTTCAAATCATCTGATTCCAGTCAAGGTATGCCGATATACTCAAGCCGAAGCTCAAAGTACGTGGCATATAAAATATTTCTCCGGTTCTAAGGTAATGGCTTCCCAACATCCTTGAGCACCTACCGATATACCTCGGACTATGGCCCTTAGGTACGTGGTAGGGGGGCGCGAACCCAAATAAGTGGTCCAGTTGTGAGGCTCTCTCCTGAACTATGGTTCAGTGAGACAGCCCAGCAACGTGAAGACCGGGACAATATAAGTAGGGATGTTTTCAAAGTATGATCAACATGCAATAAAATCAGAAGGCTCTAATGCAAGTCCTAAAGAGATAGATTTAAATAAAGAAAAGCATACACTTGCATACATTGTTTTGCATTCAATCCCTAGAATTGAGGAGAGTTGTATTTAAAACCTAAGTCTAATGTGAACATGGATATAATCTCCTCAATATGGTCCTACCAAACCATACTTAGATCCTATATGCAAATAATGTCAGCTTAGGACAGAGTCTAGGCTCCTGAGGTTTGCATGGAAATGAAGCTGACATATGAAGAATAAAGACTTAGATTATATAAAAGCAAAGCAAAGGCATAATTCAACCAGACGGAGATGGGTCCCATCTCGGTCGCCAAACCTGTGATCATCGCAAAATTTTTCCTCTCTTCATGGTTTTTCTCTCTTCCTTCTCTTTTCTTTTTCTAACCTCTATTTTCCTCCTTTTTGAAGGGAGAAGAATAAAAAGAAAGAAAAGAGAAAGAGAAGAGAAAAGAAAAAGAAAGAGAAAGAGAAGAGAAAAGAAAAAGAAAGAAAAAGAGAAGAGGAACTCTTTTGCGCGGTCTCACTTGACCTTAATTTGAAAATATTTAGAAATTTAACTCGTCTCCGTTTTGAAAATGTTGCGGGAAGATGGAGAGACGGGATTTGCTCATCGGTACGAGGTTCGACCGTTCCTGGCGCCTTTACCAGGGGTAATCGAACCAAGGATCGAATCTATGCCTTCTGCTTTGCCTATATATATAATCTAAGAATTTATTCTAACTCTAAATGCACAAAGAATCATGCTTGTGCAATGCAAGGATGTATGCTCTTTTGAAAATTGATTTAGAAATTTCCAAGTATTCTGAGATGAACTTGGTAAAGGAGTGAAGAAATGTTTTAATCTAACTTAGAACTTGAGATAGATTAGAGGAGTTCTAAGTTTTTTTGAAGTAAATCAGGATTGGAAGAGTAAATGAGAAAGGACGACTTGAAGCTTTGAAATGAAAGGAAATGAAGTTTCGAAGTCAAAATGGACGTTGAATTTGAATTTGAATTTAGGAAAGGAAATGAATATTTGAGATGGAATTGAATTTGGATTTCTGAAGTTTTGAAATTTAGAATGGGTCTGGGAAATCCAATGGTATTTAAGAATAGAAAGAGATTCAGATTAGATGGAATTGAAATCTAGAATTGGAATTGGATTCTGGATCCTAGGCAGAATGGGATCCGAGATTTAGAAATCAAGATGGACTTGGATTCTGGATCCTAAAATGGAGTGGATCTGAAGTCTGAGATCCAAATGTAGAATTGGGTTCTGGATCCTAAGATAGATTTGGATCTGAAGTCTGAGATCCAACGTAGAGCTGGACTCTGGATCCTAATATGGATTTGGATCTGAAATCTGAGATCCAAATGTAGAAGTTGAGTTCTGGATCCTAAAATGGAAAATTGGGTCTGAAGTCAAAAAAAAATCCAAAGTGAAATTGTTTCTGGATCCTACAGTGGATTTAGACTTGAAATCTAAGATTCAAAGTGGAAGTTGAGTTCTGGATCCTAAAATAGATTCGGATCTGAAGTCTGAGATCTAATGTAGAGTTGGATCCTGGATCCTAAGATGGATTTGGATCTGAAGTCTGAGATCCAAGGTGAAATTGGATTATGGATCCTATAAGGAAAATTGGATCTAAGATCCAAAGTGAAATTGGAGTCTGGATCCTAAGGAGGAATTGGATCTGAGAAATGAAGGAAAGAGTTACTTGGATTTATGAAAAAGAAATTTTAAAAATATGATGCAATTCTATCCTAAATGATGAATGAATTTAAATTTTTGAAATTGGATTTTGAAAAGCTATTTCATTCTTTAAATGAATTAAAATAAGATTGAAGATATAATACATCCTTGACTATGGTCATTGAATGTATTATATAATAATCTTATATTTAAATTCAGGTGAAGAATGAAATACATTTGGTGCTTTTATAGGATTTAAAATGAAATTAACTCTCAATATACCCTGACTATGGCCATTGGTATATATTTTGAACTAATTTTAAGTTAAATTCTGATAAAAGAAAAAAATATTTAAGGAAAATATGATGAATTTTGAAAACGAATCCAGTGTGGATCCAGTGTTATTTCGTAAAAGATGAAAATCCTAAGTTTTGTCCATACCCTGACTATGGTCATTGATATGGATCATCAACTTAGGATCCATTACCTTTTATGAAAACGGTGTACGTGCCATTCGTGTTGTCATTGGTGAGAATTTAAGAAATGAAAGTAAAATGAATGAAAACAAGCAATTCATGATGGTTACAATGCTCATTCATTCTACCTAAGCTGGAAACATAAAGTTCTCATTAGTATCTAACTATTACAGATTTTGAATGAAATTGAAATTACAAAATTTCTTAATCTCAAGGGAAAGCCATACCCTTTACATATTCCCTGCAAAATTCAAGTGTTAATATACAATAGGAGCCACACATGAAAAAGAAAGATAGCACTTTATATATAAGGTGAAGATGCAATGAGTTATGGATGCTAGATAAAATATGTATGATAATGTGATAAATGGCATGAAGGTGTCTATGAAGGCTTAAGATCACTTTGATCTTCCTTAGAAATATCAGAGCAATAGGTTTGCTTACTGTCAACACTTTTGCTGTTATTCATGGATCTGAATATAGCTTGCATAACTGATGGATTCTCTAAGGAACCCTCTAATGGCAGCATCACATTTTAGGACAAAAGAAGCTTATCCTCGAAAACTCCTCTTCAAAGCACTGACTAATGTTAGTCAGTTCAGCAGATTATGTAAAACTTTCAGGTAATTTAGCCGCAAGGGTTGAGAAGAGGGCTGGAGAAAAAAAAAACTCACTCAGTCGATCCTAATCCTAGCTTTTTATTCTAATGGGGTAGTCATTTGATAGATCGAGCAAGATACCATTTTCTGCAAGTAATGGAGGTTTCCTGGGAATGACAGCTATTGACAGGCTGATGACTTGCAATGTGGCTGTTGAAGTGGGGAATGCCTATGGGTTTTCCTAAGGCAATGCATATACCTAATGAGGAAAATATGTGTATGAGAATGTCTAATGTCTTGGAGATGTAGTGAGCCTATGGACTATTGGGAGGTTACAGTAACTCATTAACTGCTATAAGGGTATATGGTAATGGGTCGGAAATGGGTAACTATAATGCTGGTGGAGGCAGAGTTGCAGGTAACGAGGTATCCAATTTCAGCTTAGCCAAACAAAATTTCTACAGAGGATTAGAGACCTGAACAAGGTATTCGGTAATCACACATATTTCGGTAAATCGGGGAACTTTATTTCAATCCAACAAGGCTTCCTATTTCAGTTCAGCAAATCATATGCTTTACTGGTTAAGGGAAGTCGGACTTCATAATGATGGAGTTGATTCCATGAAAACAACAAACATAATGCAGGAATGGAGGGGAAACGATTCCATCTTTGACAAAATGCTCAGAATTCAAGATACTTAGCTCTCCACCATGGTAGTGAAATTCTTCAGTCATACCGGAAACATATCGCAAGATGACTTCCTTTGGCCTCGAGATTTTCAACAATAATAATCAAAGGCCTGGCGATACTAGATAGATCAGTAGGTCCAATTGCTGAGATAAATTTAGACGTTAGTGATCCCATGAAACGATACAGAACCCTTTTGTCAATAACTCCCACCCTTTTATTTTGTAAGCAACATCAAACGACTTTCAAGCCTCCCGCCAAGTTCAGGAAAGGCAACAAATTCTACTTGGTAAAAAGAAAATGCTTGCATTGTTGCAGAAAATCTAACTACCAGTCTAGGTTTTCTGACAAGATAGTCCTGCCACAATTTCCAGAGTATACATTCCCGAGTTCTGTATATCGAATACCTGATATTCAAGGCGTCCATGGGCACCTTTTCAAAATTCTATGCAAACTCTTTGTTTGAGTTACTGGGTTTGTTTTTCAAAAGCTTGTTCTGGGAAAAAGAGTGCCAAAAAAAATGTACTTCCGCCCTAGAAGCCTTATCATGTCATTCCCTTGGAGTTTCAACCCAAACTCATCAACCTTCGAACCATTAATTCACATTATGGGATACCTTGTGGGTTTTCTCAGATGTCTGAAAGTATTCACTGGTAATTTGACGAAGCTAAGATCACTGTACTATACTCAATGCAATCAGCGACTGATTCAGGTTTTAATATAGAGACAGAACCTTACGAAACATTGATACTACCGTTTGAAACAAGAGATGGTAACCTTAGAGTCTCATAAGGATATTCAAAGTTATCTTCCTGGCATGACAAAAACATACATTGCAATAAATATTGAAGGAAAAACTGTACCTCTTGTCTTCATACCATAGCCTATCGTTATTAGAGACACAGCTTGCTGATTTGTTATAAGCTAAAAGGAGTCTTAATGCAGCAACTCAAATAAGAGAAATGTCATTTTGATTTCATTCTCAGATATAGTTTGCATTCCAAATACTCTTGAGCTCAGTTGAACAAAGAGAAAAAAAATTTGCAACTAATATCAAGAAAGAGAGCAAGCAGGGAGAACAAGACCGTAAAGAACAAACAGAAAACACAATGCAGAGTGGTCTTGATACAGGCCGATTATAAACAGTGGACTGAATATATACAGCAAAATTGGACGCAGGGCATGTACCTCGATGAATATGAGCAAAATCGACCAGAAGAATATATGATGTGGATCTCTTAGCGGGAGCATCTCATATCGTCTATAGCTCTGATTCTCATAGTGAAAACGATTCGGCTTGTGGTCTTACTGTGGAATCGAGTGCAACGAACAAAATCATTGAGTCGACCATCATCAGGGGTGACTAAGAAAGGATCCTTCTACTATTGCTTAACAACAGGTAATCGACAGATGATTATGTAACGACAGGTTCAGGGAGAAAGTAATTCGAAAATCAGCCAGTATCACCAGGTAATCAACAGATGATCGTGCTTAACAGATGGTCAAGATAATAATAAAAAAAAAAGAAAGAGAAAAAAAAAATCGGAAATCAACGGATGATTAAAACCAACAGGAATTCTATTCTCAAAACGCTAACCCATTATTATGAAGAGGTTGAAAATCAGATAAGATATACAAACTAAAATAAAACCGAACACACATTGTAATCGTATCAACACTCGATATAGACATGGAAGGAAAATGACAATAGAAGTCGGTAGCAGTAAGAGAAAAATAAAAGGAAATGTAGGAATTAAGCCATTCCATCGCTGTCGCACGGGGATGGGTCGAGATTGCACAAGCAATTCGATACCACCGATGGTGCGTATAATGGGGCCGACGTTTTATCATAGAAAGCATGCCGATGCTGCCATAAGCAGATCGACCTCGCATTATTCTGCTTTAAATGGGAAATAGATGGAAAAACAGAAAATAAAATCCAAGAAAAGAAAGGGGAAGAGTAGAAATGTTTTACCTCTGTGGGGCCTCTGTTGCAGGATCGATCCTGATTCCTTATCACAGGAAGCCGAATCGTGGATTTGTAGGGATTCTGGAGGAACGGAACCACCCAATTGCGAAACTCTTCACGGATGGGCAATCTTTCTCTTGCAGAGGATTTAAGTTCTTTCAGGTAGATACAGAGGAAATACTCTGAAGGGAGATCGTTCCTCAACTAGATGACGAATATGAGAAGAATCAATGGATGGTACTCCGGCGGATTAGCAAAGAACTCGATCAAGTGGGGAGGGAGATGGAGTGTCGATACGGGATGAATACGATAGAAAATGAATGGATCCCCCCAGAGGAAATCTTCTTTTCTTCCCTCCCTTTTCAAGAAGAAGGGGTGGCTCTTCTTAAAGAGAGCCTGGGTGTTTCGAGAATGGAGGTTGTTCCAGATTGAGGGTGAAGAACAGAGGAGTCAATTTTGAGATCGACGATGGAGAGCCTGTGATAGGGGGCACATGGGGGGTTTGGTGATGAGCGAAGGAGATGGAAGCATGCGAGGCCGTTGGAGATGGACGAAGGGTGGAGCAGGAGGTTCAACGGCGGGTGATGGAGGGTTTGCGAGAGGGAAGGAGAAGGTCCTGGAATATTCGGGGGGGGGGGGGGTTTGGTGAAAAGAGAGGGTCTTCGTAACCCTAAAAGAGAAACGATTTTTGTTAAGGAGGTCTTTTATAAAAATTTCCAAAAAGCCGGTCCCCTTTTAAAGATTTCTGAAAAAACTGGTTTTGGTTAAAAGAATTTTTTTTCAAAAGAGTTTTTCAAAAAGCCTGAATTTTGTTTCTTTTCTATATATATATTTTATTTTTTTATTCTTTTCTTCACTTTATATATATATATATATATTTTTTTTGGTATTTTTGAAAACAAAACTCTAAAACTAATTTTACAAAATTTCAAAATATTTATAGAAGAAAAGGTTTTTTTTTTTTTCTAAAAAAAAAAAAATTAATGTTATTTTGAGAAAATTTCTTCAGAAAATGGGTTTGGACCCAAGTTTTGAGAAGACGTTCGAGTTTTGAAACCCGAATCGAGAAGTATAACATGATGGATCCAAACGGACATCGGACGAAGTGCCTGAGCTTTTCAAAAGTTATTTTTGGAAATTTTGAGAATTTGACTTTAAACATTGGACAACGAAGCTCAGATTTGGATCTTTATCTGGATCCGGATCCGAAATTGAGTCAGATGAATTTAATTTCAACAAAACTTTAGAAATAAGATGGAATTTAGATTAAAAACTGACTCAATTGCCCAGAAAATGGGGACGAAGGGTAAAAAGGAAATATTTACAATATTTTGAAAATTTTGGGGTGTTCACAGCGCCCCCCTACCACGTACCTAAGGGCCATAGTCCGAGGTATATCGGTAGGTGCTCAAGGATGTTGGGAAGCCTTTACCTTAGAACCGAAGGGATATCTTTATATGCCACGTACTTCGAGCTTCGACTTGAGTATATCGGCGTACCTTGATTGAAATCAGATGATCTGAACCTTAGAGTTAGGATTAAGGTCCTACAAGCCATTTCAAATATTGCATATAGAGTCAGCTTTAGGGAGTGTTGTTTGCGCATCCTTGCTTGTATATCTATGATTGTGTGATATTTTATATCTTCCTTATATTTTCCAAAAACCTGGGTATATATTTTCAAAATTTCTCCTTTGTTTTTAAAACCCAGGTGTATTTTTCTTTCTCTTCTTCTTCTTCTTCTAAAAATTTCTTCAAAAATTCTTCTGATCCTGCCTGCAAGTTCTTCAAATTTTAAATCTTTACCATTTATTCTCAAATTTCATTTTTTCTCTTATTTTCTTCTAATTTTTATATTCATGTTTATATATTCATAAAAATCTCTTTTCGTCAAGAGATATCCTTTTTAAAATGATATTTTCTTTCATATTTTAAATTGGTTACTCTCCCTCGTAGAGTAAACAATACACATGTCACAAATTTTGTGGCAACCCAGTCCCTAGTAATGGGATACAAATTCTTTAGATTTCAACCTAAATCCTTCCTCTTGTCAAAACTTCTCCAAAAAGTTTTTTTGGTCTAAAAACCTCCACTTTCCTCTACAGAAAGCGTTGATATTCGAATATGGTTAAGACAAGAGCTGGAAAAGAAACAGTTCCTTAACTCAACGACAGTGAGGCAGAAGGGATGAGCTCTCCTAAATCAGTCAGGGGACAGGGTCAGAACAAGAAAGATGACATCGACCCCGCTATGTATGATATGTTCCAAAAGATGATGGCGAGGATGATGTCGGAGCAAGCCGAGGCCAAGCTGAGGAAGAAACCTGTAAAAAAGCAAGTCAGAATCATCAGGAAGAAGGTACAGCCGGACACTACTTCTGAGGAATCAGAGTCAGTCGAGGAAGAGTCAGAAGAGGAAGAGCAGATCGTCTATAAACAGAATCCTCTGAGGCAGTCCATAAAAATAGCTGCAGAAGAGCCCGAATCCGTCAACAAGCCCAAGTCTGGGGCTCCAGCAGAGGACCTGATGAGCAAGCAGATGAAGGAGATGAATCGAGCAATCAAGGACATTCAAGCCAAGGGTAAGGGCAATCAAACTTATACTGGCGAGGATTTTTACGATGGTCTAGATGGGGACGATAACCTGGAGAATCTTCCTCGCAAGTTTCTCAAATTTGACGGGACTGGCAACCCTAAAGCCCACTTAGCCACATTTTATGCAGAGTGCAGCCGTTTCAGGAAAGATAACAGGGCTTTGTTCATCTGTTTTCCCCGCAGTCTAGAGGGTGTAGCAGCCAGGTGGTATGCTGACCACGTAAATCTTATCGAACTACGAGAGTTCGATAAGGTAGTAAATCTGTTCATCGAACGCTTCTTATTCAACACTGAAGCCTCACCTACATTAAATCATCTTTATAACCTAAAGCAAGGTGAGACTGAAAGGGCAGGAGATTTCATTCACAGGTGGAGAAGCACCTGTAATAAAATGAAGGTACCCATTCTAGAGGAGCACGCATTGTAGGTAATCCTCAACAATTTCTCTCAGCCCATAAGGAGCCTCATTGCCACTTCCCCGGTGAAATCCTTCATCAAGTTGATTGAGCGAGCTAAATGGCTCGAAGCAGGAATAGAAAGTGGACTTTACGAGGGCACGCCTTTGGTCAAGAATGTCCAAGACCAGAAGAAGAAGGCGCAGTTCGCTCATTCAGTTGATGCCTCCTACAATAATCTTGGCAGCAACAACAAAAGAAACAAGAACCACAGTGGCAGCGACCCGAGAATAGATCAGGACAAGGGGTAGAAGGAGAAATCCTTTAAAAACAATGCTAAACCGCTTCCAATTGGCCTTCTGCAAAAGGGTGATATTCAAGAGAAGCCCAAGTACATCAAGTGGGAGAAAGATCGAGTCTTCACTCCGTTATCTGAGAGTTTAGAAGTGATTATGGATTACCTTTTGAAGCACGGGATGATCAAACTCCCTAAAATCGCAGATCCTCCCGTAATGTTGGGAAAATTCAAGGACCAATTTTGCAAATACCATAGGGCAACGGGGCACGACACAGAGCACTGCTTTGTCCTCAAGCACATGATACAAGACTGCATCAACAGAAGTGAGCTGATAGAGGACGAGGAAGAAGAGCGCCCAACAGTCCTGACAGAACCATTTCCGGATCACTCAAAGAATTGAGGATGCCCAAAGTTTTTTGCACCGTCATTTCCTTTTGTTAGTCGTCTTGTAGGGGCTAGTCAACCCAGTCTTCTATGAATCTTTTCCTTCAAAGTTCTTGTAAATATTCAGTCTTGTTATCAAACCTTTGCTTATCAATGAAATGTCGATGTTCTTTTTATCTTTTTACTTCCTTCTTTTGCCATACTGGGGCATTTAAATTCCTGTTCTTTCAAAATGCGGGACAATCCTGATATCATTCATGAGAGAAATGATATTAACTATGAGGGCTTTTCAAAAATCATGAAATTTCAAAAAGTCTTCGTTATGACCAAAGAATTCAAATATTCTTTGGTCCAAGCTTTGTCAAAAAATCAACCCTCGTGTTGATCATGTTTTCTAAAATAGATTTTTGAACCATTGCATTGAAGGATCAACCCTTGTGTTGGTCTTATCTTTCAAAAATAGGTCTCAAATCTTGTGTGGATCATATTTTCCAAAAGTAATTCGTCAAATTGTCATATTCAAAGATCAACCCTTGCGTTGATCTTATCTTCCAAAATGGGTTATAAATCATCATATTCAAAGATCAATCTTTGCATTGGTCTTATCTTCCAAAAATGGGTTTTAAATCATTATATTCAAAGATCAACCCCTGTGATTGATCTTATCTTCCAAAGTTAAAGATCAACCCTTGTATTGATCTTATTATCAATTTCGAACTGTTATTTTTAGAAATCAGATCTATTGTTGATCTTCTTCTTCAAAAATAGGTTTTCAAACCATTGCCTTCAAAAATTGACCCTCATGATGATCTCTTATGTTTGATTTAAAGGATCAGATCTCGCGCTGATCATTGTTCTTGTGGTGGATTTTCTTCCCCAAAATGATTTCTCACTTACCTTTTTTTAAAAAAACATTTTTCCTTTCAAGATCCCATATGCAGGGAGGATCAGAAAACTCCTTTTCTCTTAAATCTTGTAAATTTTCAGTTAATTTGGATATCTTTGTCAGTTTCATTCATTTTATTCATATTGTTATCAAGTTTACATCAATTTTATCAAGTTTTATCAAGTTTTTCCCTCAATTCTATTAAATTTTATCAAATCTTCTATTTCCCTTTCAGGTTAAGGGATAAACCTGATGCCTCTTTCCCATGAGGTATTTCCTTTATTCTTTTTTGCCCCTTTCAGGTTAAGGGATAAACTTGACCCTCGTTGTCCGAGGTGTACCCTTTTAGGTTAAGGGAAAAACCTGACCCTCGTTGTCTGAGGTGTTCCCGCTCAGGTTAAGGGATAAACCTGACCCTCGTTGACCGAGGTGTTCCCATTCAGGATAAGGGGTAATCCTGAGATCACTCGTAGGAGCAATAACGCTACCCTATGAGGATTCTTTTGTAAATACAAGTTTTGTCAATCTTTGTTGATTTTCTAGATCTATATCAATTTCCCTTCATTAAATCTCTTTAAATTTTATTCTTTTTCCCATTCAGGATAAGGGAAAATCCTGAGACCCCTCGTAGGAGCAATTACGATACCTATAAGGATTCTTTTGTAAATACCTGTTTTGTCAATCTTTATTGATTTTCTAGATTTATATCAATTTTCCTTCACTAAATTTTCTTAAATTCTATTCTTTTTCCCATTCAGGATAAGGGAAAATCCTGAAGACCTCTCGTAGGGGCAACAATGCTACCTATGAGAATTCTTTTTTTTGCAAATACAAGTTTTATCGATCTTTATTGATTTCTAAATTTATATCAATTTCTCTTCAAATTCTATTCTTTTTCCCATTCAGGATAAGGGATAATACTGAGATCACTCATAGGGGCAACCATGCTACCTGTGAGATTTCTTTTTACAAAAATAAATCAATTTCCTCAAATGTTCTACATTTTTTTTTCAAAGTTCTATATCCTTCTGTCTTCTCAAAGTTTATTCTTTCTATATTCCCTGTCAAGATAAGGGTTTAATCCTGAAAATTGGACCGCATACCTGGTCCATCTAAATCATAGATCATAAATTCTAAATCTTGTCATATCCCTTCTAAATTCAAGTCTCAAGTTATCTCTTCATAAAATCTTCTATTTCCCCTTCAGGATAAGGGATAATCCTGAAACCCCGACAATCATTTCTGCTACAATCTCTAAATATCTTAAGAATGCCGGTCTCCTTCCCGACTCTCAGTTGAAAAACCCGGTGTTCGCACTGGTTATTTTGCTAAATTTTCAAACCTAAAGATCAAGTTCAGTCACAAAACTCAGTCCTCGTACTGATTGTCTTTCAAAAGTCTCAATCTTAAATCAGGTCGTTAAATGAAATGTCCCAGCTACTTCGCTGGTCGTTAAATGATTAAATGAAATGTCCCAGCTACTTCGCTGGTCATTAAATGAAATGTCCCAGCTACTTCGCTGGTCGTTAAATGATTAAATGAAATGTCCCAGCTACTTCGTTAGTCATTAAATGATTAAATGAAAAGTCCCAGCTACTTCGCTGGTCGTTAAATGATTAAATGAAATGTCCAAGCTACTTCGTTGGTCGTTAAATGATTAAATGAAAAGTCCCAGCTACTTCGCTGGTCGTTAAATGAAATGTCCAAGCTACTTCGCTGGTCGTTAAATAAAATGTCCCAGCTACTTCGCTGGTCGTTAAATGAAAGGTCCCAGTTTTTACTGGTTGTTAAATGAAATGTCCCAGCTACTTCGCTGGTCGTTAAATGAAAGGTTCCAGTTTTACTGGTCAGAATGTCCAAAACCATAAATTGCAACTAAAGGTCATATCAAAATCTATATTGAATAAATATTTCACATAAGAGTCATGAAAACTTTGTCAATTTGCTAAAAAGCATTTGTTGATTCTAAATATTCTTACTGCACAAAAGGAATTACCTCAGATTACCTCTAGTATTTCCTTCAAAAAAGGTGAAACTTTTTGTGAAAAAGAGGTAAAATTCAAATCTTTTTCTTGTTGATCAACCAAAAGGATGAAATAAATACCCTCGGTATGATTAGCGAGAGAAACATTCGATGACATTGAAAAGCTGGAAGCGGATTGATATTGATCATAGTTGTGATGCATGTTTTAAGATGATTTTCTGGCAATCAGACAGTGGAAGTATCCTGAGCAATAAAAAGAATCCACTCAATCCATATCTCCTTATCCATTTTAAAGCTGCAATCAAATATCTGCAAAAGAGATCTCTCAATTGTCGTCAAGATGAAGGCGAATATGCGAGCAGACCCTCGGGGCCAAAGAAGATTTGGATCATCTACCGAGATGAAGGAGTTTGTGAAGGATCCTTCCAGGGAAAGTTCAGATCACCGTCGAGATGAAGGCGAGTGTGATGAACCTACCGACAAACCCTAAATGATATTTGATTTCTGCTATCATCAATAGACCCTTTGAGCCCATACCATCATATATAATCCCTGAGAAAATGAAGGATCAGAGCATCTTCGAGATGAAGGAGTTTATGACGTACCCTTCCCCTGAAAAAGAGAGAAAAGTCAGGACATATCCAAAATGGAGGATGATTGTAAAAAGCCCGAAAAAGTTCAATGACTCAAAAAGAGTGCAAAAAGATCATCATGAGAAAACACTCAGATATCAAACTGCCTAAATTGCCAGGAGTCATCTTTTATTATGCAAAATATCTGTTATCAATATCTTTTCTTTACTTGCTTTTATGAAATTGAGAATATTTCTTCTCTTCTTATGTCAGGGAAACGGATAACTTCCTTGAAGAAAATCATCAGCGCTAAAATTTTGAATTTGACTCTTAAAGACCGAGAGGTTAACCTCGTTGGAGGAAATACTCTAGGTAAAAGAGGGAATATCTTTGCACACATGTGCACATTTTCAAGCGTTGAAGTCAACTATAAATTTATCTTATTGGCAAAATTTTCTAGATATTCTAAGAATGAAATAAGTATTCAATATCCATTTTGATGCAATCTAGCATTGTTTATATCTTCCAGAAGAGTTACCCCATTCAGTTGAAGTATCTCTCATGTCCCATCATGGTTTCGAGAAATCCGTATGGTTGTTCCCACTCAGGTTAAAGGTCAAAACCTGTATTTTATGCGAGAGGTCATTAAATTCAAAAGCTATTTTCAGTCTCAGCAATGAGACGCCCAAGACCATTCCTTTTTCAAAGCTTCAGGGAATTCCATCTTCCTCCTTTCGCAAACTCCTTTCGGATTTGTTCGTCCAAACTCCGAATGTCCCATCATGGTCTCTTCACTCGAGGATTCCATTTGGTTGTCCCCTTCAGGTTAAGGGTTAAGCCTGAACCTCATGCCTCGAGGTATTTTCCTTTTTCAGGTTTTGGTTAAACCTGAATCTCGTCCCAACGAGTTTCCCTCATTTTGGCGAGGTGTTTTCTTCCAGTCCCATCATGGTTCTTCCCATCGAGGAATCCATGCTTTGTATATCCATCCAGGACAGGATCCTACTTGAGCTTCATCTCATGAGGCGTTTTCTAAAAAATGTCCCATCAAGGTCCTCACATATTCCTTTCCCCATTCAGGTTATTTTGAGATATATTCGTCCCATCCAGGTTAAGAGCTAAACCTGAGTCATTCAGAAAAGTTGATCTTGTCTCACCCATGAGACTTGATCAAAATTCTTATCTTTCATCATTTTCGGGATCTTCACCTAAAAGTCCCATCACGATTTCCTCATCTCTATTATTCAGTCATATCATTTCTGAGGATTTCGTCTCCCCCCAAGCTATTCAGGATAAGGTATTAAGCCTGAAACCATGTCTTTCAAATAAATTCTTCCACACCCAGTTCAGATCTGCTGACTGGGGCATTTTCAAAATTTGGAGTGTTATCTTTGCCACTAAGCTCGGCTTTCAACCGGCTTTGTAGCAAAGAGGGGCATCTGTAACACCCCAAATTTTTCAAAATATTTTTAAATATTCCCTTTTTGCCCCTAAATTCATTTTTGAGCAAATGAGTCATTTTAAATCTAAATTCTAGTTCGTTTCTCAAGTTTTACTGAAATTAAAATTTCTTTTATATGTCTGACTTGATTTCGGATCCGGACCCATTGTCAAGATTCGAATCTGAGTCTCGTTGTCCAAATTTTTAAAATTATAAAAAATACCAAAAATAGTTTTTAAAATAGCTCGGACAGTCCATCCGACATCCGTTTGGATCCATCACGTTGTATTTCTCGATTTGAGTGTCAAAACTTGAACATTTTCTCAAAACTTGGGTCCAAATCCATTCTTCTGAAAGAATTTTTCCCCAAAATAACCCTGACTTTTCAGAAAAACCCTCTTTTGTAAATATTTCGCAAAAATACAAAAAAAATAGTTTTAAATCTTTAATTTTAGGGTTTTATTCTAAAAATGTCAATATATATATCTATATATATATATATATATATATATATAAAATGTCAAGAAAGAAACAAAAAAATAAATAGAAAAAGAAAAAGCACAAAAGGTGACCTTTTGAAAACACCCTTTTGAAAAATTGAGTTTTGGAGAAAAACTTCTTTTGTAAAAATTTATTAAGGAGACCCCTCTGTGGAATTTAAAAGAAATTACAACGGCCATCGCCTTCATCACCCTCTCCTCCCGTCCATCTTCAACAAACTCTTCCCTTCTAGAGTTCTCCTCTCCATCTTTAAAAAGGGACGAAGACTCTCTTCCTCCGGATCCGTTTTCCACCCTTCCCCCTTTCCTCTTTCCTTCAGATCGCTTCTTCACCACCGCACCCCTCTTCTGCAACAAATCATCTTCTACCCCTCCACCTTCTTCTCCTTCACGGATCCGAGATCACCCCTCCATTGCATGCTCCCCTAAATCCTCCTTCCTCCTTCTTCCCTGGTCCTGTTCCCCTTATTTCTTCTTGTTGGCTCCTCCCCCATCAATGGAAGGAGCTTCAATCCCGAAGCAATAGCCACGGCATCTCCACTTCGTCGATTTCGCATCCTCTTCCTTCCTCCTTCAGATTTTCGGCAAAAACTCAGAATCTACGCAGGAGGCATCATCCTGTGGCAGTAACATTCAGGTGAGGCATTCTTCAGAATCCTTGCAGACTATGCGTCACCAGTGGAGTAAAGTGTAGATCTGCCAGCCTTTCTTCCTCATTCGGTTTGAACGGAACTCTGCAGCCCAGCTACTCTTTCATCCAAAATTTTGCAATTACAGGTAAGTAACTGCCCTACATTCTCCTCCTATTTTCTATAAATACTTTGTTCTTTTCATTTTCCAGCATTTTCTGGTTTGATCTTCCTGCTATTCTGTATTTATTCCTTTTTTTTTATCTGCATCTTAGGGCACAATAGGTAGGGACCGGCCTGCATATAGCAGGACCGACCCACCTGCGTGCTAAATCAAAGGAATACAGTCATTCCAACATTCTTTTTTTTTTTCTCTCTTCTTTTGTTGTGATTTCCTATATGTGCTTTGATCTCTTATGCGACTTTTCTTATTTTCGTTTTTCGGTGCCTTGTATCTATTAAGTGACTGAGTTTCCAATTTGTATTTCCCTTTTATCCAATGTCTATATTTCTACATTCCTCCTTGAGGTCTGTTTATAAATTCATCCATCGCAAATCGATTTTGTATTGCCGAAAGTGGTTATCCATTTACCACTACTATCTTGATGAGGCTATTTCTGCAGAAATCAGTGTGTCGTTTGTGAGCCTTATAACAGCATCTACTGCATGGTTAGTTCAAAAAAAAAAAAAAAGAAGAGCGGATGAAATTCTTTTATATGATCCGGTTTGATGGAGCTGAGATATTAAGGTATCTAGTCGTTTGGTGGTTTGTCATGGCAAGCCATTTGAATTATTTGTATTTTACTTATTCAGCAGGATGATTATTTACCTTCACACATGTCGCAGGAGCATCCCTACTTTTGAGTCTCCAGCATATGTGCACGATTGTGTTTTGGATGACTTTCCTGTACAGAATTGTGACATCCGTGCGTTGGGGTTTTGATTTGTTGTAACGCATGTATATTCTGGTTGCATTTCTAATTGCTCCTTTTAGCATGGTTTGGATTTAAGATATTTTAACTCAATGTCGAGCTGGTTGATATAAATTCTGCGCAAAATGTCCAGTTTCGTTGGGCAGGAGAATGTCAGGGCCTGCACCGATATTGCAGGCTTTTGGGAGGTTGCATAAATGAATCCCAACATTTCCTTATGTTCATACTGTGGAACCCAGCATTATTGAAACTCGCAGAACGATGCTTTCAAAACTCTGAAGATTACCTGCCATGAACATTTTGGCATGACAAAAGCAGTGGTTCATTAAGATCAGAAAGTGTTTCCTTCCAAGTCAAAAGGACATTTTTTTTTTTTTGGCTCGAGTGATAATTAGGTAGGTCGAGGTTCCCAGGCTGAGGTAAGATGGCTCACATAGCCATGATGGTATGATGCTTCCAATGTCTGTGATATATATTGTTGATATCTTTATTTTTTTTTTTCTCATTAGATGTTGTGGCTTTGAAAGTATTGATACAGCCAAAACACCCGAGATTGTTGCAGCATGTTTTGTCACATATTCAGAACGATTGCTGGTTATCAACCATTTGAAGCTTGTGAGGAATCAATAGTTGATGCTGTAGAAAATCAGCTGCAGCTCATCAATCACATCTATCATATTTTCGTAGCCATTCCATTTACTTCCTGCAACACACATTATTCACATTATATCCCTGTTTTATTTATTACACTGACACCATTTCAGCTCATGTATGTCACTTTTTGTTGTTCATCTTGTTTTCATGCCTATTGCACTTAATCACAATGCACATACACTCACTCAACATCCTCCCCCACCACTTTATCACACCTCACTCACTGTCATATGTGCGCAAATTTCAGTGTTCACTTCACTGCATCAAATTGTGTATATGCATAGCCGATGGGTGTAACCAACTGATATTTAGCAATTTTTTTAGGCATAGGTTCTCACGCACTTAGTCATTTCACTCTATGTCATTCCATTTCTCATAACAATGACAGCCTACCTACACACTGGGTTTGATTTATTCACTTCAGCAAATTCCCCTTTGCTTCTCCCAATTAGACATGAGGGGAGATCTAGGGAACTTCAAGATATATCTACCAGAATATTATAATTTCAAACAGGATCATGATTGAGGAAGAGAGCACGAAAAAAAATGCAAAGGAGTCATGTGGCATCCCTATCATGCTTGCAGAATAAGGCATTTAGCTGCAAACTGCAAGGTGATGGGGATGCAAGTGAAGGGCTGCCTGAACTCAAGGATGGACCAGGGAAGGTGTTAGCAGCTGAAAATTCATTAAGCAATGGGACCATTGGACCACCAAATAGTGGCTATTGTAGGCCTGTATACCAACAAGATTTCTTTGCATAGCCGAACTTTCATGATGACTGTGAAAAGATGCAACAGAACCAGTGGCATGCCTTCCGAGAGAGCTATTTTTATCCATTTAATAGGGATTATTCTTTCCCATCGGAAAGTGAAAAACAGTATGTGCCATACGGGATGCAGTTTCTAGCTTATCCACCAGATGTCCAGTTTCAAGAATTTCAGTACTTTGTAGTCATTGATTTTGAGGCAACTTGTGACAAGGAAAATAATCCTCATCCACAAGAGATTACTGAGTTTCCATCTGTTATAGTAAACAGCATGACTGAGCAGCTGGAAGGATATT
The DNA here is from genome assembly GCF_984573655.1 of Nuphar pumila. NCBI lineage: Eukaryota > Viridiplantae > Streptophyta > Magnoliopsida > Nymphaeales > Nymphaeaceae > Nuphar > Nuphar pumila. Next base: position 78,336,815 of record NC_143249.1, on the reverse strand, counting down.
TTCAGACATATGTTCAACCTGCTTATCATCAGCATCTGACAGATTTCTGCAAGGAGCTCACTGGCATCCAGCAGATTCAGGTGGATCAATCTCAGGATTCCATTCCATGAAGTATTTGGTGATGTCCGCTGCAACCTCAAGGAGGCTGTCCAGCTGGCTGGGCTAGCTTGGGAAGGTCGTGCTCATTATGGCCTGGATGATGCTAGGAACACTGCCAGGCTGCTTGATAATCTCATGCGGAGAGGGTTAAGGTTCTCGATAACTGACTCGCTCATGTGGCAAACACCTGCACACTCCCTGCATATCTTCACTACACAGTATAAATGCATGTTTGTTGCATCCATACCCCATATACAGTATTGCCTGTTAGCCACCATTACCATCTTTGCGTACTATGTTCATCACTGCAGCACATTCCCATTGTATACTCACACTCTCATATATCCACACACTTACCACTGTTGCACACCGTCACACTTGCTGTTTACTTCCTGCAACATCTCTTCATTCATGACTCACCTGCAACTTCCTTGTTGGCTACCCATTGGCATCTCGACTTATCATTCAATCATTGTTATAGATGTCAATTCGCAGAAAGTTGATCCATCACCTACAATTTGTGGAAATCGTTATTTCATCAATAAGATCGGAGTGATGTCCTGTTGCAATGGTTAACCGAGTCAGTAAAAAAAATCCAATCTGTCGGTTCATGGATATACTAAACCCAATGATTTGTACCTGATTCTTGACTTAAATATTTGGTATGTTACATGCATTTCCTCATGTAAAAAAAAAATCATTAGCTTAAACATCCATTTACTTTTAGTCTTTTAGTTTGACATATTCTATATACATTCTCACACTCAGCTTTCCATCAGTTTGAGATGCTTGTCCATATGCAATTTTTAATGAGAATAGTATCTTGTTCTCAATTAGAATTGATACAACCATGTGTATTTGCATTTCCAACCTAATTTCTTCCACTCTCTTTTATCTGTGCCTTGTAATAATTTTGTTTTGCAGGGAATATGTGGAAGATATCATCATTGGGAGTTGTAAATTCAAATCTTATGTAATAGCTAGATTTAAACAAAGGATTTACATTTCCTGTCTTAGATAGAATGAATGAGCATTGTAAATATCATGAATTGCTTGTTTTCATACATTTTTTTGCCTTTTATTTTTTTATTTATTATTTTTTTTTTTTCAAAATCTCACAAATGGGACCACGAATGGCACATGCACCATTTCATAAGAGGTAATTAATCCTAAGTTGATGATTTACATCAATGGCCATAGTCAGGATGTAAACAAAACTTAGGCTTTTTATCTTTTGTAAAATAACACTGGATCCTCTTCAAAAATCATCATCTTTTCAAATCTTTCCTTCTTTTATTAGAGTTTAACTTAGAATTGGCTCAAAATATATACCAATGGCCATAGTCAGGGTATATTGAGAGTTAATTCCATTTTAAACTCTATAAAAGCACAAAAATTGTTTTATTCTTCACCTGAATTTAAATATAGATTATTATATAATACATTCAATGACCATAGTCAAGGATGTATTATATTTTCAATCTTATTTCAATTCATGCAAAGAATGAAATATGATTTTCAAAATCCAATTTCAAAATTCTTTAAATTCATTCATCATTTAGGATAGAATTGCATCATATTTTCAAAATTCTTCTTCATAAATCCAAGTGATTCTTTCCCTCATTTCTCAGATCAAATCCTATTCATAAATTCAAATTCCACTCTATTTTCTCAAAAGGATTCAAGAATTCAATTTCAAGGTCCCATTTGACTTTGAAACTTCAGAATCATCTTGTATTTCAAATTCCAAATTCTATCTCAAATTCAAAGTCCAATTTGACTTTGAAATTCCAAAATCATTTTTGTATTCAAACTTTAAATTTCCAATTTAAATTCAAAATTCAATTCAAAGGTCAATTTATACTTTGAAATTTCTGATTCATCTTCTGGTTCCAAATTCAAACTTCAAATTCAAAGTCTAAATTGACTTTGAAATTCATTTGTATATTCAAGATTCAAATTCTAAATTTCAATTCAAACTTGGAAGTTCTTGATTCATCTTCCGAATTTATAAACTCCAAATCCATTTTAGGATCCAGGATTCAACTTTCATATTGGATCTCAGACTTCAGATCCAATTCCACTTTAGGATCCAGAATCCAGTTTCACTTTATATCAAATTCCATTTTTAGGATCCAGAATCCAATTCCACCTTGGATCTCAGACTTCAGATCCAAAATCTGTTTTAGGATCCAGAACCCAATTTCATCTTGGATCTCAGACTTCAGATCCAAATCCATTTTAGGATCCAGAATCCACTTCCACTTTGTATCCCAGACTTCAGATCCAAATCCATTTTAGGATCTAGAATTCAATTCCATCTTGGATCCCAGATCCAAAATCTATTTTCAAAATCGGATCCAATTCAGATTTCAGATTCAAAGATCTAGACTTTAGATTCGAATTCCATTTTGAAATCCATATTTCAAATCAAGTTCTATTTTCAATTCCAACTTTCAAAGCCAATTTCATTTCATTTCCAGATTTCGAATCTAAATCCACTTACAGATCATGTCTAGATTTCTTAAAATTCATTTCTATACCATTTGGATTTCTCAGATCCATTCCAAATTTCAAATCTTAAATTCAATTCCACTTTCAATCTTATCTCTTTTCCTAAATCCAAGTTCAAAGTCCATCTTCTAAAAACCTTGAAAATTTCCTTTCCCTCCCCTTTATCTCAGCTTTAAATTATTCTCTTTCCAAAGTCAAGATTTATTCTTCCAACTCTAAAGACTTAGAACTTCTCTGATCTATCTCAAGTTCTAAGTTAGATTCAATCATTTCTTCACTCCCTTACCAAATTAATCTCAGAATATTTGGAAATTTTCAAAACATCTTTCAAAAGAGCATACATCCTTGCATTGCACAAGCATGATTCTTTGTGCATTTAGATCTTTAGGATAAATTCTTAGATAATATTTAGGCAAAGCAAAAGGCATAGATTCGATCCTTGGTTCGATTACCCCTGGTAAAGGCGTCAGGAACGGTCGAACCTCGTACCAACGAGCGAATCCCGTCTCTCCATTTTTTCCGTAAATTTTTAAAATGGAGGCGAGTTAAATTTCTAAATATTTTCAAATCAAGGTCAAGTGAGACCCCGCAAAAGAGTTCCTCTTCTCTTTCTTTCTCTTCTTTTCTCTTCTCTCTTTCTTTTCTTTCTTTTATTCTTCTCCCTTCAAAAAGGAGGAAAATAGAGGTTAGAAAAGGAAAAGAGAAGGAAGAGAGAGAAACCACAAGAGAGAAAAAATTTTGCGATGATCACACCAGACCACTTGGATGATTGTGGATTGGAGATGGCATCGGCAGTGGGCAAGCGAACCGTCAACGGCAGTTTGATTCAGGCTATGGTAGAGCGATGGAATCCACGTACCTGCACATTCTGGTTTCCATGGGGAGAGATGACTCTGCTAATGGACGAGTTTAGCGACATCATGGGATTGCCAAAGCCAGCTGGCCAGCCAGATGATCCGGTCGAGCAGCAGTTCCTGATCAATGTCAAGGGAATAGACGTTCGAGAAGCATTAGCTAGAGCGATAGGGAGCAGATCTTGGCCTCTCACCGAGATCAGCGAAAGTCAGTTCATCGACCTGTTCGAACTCTATCGCAAGTATGGAGCCTACGAGGAAGTTGACACCTTGTCCCGAGCAGTGAAAGAAAGAATCCAACATGCCATGGTCCTATGCACAGTGGGATTGGCATTCTTTCAGAACGGTCAGAATTTCATCGATGTCAGAGTCGCCCAACTCTTTCGAAGATGGGGAAGCAAGCAGACCCGTCAACTTTCAGTGTCCATGGCAGCTCTAGCCTTTCTCTACATAGGCTTAGCTTGTTTCGCCCTTGGAGAGACCATTTTGGTGGAAGGATGCACGTATGCCTTGCAATCTTGGTTCCTGCGACATGTGTCATCAAAAGCCAGTTCCTTCAGGTTCAACAGCAAGAAACCGAAGTCTGTCGTTCAGTATCGAACCTTGATTGAGAGTCTGCACCACGAAGAGATCCTTTGGGATTATTTCGACACACGAGCATCAGTTCCTCGCTACACTTATGCTCGTAGCAAGCGTTATAGATTGCTTGACCCTTTCTTCTATGTTGACTATCAGCCAGAGAGATGTCTCAGATAGTTCTCGCATCGGCAGGTTCGTGTCAACACTTGCTTCCCGACGGGCCACATGCCAGAGTTCGATCTGCAGTCGGATCAGTGGTCTGGGGCATACCATGTAACCAAATACACTTGGGACTCTTTCATTCCTTTGTCTGTGTTTCCTGGTCCTAATGTATCTTCAGAATATCGAGAATGGTGGCAAACTGTCTGCCCACCTTCTCTTTGTATTTAAATTTCATCATCAATAAAATTCCAACTTTGTGTTCTGTTAAAAAGCTCTTTGTGGCCAAAATTTTATTCTTTTATTTTTGTTTTATGTGGTCACGATCCCCGTGATGACCTCATCCCTAGTGATGAGACTTTGCCTTATATTCTTCTTCAAATTATCTCTTATCATGATGGACGACCTCGCCTAGGTGACAAGGCATATTTTTCCGTTACCACAAAATGGTGACGCAATTATCACAAAACTTGTGGTGACCCGATCCCTGGTGATGGGATAACTTGTTTAATTGTCTATCAATTCCTCCTTTCTTGTCTTTGTCTCAAAAGGTCATGTTTTCAAAAGTCCTTCTGAGCTCTAACCATTCCTTTATTTCTGCAGAAATCATTGGCATTGGCAAGATGGTTCAGACCAGAGCTAGAAAAGAGACTGCTCCTCAGCACAGCGACAGCGAAGTCGAAGCAACGAACTCTCCTAAGTCAGTCAGAGGGTAGAATCAGGGCAAAACCGATGATTTAGATCCTCCTATGTACAACCTGTTTAAGAGAATGATGACCAGAATGATGTCTGAGCAAGTTGAGGCCAGTCAGAAGAAGGTCGTTCCGAAGAGCAAACCGAAAAAGAAAGCTGTGAAAAAGCCAGTCAGGATCGTCAGAAAGAAAGTCCAGCCTGACACCACTTTTGAGGAATCGGAATCAGCCGAAGAAGAATCAGAGGAAGAAGAGCAGTTTGTCTACCATCAGAATCCTCCACAGTAATTCGTAAAGATCGTTGCAGAACCCGAATTTGTAAATAAGCCTATTTCAGTTAATGATCCAATGCACGAGCAGATGAGAGAAATGACTCAAGCCATTAAGGATATTCAAGCCAAAAGCAAAGGCAAACAGACTTACTCTGGTGAGAATTTTTACAATGGCCTAGATAGAGATTACAATCTGGAAGATCTCCCTCGCAAGTTCCTTAAGTTTGACGAAACAGGCAACCCTAAGGCTCATTAGGCCACTTTCTATGCTGAGTGCGGCCGTTTCAGGAAAGACAACCGGGCGTTATTCATTTGCTTTCCTCGTAGCCTAGAGGGTGTAGCGGCCAGGTGGTATGTAGACCATGTCAATCCTATCGAACTACGAGAGTTCGATAAGGTCGTAAACTTGTTTATTGAGTGCTTCATGTTCAATGTTGAAGCCTCACCAACTCTTAACCATCTGTACAATCTGAAGCAGAACGAGAATGAGAGGGCTACCAAATTCATCCATAGGTGGAGGAGCACCTGTAACAGAATGAAGGTTGCCATCCCAGAAGAGTACGCCCTATAAATTATTTTGAACAACTTTGCTCAGCTTCTGAGGAACCTCATTTCTACATCGCCCGCAAAATCATTCATCAAGCCGATTGAGAGAGCCGAGTGGCTCGAGACCGGATTAGACAACAGCCTGTATGAAGGATATCCTTTCGTCAGAGGGAATCCTGATCAAAAGAAAAAGGCCCACATGGCTTACTCCACGGATTTTTCAGACAACAGCGTTAGTTCTGGCAGCAAGAGAAGCAAGAAAAATCGTAACAAGAATGCTGAACACCCTAGGGCCGAAAGGACAAACTCTGCAGTCTAGAAGGGAAAGTTTGTTAAGCCACAACCCGTCCAGTCAGCACCTCAGCCAGAAGCAAAGCAACAAGAAAAGCCAAAACACGAGGGATGGAGTTATGATCGAGAGTTTACAGCTCTAGAGCAGTCTCGTGAAGACATCTTGGAATATATGATGTTGAAGGGAATGATAAAACTCCCCAAGGTGGCAGATCCTCCCATTGCTATGGGAAAATGGACTGATAAGTTCTGCAAGTTCCACTGGACTGTGGGACATGACACCAAGCACTGTTTTGTTCTGAAGAACATCATCCAAGATTGCATCAACAAGAACTTGTTAATCGAGGATGAGAAAAAACAGCCAGAAATCTTGTCCAAACCATTTCCTAAGCATTCAGCTTCAGTCGTCACAGAACAAACATTCTCTCCTCAAGGCAGCATTCAACTGTGTTCCAGTCAGGACATTCAGGATCAACATCAGATCCTCGTCCTCCGTCAAGCACAGTCTTCCGCCAAGAGGGTGGATATTACTGTATTTTCCAGCAAAAAGAAACCAAACCAGAAGCCAGCAAAGGTGACGGCAGAGATTGCCAGGCCGGTTCCCATGATTCTGAAGCGCTTCGTCAAGGCAGCTTCAAAAAATGAAGAGGCTTCAAGATCAATACAGAAGCCAATTACTGCTTTATCCAATATCTCTATCCTGGATCTGACCCATGCTTCCCCAGAGCACCAGCAAGTGCTAGAAGATCTACTACGAAAGATCAAAGTCAAGCCTAGCACAACACCGCAGGACATGGCTTAAATCATCAATCAAGCAATGACGAATGCACCAATCACTTTTTCTGATGAAGATTTGTCGAAGCCTTATTCTTTCCACAACAACGCTCTCTACATAGTAGTGCGGACCAGGGGCATGACAGTCCCTTATGTGCTAGTTGATGGAGGCAGCAACCTCAACATCTATCCGGAGATGACGGCCAAGGCTTTGGGTCTGAAGGAAGAAGAGTATAGCCCAAATCCGATCACGATCTATGGTTTTGACAACCACGGGCAGACAACCAGGGGGGAGATGTTTCTCAAGATTTTCATCAACTACTCGGTGCATACCGTGCTTTTTCATGTGGTCAACGTGCCGCCTATATACAACCTTCTTTTAGGGCGCACTTGGATCCATAATGCCAACGTTGTTCCTTCAACCCTTCACCAGTGCATCAAATGGTCGAAGGGAGGTATGATTACCACAGTTCTAGGAGAGGATCCGGAAGAGCGACTCCCGCAGCCAATGATTCCCCGTCCTACTTTCACCGCCGACATCCCGAGCATTCGGGAAGTCGACGAAATCAATCTAAGTGAAAGCCTGGACATGCTAAAGTTAAAAGAGGTCCAGCCGACAGAAAGCGTGGCAGCAGTAGTCCAGTGATAGGGACCTCGCTTCTTCAAGTTAGGCGGGTGCCTCGATTGCACTCCATTCAAAGATCACCCTCTGTTTTGCCAATTTGCAAAAACTAAGAGAGGGTTTGATCTCCTGATGAAGCACGGTTATCAGCCCTTCAGGGGCCTGGGCAGAAATGAAGACGGCATTTTGGAGCCAATCGTCCCCGCTCGGCATGTTGATAATACAGGCTTGGGTTTTTCAGGACAGTCATCCGGCAAGCGTACTACCTTCGTCAAGGGAGCCCAGTGAAGAAGACAATGCCAGTGTTTTTTGCTTTCTCTTTTCTTTTTTAATGTCATCTTGTAAGGGGCAAAGATCTGCCCCGGTTTCCTTCTTTCCTTCAACAATCATCTGTAAATATCAAAATTACTTAATCAATGAAAATTTTGTTTACTCTACTCATCTTGATGTACACTGATGTCTTCTTTTAAATCGTTGTAATTTTGAAAAGATTTTTAAATGTAAAACATGTGAAAACGAGACATCAAATAATAAAAACTGGTTCTCACTAGTGGATGAGACTGGGTCGAACTCAAGGAACGGGAATATTTCGTATTCAAACACACAAATCTAAACTAATCTTTATTGCCGTATTATTAAAATGTAAAATATACGAGAAAAGTAAAACAACTAACTATTACAACAAATGAATATCCTTCGCAGAGGGCGTAAAATCCAATATTTACAAGCCCAATTAAATTCCTAATTCTAAACTAAAAAATAAAAATCTTCTATTCTTGCACTTCGTGTCACGTATGCACTTCAGCTCCACTCCTGTGCTATCCTGCACAAATAAACAGAACACGAGCAATACAAGATACTAACAGGTATGCTATGCACAATGTAAATCTAAAAATTGAATTAAAATCTATAAAATGATAAAACTACGTAAAGAACTTATACTATAGGTAAACAACTAAGTAACAACTACTGTACTGAAAATTTGTAATGCTAATGTAATGACAACCTAATGAAAATGTAAGAATGTTAAATGCTATACATCTAACACACTACACTACACTACTGATTGAACCTAAAATTAAGCAAAACAGGAATTAATGTGATCAAGAATAGAAAAGCACAGGCTGAGAATGAAGAAAACAGAAAAATGACAAAAAATATAAGAAATGAATGTGTAATAAAACTAGAAATGAAAATGTAAAGAAACATAGGAAATGAATGTATAATAAGAAATGACTTAATAGAAAAAAACATAAAATGGATTTAAAAAAAAAACAAAATAGAAAATCAACTGAAATCTCTAATAGAACTGAAACAGGAAATCAGGAAATCATGTTGAAATGAAAACAAATAGAAGATGTAATGAATGAATGACAGAAGAAAAAAATTTGCAGATAAAGAATAAAAGGAAATATGATGAATGAAAAACAGTAAATGCAATGCTAAAAAAAATTCTAAACTAAACAGGAAATCTGATAGTGAATGCAAAACTAGAAAATGACTATGAATCAAAATAGAATTTAAATCAATAGCTATGAACAACAAGAATTTAATAACTGGAAACATGAAATTAAACGATTAACAACATAAATGGGAAAAAGATTAATGACATACGATGCTGTAAAAAACTAACACACCAAAAATTAATAACATAATCAGAAAATGTAGGAATTCAGAATTAACAAATGGAAACTTAGCAATAATGAATTAAAAGCTAAAATTAAAACTAAAACTGAATGATGAACAGGAAATGAATGTAAAAACAAGATCGAAACAGGTGAGGATACAAACAGGAACGCAGGATACAAAACAAAACAGGAAAAAAAACCAGAACAGGAATTTAATTTGTGCGATGCAAGAGTTAACAAATATCTAATGAATGAAACTTACATGCTAAATTTAACAAAATTACAAATGAATTCAAGAAATCTAAATAAAGAATCAATGAACAACAGATCGGACAATGAACAGAACACATCTGAAACAACAACTACCTATTTTTTTTTTTTCTTTTTTTTCTTTCTTTCTCTTTTTTTTTTTTTCAGAACTAACACAGCACGATTGAACAGGAAGAAGAAGAAGAATCTAAAGGAGAAGAAGAAGAAGAAGTAGAATTTGCAGAACTTACCATGAATCGGAAGGGTTAGGGAAGATCTGGCCTCCACCACATACACCGTCGCCGACTGAAGATTGTCCTCCACCGGAAAAGAGAAGAGATATAGGGAGAAGGGGAAGAAAGAGGGAAGAAACACGGTGGAGGGGAAGGATTAGGAAAGAGAAAAGAGAGGGAAAGAAGGGAAAGAGAAAACTCAGGTGTAATAGGGGAGACGCCTCTTTTTTCGTTTTTTTCTTGGTTTTAAAGAAGCAAACCGGTTTGTAAACATTTTTTTTTTTCAGTTTTAAAAAAACACAAACCGGTTTGAACCAGTTTGTTACAATTTGTTTTTCCAGTTTTAAAAAAACCCAAACCGTGTAATGGTTTGTTTTATTATTTTCAAGAAAATCTAAAAACTGTTTTAAAGAATTTTATTTGCTAAAAAAAACTCATTTGACTATTTTAATCTAAAGACTACTTTAAAAATATTTACACTAAACCTCATTTCAACTTATTTTTTTTTAAAACTAACTAACTATATTCTCATTTTTTTGTTATTTTTATTTTATTTTTAGAAACTCACAATGACAAACATTAAAATATTCATTAAATTGCAAAATAACACTAATTTTCAAGCATTTTCTATTTTTAATTCATTTTAGCTCATTCACTCAAAACCAACATAAAATTGGGTTTTAAATCATTTTTTTATGAAATCATGCATATTTTTTATATGAAATAACCCTAAAATATATGCATGATCAAATACCCCCATGCTTATGTTTTGCTAGTTCTCGAGCAAACTAGAAAAATGCAAGAAATCAAACTATCACCTAACTCACTTTCGTAGGAATCACGGTTGCATTTAGCTCATGCAACAAGCCCTTTCAACTCCTGGGTTACCCCAGTGGACGAGTAAGGTCTCGTGAGGGTTTGCAGTGATGCTACCCACAAACATCTCTGTCATGTATGCATAATATTACACATCCTCATAAGTAGTAGATAATCAAAGACTTTATTTTCACAAATATTTCCTGTTATTTCAAAATCAAACTATAATTAGATTCTTTTATATACCACCACAGAAAAAGAATTTCTTTTAGTTTTCTAAATATCACAATTATTTATGTTTTATTCTTAGAAAATCCAATAAAAACATATTATTATTTACTTATCCTCACTCATATATTTTCTGCACAGGTTTTCAAAAACACACTTCTAAGCACTGAACTTTTCTTTCTTTTTATGCTCTTTTCTCTTTTTTTTTTTTTCTTTTCATGTTTTTTCTTTTTGCGTATTCATTCTTCTCTTATATCTTGCGTGTGGTCTGCTTTTATGCCTTCTGCAATATCAATATCTTCTATATTTTTTCAATACATACCAAAAGATATCAACTAAGACATAAAAGTGACTTCCTTCATTCACCTTTATAACGTGAGAGTCAAACATTTCAACTTGTATCTGTTCTCAGCTACTTAGGATCACGAAGTTATCCATTATCCTTTTCGAAATGGAATTAAAAGTTTCAACTTACATCTAAGTTCCATCTACTAAGGATTATGGAATTATCCAAACAACCTAACGCATGCTCTTTTTCACTTTTTGAGCTCTTTTTTACGCTTTTGTTCATTTGCTTAGTTTTTCAAAAATACAACTGTGCATATTCATATTTGCGATTCAAAATAAATTCTAACATGTATCTATCATCATTTCTTCGAAATATGCATAAACAACCATAAGTTTTAGATCTATGTCAGAAAAAAAAATCATGGGGCTTAAAAATCCTCTAAAAAACATCAGATTTGAAATAACATTCATATAAGTTCAAACTCTTTCTTTAAAAACCTACTTTTCATGAGAGATGTGTAAACATGTGCAAGAACGTAAACAAAAATATCAAGGTGTGCAAACTACACCCTCCCCCATGCTTGAATGACACTATCCCAGTGGCACTCCCCCATGCTTATATGAAACTAAGTGAATGCACATGAGAGGAAATAAATGAGGGAAAAGAGTAGAATAACCTGACATGAATTAAAAATGCACGTTCTATGAATGTAATGAATGCAATGTATACATGACAAAACATGAAACTCATAGAAAGAGATAGAAAACGAAAAATAAAACCAAAGAAAATCTACAAATCCTAACAACAAATGTAATATTGTACAAAATATGGGTTGCCTCCCATAAAGCGCTAAGTTTCACGTCCCCAGCCAGACGGATCCCTGGAAAAACCTTCATCGTCCATGAGATCAATGGACATGAAGTCAGACTCAATGAGGCTCTATGAAGAAAAGAGTGTCATCTGTGACACTACACACTGTGTTGCCATCCCGTCTACCTCTAAATGTAATATCATGACTCCCTCGACATGAAGAACGGAGATTAGTCTCATCTGAGAGACTAGTCAAGAAATGAGAGTCTAGGACCGATCGAGTATCAATGAATGCAACTTCAGACAAGTGGTGAATATGATCTGGCTTGACTTGGTCAAGCACCTTCTGCATCTGTACCTCTTGCTTACTAAAAACAATCGGTGATCCTAAAGGCTGAGAAAATGGGGCTTTATGAATATGTGATGATAATGCATGCTGTGAGCCTGGCCCCTTCTGCTGAGGTATCATGGAGATCGACTCGTCAGTAGAAATGATATGAGGCTCATGAGTCGATTCCTGAATGGAATGATACGCCTTCCCGCTCTGAAGGGATGTAACGGATTTGACTTGCACATTATGTGAAGCAGTGGGTTGCAAGTCAAATGACATGGGCTCCTCTCCCTTGGATGTGACAACAGACTGACTATGAAGGTTCTCCTGACTTTGTCTACTGAAGGTCTCAACCAACTGTCCCATTTGAGTCTCTAGCTTGGCTATTGACTGCGTATGGGAGCTCAAAACTTGTAATATCCTATCTTGAAAGGATTGGCTAGGTGAAAGCTCATGAGAATGGGGTTCAGTATAAGCAGGTTGGGCTGGGGGATGAACTTGTGAAAAAATGGGATGCGAGTAACCTTATGAAGGGTTACTGTGTCTATACTGTGTTTGGGAAGGCTGATGGGTTGGGGAAATGGACTGGTTTCGCCAACCTGGGTTATATGATGGTGTAAATGAATCAGGCATGGGTTTAGCGAAACCTTGGGCAGCATTCACCTGCTCCTGAACGAATTCAGGATATAATGGTGCTGCCGGACAATCCACAACACAGTGTGCAGGGCTAGCACAAAGCTCGCACACTCTTTCTACTGGACTTCGCGAAGAATTGGCTAGGAGTTGATCTAACTTCCTAGTCAACTGGTCAACCTTGGTACGCAATTCTAACTCGGACCCAACTTCAGAAATCCCAACTTTCCTAGGACCACTAGACAGAGATGTAGTCCTATCGAGCCGTGAACACAAGGTATGATGCATCATGTTTTCACTCAAGGTCTCGAATAGAGACCACGTCTCGTCCTCACTCTTGAGCATAAAAGTGCCCCAACAAGATGAATCAACCATCTGACGATGCTTCTTAGTAAGCCCGTCATAAAAATACTGCACCAACTGCCAACGAGGCAACTGGTGATGGGGACACCTGCGGAGAAGATCTTTCAATCTCTCCCAAGACTCGTGAAACTGTTCTCCCTCAATTTGAGAAAAACTGGTTATAGCTTTACGAAACTGATTCGTTTTACCAATTGGGAAGTACTTTTTGAGGAATTCGCGCTGCATTCCTTCCCAAGTAGTAATATGAACCGTCTCAAGAGATTTTAGTCAGTGCTTGGCTTTATCTTTGAGAGAGAACGAAAACAAAGTCAACCTCATAGCGTCGTCTCCAAAGTTGTTGATTCTCACTGTCGAGCAAATCTCAAGGAATTCGTCGAGATGACGATATGGGTCCTCATTGCTAAGGCCATAAAACGAAGGTAGCATTTGAATCACACTGGCCTTAATCTCAAAATGGCTCGCTCCTACATCAGGTCTCGTGATATAGGAGGCGGGAGTATACGTATTTGGCATGAAGTACTCCCTCAAAGGACGGATCAAATGATGATCGTCAGCCATTGCGTACACCTTGGAGTAGACCGGTGTAGCACACGTCCTAACTTTGGGTTTTCTACCTAACTAACGCACTAAGCGGTCAAACCACGCAAACCACAAAGCGAGTAGACTAAAAACAACAAAAACTAAACAAACACCACGCAGTTACACATAACAGAGATTATGCAAAGAAATATGAAATCTATGTGTACGGTACCAATCGTACACAGTCACCTCTAAGGGGATCCTAGTAGGTGGGCTGTGCAGAAAAGTAAGCTCGTCTCTAAGATATGCACATACGTGGTTCTAAACCTAAATGCAAGCAAACACTCGGCAATAAAGTGAATATTAATATTACGCCGTTCCCCGACAACGGCGCCAAAAATTTGATGTCTTCTTTTAAATCGTTGTAATTTTGAAAAGATTTTTAAATGTAAAACATGTGAAAACCAGACATCAAATAATAAAAACCGGTTCTCACTAGTGGATGAGACCGGGTCGAACTCAGGGAACGGGAATATTTCGTATTCAAACACACAAATCTAAACTAATCTTTATTGTCGTATTATTAAAATGTAAAATGTACGAGAAAAGTAAAACAACTAACTATTACAACAAATGAATATCCTTCGCAGAGGGCGTAAAATGCAATATTTACAAACCCAATTAAATTCCTAATTCTAAACTGAAAAGTAAAAATCTTCTATTCTTGCACTTCGTGTCACGTATGCACTTCAGCTCCACTCCTGTGCTATCCTGCACAAATAAACAGAACACGAGCAGTACAAGATACTAACAGGTATGCTATGCACAATGTAAATCTAAAAATTGAATTAAAATTTATAAAATGATAAAACTACGTAAAGAACTTATACTATAGGTAAACAACTAAGTAACAACTACTGTACTGAAAATTTGTAATGCTAATGTAATGACAACCTAATGAAAACGTAAGAATGTTAAATGCTATACAGCTAACACACTACACAACACTACTGATTGAACCTGAAAATTAAGCAAAACAGGAATTAATGTGATGAAGAATAGAAAAACACAGGCTGAGAATGAAGAAAACAGAAAAATGACTAAAAAAATATAAGAAATGAATGTGTAATAAAACTAGAAATGAAAATGTAAAGAAACACAGGAAATGAATGTATAATAAGAAATGACTTAATAGAAAAAAACATAAAATGGATTTAAAAAAAAAACAAAACAGAAAATCAACTGAAATCTCTATTAGAACTAAAACAGGAAATCAGGAAATCATGTTGAAATGAAAACAAATAGAAGATGTAATGAATGAATGACAGAAGAAAAAAATTTGCAGATAAAGAAGAAAAGGAAATGTGATGAATGAAAAACAGTAAATGCAATGCTAAAAAAAATTCTAAACTAAACAGGAAATCTGATAGTGAATGCAAAACTAGAAAATGACTATGAATCAAAACAGAATTTAAATCAATAGCTATGAACAACAAGAAT
Source organism: Nuphar pumila (assembly GCF_984573655.1). Taxonomy (NCBI): domain Eukaryota; kingdom Viridiplantae; phylum Streptophyta; class Magnoliopsida; order Nymphaeales; family Nymphaeaceae; genus Nuphar; species Nuphar pumila. Next base: position 78,321,814 of record NC_143249.1, on the reverse strand, counting down.
TTAATAACTGGAAACATGAAATTAAACGATTAACAACAGTAAATGGGAAAAAGATTAATGACATACGATGCTGTAAAAAACTAACACACCGAAAATTAATAACATAATCAGAAAATGCAGGAATTCAGAATTAACAACTGGAGACTTAGCAATAATGAACTAAAAGCTAAAATTAAAACTAAAACTGAATGATGAACAGGAAATGAATGTAAAAACAAGATCGAAACAGGTGAGGATACAAACAGAAACGCAGGATACAAAACAAAACAGGAAAAAAAAACAGGTGAAATTAAAATCATGTTTAATTTGTGCGATGCAAGAGTTAACAGATATCTAATGAATGAAACTTACATGCTAAATTTAACAAAATTACAAATGAATTCAAGAAATCTAAATAAAGAATCAATGAACAGCAGATCGGACAATGAACAGAACACATCTGAAACAACAACTACCTATATTTTTTTTTCTTTTCTTTTTTTTCTTTCTTTCTCTTTTTTTTTTTTCAGAACTAACACAGCACGATTGAACAGGAAGAAGAAGAAGAAGAAGAAGAAGAATCTAAAGGAGAAGAAGAAGAAGAGGATGAAGAAGAAGTAGAATTTGCAGAACTTACCGTGAATCAGAAGGGTTAGGGAAGATCTGGCCTCCATCACATACACCGTCGCCGACTGAAGATTGTCCTCCACCGGAAAAGAGAAGAGATATAAAGAGAAGGGGAAAAAAGAGGGAAGAAACACGGTGGAGGGGAAGGATTAGGAAAGAGAGAAGAGAGGGAAAGAAGGGAAAGGGGAAACTCAGGTGTAATAGGGGAGACGCCTCTTTTTTCGATTTTTTCTTGGTTTGAAAGAAGCAAACCAGTTTGAACCGGTTTGTAAACATTTTTTTTTTCAGTTTTAAAAAAACACAAACCGGTTTGAACTGGTTTGTTACAATTTGTTTTTTCAGTTTTAAAAAAACCCAAACCGTGTAATGGTTTGTTTTATTATTTTCAAGAAAATCTAAAAACTGTTTTAAAGAATTTTATTTTCTAAAAAAAACTCATTTGACTATTTTAATCTAAAGACTACTTTAAAAATATTTACACTAAACCTCATTTCAACTTTTTTTTTTTAAACTAACTAACTATATTCTCATTTTTTTGTTATTTTTATTTTATTTTTAGAAACTCACAATGACAAACATTAAAATATTCATTAAATTGCAAAATAACACTAATTTTCAAGCATTTTCTATTTTTAATTCATTTTAGCTCATTCACTCAAAACCAGCATAAAATTGGGTTTTAAATCATTTTTTTATGAAATCATGCATATTTTTTATATGAAATAACCCTAAAATATATGCATGATCATACACAAATTCTTTGCTTATATCCTTTTCTATGATTGTCCTTCTTTGTTTTTGTACAAAAGGCTATTTTCAAACCTTTTATCCTTTTCTCAAAAACCCTCTTTGCGCTTTCAGAATTGCCGGAATCATGGCTCCTAAATCGCTCAAAAGGCTCGTTATCAATACCAACTTTTCTCAAAATAAATCCAAAACGGCCAAAATCTGCAAGGCAAAGGCAGGGGCAGAGGTCAGCAAGGTAACGGGGCAGATTGAAGAGTTAGCAGAGTTCGACTCAGCGATTCAAGAGTTGCCAGAGTTTGATAGTATTCAGAAGCAGGACGAACCATCGCCGTTGGTTCAGGATCCGACAGAGGAGGTTAATATTGGTTCAAAAGATGATCCAAAAATCCTCAAGATTGGTTCCAGCTTAAGTTCTGATGAGAAGGAAAGGCTCAACCACTTCCTCAAACAACATCAAGAAGTCTTTGCATGGACTTATGAGGATATGCCAGGCTTAGATCCCAAGTTGGTCGAGCATCGCCTTGTGCTAAAGCCAGATTGCAAACCAATCAAGCAGAAATTGAGAAAAATGGATCCCCGAGTGGCACTACAAGTTAAAGAAGGACTTGAAGAGTTGTTAAAAGCAGGATTCATCCGGACTATCGAATACCCAGACTAGTTGGCGAACATCGTGGCAGTTCCCAAAAAGAATGGCAAAGTCCGAATTTGTATTGATTTCAGGGATCTGAACAAGGCCACCCCAAAAGATGATTATCCACTCCCCAACATCGATCTATTGATCGATAGCACGGCGGGCCACACCATGTTTTCCTTTATGGATGGATACTCAGGCTACAATCAAATCAAATTGGCCGCTCGTGACCAAGCAAAAACCTCTTTTACCACGCCTTGGGGCACATTTTGCTATACAGTCATGCCGTTTGGACTCAAGAATGCTGGGGCAACCTATCAGAGAGCAATGGCAGTTATTTTTCATGACCAAATGCACAAGAACATGGATGCCTATGTGGATGACATCCTATTCAAGTCCAAAGAAGGAGAGGATCATCTTGATGCTCTCGGCCAAGTCTTTGAGAGACTTATTCTTTATAAGTTGAGACTCAATCCGCAGAAATGTGTCTTCGGAGTAGAGTCAGGCAAACTACTTGGCTATATGATCAGCAAGAAAGGCATAGAGGTGGATCCTGCCAAGGCAAAGGCGATCATTGATATGCCACCTCCCACCAATCTCAAAGAACTGCGAAGCCTTCAAGGTCGCATTCAATCAATTCGGCGCTTCATTTCCAATTTGGCCATGAGATGCGAACCCTTCAACCATTTATTGAGAAACGAAGTAAAATTCGAGTGGGGACCAGAATGTCAGCTCTTGTTTGAGCGCATCAAGCAGTACCTTCTCAATCCACCTGTTCTGAAGCCACCAAAACTGAGAAAGCCGCTACTCTTATATATTTCCGTTAATCAAAATGCTTGTGGCGGATTTCTTGCACAATATGAGGAAGGCAGCCGGATAGAGCACGTCATCTACTACATTAGCAAGACTTTCATAGATTATGAGAAAAGATATTCTCAGATGGAAAAGACGTGTCTAGCCCTGGTGTGGATGTGTCAGAAGCTGAGATATTATCTGTTAGCATCAGAAATCAAAATTTTATCAAGACTCAATCCTCTCAAGTACATCCTTGAGCAACCTTTTCTTACTGGACGGATTGCGAAATGGCAAGTCCTCCTGATGTAGTATGACTTGGAGTATGTTTCTCAGAAATTGGTCAAGGGTCAGTCCATCGCAGATCAGCTGGCAGATTTCCCATTGACAGAAGAGATCAAGGCGAAAGATGATTTTCCCGACGATCGAATTTTCAATGTTCAGGAGTCCCCAGTTTGGACCCTATTCTTCGACGAGGCCAGAAATATATCCGTCATAGGGATTGAGATCTTGTTAATCACTCCCGAAAAGGAGATGATCCCTTATTCCCTCAAACTCAACTTTCAATGTACTCACAACATGGCCGAGTATGAAGCTTTGATACAAGGCCTCAAAATTTTGCAAGATTTCAATGTCAAAAGAGTACATGCCTTTGGCGACTCATTGCTTGTTGTTAGCCAAGTTAATGCTGAATGGCAAGTGAAGGATTTGAAGTTGATTCCCTATCAGAAGATTGCCTTAGCTCTCATAGGCAACTTTGAGGAATTTCAGCTCAATGATGTCAAAAGGGAATACAACCACATAGCGGATGGCCTAGCCTGTCTGGGTTCCATTTTGTCATTCAAAGACAGTGAGTTATGTCATTCCTTCGAGATCGGCAGACTTGATCAATATGCTTACATGCCAGCTGAACAAGTGAACCAAGCCGCTCAGAAAGAGAAGCCTTGGTACCAAGACATCAAAAGCTTTATCGAAACTGGTGAATTTCCATCAGGAATGCCAAGAAAGGAGCAACGTACAATCCAACGCATGTCGGCCCATTATTTCATCCTTGTCAATACTCTTTACTGCCGAGGATTCAGTTCTGAGTACGCTAGATGCTTAGATAAGAATGAAGCCATGGAAGTTGTCCAAGAGGCACATGAGGGAATTTGAGGTGGTCACATCGGCTACCAAACACTCGTCAAGCAGATTATCCGGGCAGGGTATTACTGGAAAACCATGCAGCAGGATTGCCATCATTTTGTTAGGAAGTGCGTGAAATGCCAAATGCACGCACCTTCCATTCATGCGCCAGCCGCATACTTGCAATCTGTGGTTTCTCCTTGGCCCTTTTCGATGTGGGCCTTCGATGTGGTTGGTCCGATCACTCCTTCAGCTTCTAATGGCCACCGATATTTCCTAGCAGCTACAAGAATACTTCACCAAATGGGTCAAAGTTGTAACTCTGCGAACAGTGGAAGGCAGGTACGTAGTTTCTTTCATTCATAAGAATCTTCTCTGCCACTTTGGCGTCCCACATGATATTGTGTCAGACAATGGCAGCCACTTCAAGAATGAGAGGATGAAGACCTTATGCTCGAAGCTCAGGATTCAACACCATTTCTCGGCTCCTTATTATCCTCAAGAAAATGGCCAGGCAGAGGCCACCAACAAGATTTTAATTCGCATTCTGGAAAGAACTGTGGAGACAGGCCGCGATTGGCACGAGAAGATGCATGATGCGCTCTGGTGTAAACACCCCAAATTTTCACCCTCATCTAGTGTTTACATTTCATATATCATTGCATATCACTGCATACATTTTTGCATATCATTTCATCGCATTGCATAGCATTGCATGTCATTACATCTCATTTTTGAGATCCAGCACTCCTATTTTCAAAACATTCAATCCAGATTTGAGTTTTAAAACTTTTTCTTTCAAAATCAATTTCAAAACCTGGGTTTTTATTCAACATTCTATCATTTTCCAACCCCAGGACCTCATATTTCAAAATATTTTCTTAGAAAACAATCTGGATTCATTTCAAACTCAATTTCAATTGATTTCAATTCTCAGATGAGGCCCATTTAGGTGGTGTCGCTTCTGGATTCCTTCATTTATCAAAAATCTCAAAAATCTTAGAGTCCTAATTGGATCAGAACTCTTTTTTCAGAGTCTTAGTCGGATCAAAACTCTACTTTTCACTACCTTTTTACCTATCTTTGAAGAAAACCTTTCAAAATCTTTTGTTTTGGCCAAAGTTTCAGAGTCCTAGTTGGATCAGGACTCTTGTTCAAGAGTCCAGTCAGATCAGGACTCTTCTTCAGAGTTTCAATTGGATTGGGACTCTAATCTTTTACAGCTATTTTTATCCATTTTCAATCAAATCTTTCAAAATCTTTCAAAATAAGTCAGAAACTCAGAGTTTCAGTCAAAACAGGACTCTGTTCAGAGAGTCCTAGTTGGATCAGGACTCTGATCCTGATTTCAATTTTGAGAGAATCTTTCAGAAATCTTTCAATCTACCAAAACTATTACACTTTTATCAAAGAATTTCAAAATTCTGAGATTTTATCTCAGAGTCCTGATCAAATCAGGACTCTACCCCAGAGTCCTGATCGAAGTAGGACTCTATCCAAAATTGATTTTTATACTTCATTTTCACTAGTTTTCAAAAGCTTTGCCCAAATTTTATGATTTGCTTATCAGAAAGCCAAAATTCTTAGAGTTCTGATCGAATCAGGACTCTTTCTCAGAGTCCTAATCAGAACAGGACTCTGAACCAAAACTTCGATTTCATCCTGTTTTTAACTGTTTTTCAAAATTCTCTCATTTGTTTTCTCAGAAAATCCAAAAATTTGAGAGTCCTAGTTCAATCAGGACTCTGTCCTCAGAGTCTCAGTTGAATCGAAACTGTCTTATTTCAATATTTGTTATTGTTTTCACTGCTTTTACAAGTTCTTTCATCCGTTTTTCAGAAAAATACCAAAAAAATCTAGAGTTTTAGTCCGATCAGGACTCTGTCCCGGAGTCCTAGTCCAGTTAGGAGTCTGTTTTGAAGTCTGTTTTTATTTCATTTTCATTTATTTCCATTTGTGTTAAAAAATTAGGTCATTTTGTAGAGTCCAGTTAATTCAGGACTCTATTTCAGAGTTCTGATTGAGTTGGGAGTCTAACCCTGACTGTATTTTTTGACTTGTTTTACCATTTTCGATGAAATCTTTTCAAAAACTCCTTCATTTGGCTTTTAAAATCCAAAATCTTAGAGTCCTAAGAGTTCAGGACTCTAACCCGGAGTTCCAGTAGTTCGCTTGAGACTCTATTTTCAAAAATTCTGAATTTCAATCATTGATTTTAACCCCTTTTCAAAGTCATTTTCAGTATTTATTTCAAAATTTTCAAAACCTGATGTGAGCCCACTCAGTTGGCGCCATATCCAGAGGAGTTCTGACCCAGTTAGAACTCTATGCCATTTCAAAAACTTTTAATTCCAAGTCTACTTTTGAATCTCTTTTGAAAAACCTCTCATTTTCAAGTTTTAAAATCGTTTTTGAAAATTCAAGTGGGGCCCACTCGGGGTGGCGCCATATTCGAGTAAGTCAGGGCTAGACTAGGGTTAGTCATTGTCCTAGTTAGGTTAGGGGTTTAGAGGAGTCAAAATCAATTTTAAAAATCCATTTTATTTAACTTTTAAACCATTGGTTTTTAAAGGTTTTAAATTCAGGTTTTAAAAACCAAATGTGGGTCCATACTAGGTGGTGTCACATTTAGACTTTTTAGGGTTTAATTAGGTATTAATTAGAGTTTAATTAGAGTTCATTTAGGGTTAGGAAACCACAAAAAATCGTTGCCCTTAGTGGATTTATTAGAAACAGTCCTGAAAAAATGAAAAACCTCTTAATTAACCCTAATTAAGTGACTTTTTGAAAATCTATAAATAGGTGACCTAAAGGGGGTCAAAAGAGAGCTCTTTTTTCTCTAAAATTTTCGTGGCCTCTCTCTTCTCTCCAGCACCTCCACCTTCCTCCATTGCAGCTGCAGCCCCAAGGTGAGTTTATTTAATATTATTTTATTATTATTTTATTAGTTTTTATGATTTTTCAATAGATTTCACCATGGAAACTCTTGTGTTCATGGATTTAACCATGGATTTCATCCAAGAACCCCAAAATCGACCCAAGAAGATGATCTAACTCAGTTTGAGGGTGATTTCAAGGATTCTAATCCAATTGAATCGATGAGAGGTACGTTTTTCATGTTCTTAATTGACGAAACGTGAGATTTACCCGTTAAATGGGTTAAATCCATGATTTCAAAGGTGAAAGCAAATTCCAGCCATGGATTCTCTGTATTTTATTTTTTTATTTGCTTATTCATGTTTATTACACGTTTTCCAGCATAGAAATAATTTTTATTTTACTGTTTTAGTGTTTATTTTATTGTTTTTATTAGTTAATGCATGTTTTATTAGATTTTATCAAATTTCTGTGTGTTTTAAGTTTAGAACAGAAAAGAGCATGCTGTTTCGGATTGAAATATTCACTGTTAATTTTGGATTTTTTTATATGTGATGCATGCATATGTGATTGATCTACTATAAAAAATCAGAGATTTTGGGATTCGGGAACTCTGTCAGAAAAATCAGACATCAAATCGGGTTTTTAAATCTTTAAAATCGGAGTTAAAATCAAGAAGGTAACTTGCTGTGATGATATTTTTCTCATCTTATATCTGATTTTAGATCTGTAAAGTGCCATGGATTCACATTGATTAGATCTATCTACTGTAAAGTTTTCAGAATTTTTTATTACTGTTTAGTATTTATCCTCTGTCAGAGACTCTGATTTTCAATTTAAAACTCGTTAGGGTTTACCAAAACCCTAACCAGACTTGTGTTGGTCATAAATCCTAAACCACAGATCCGATTCATGATCTGTAAAAAGTGAGTATTATTATGTTTATGTCTATTATTTACTGATAAACATTCAGAGATTTTTGTTTAGGTTTTCTATTTATGTTTGTATTTTCAATCTGAAACAACTGTTTTAATCCCTGTTAAAAGTGATATATTTTAGCTCAGATTGCCGGAAGGGTTTCTCCTTAACCGGAGATGCTTTTTCCGATCTGTAAATTGGGAAATCTTTGTTTTCCTTCTTAGTTAGTCTCTGTAAAATTTCATGGATTTTCATAGAGATTTGACCCCTGGTTCGGGTCTTGGACTGAGACTGGTTGGTGAACTAGGTCAAAAATAGCATATTTTTAGGGTTTGATGCTATTTTTGGATTAATTTAATGCCAAAAAAATATTTTTATAATTCTAATTTGACATTAAGGTTATAACAAGTGCAGGTACCGAATTTGATGAATTTTGGAATCCGATTGATGGCTGAATTAATAAAATTGCAAAATAGGATACCCGAAAGATCCAAAAACACTGCAAAAATCACAAAATTTGTGATATTATTGGATTTTCGTGCATAAGCATATAGTTTTAGGGTTTAATTATGTTCATAAGCATCTTAGGATACTTTAGGTTTAATTTTGTAGTTATTTGATTTCATTTAGGGCATAAAACCCAAGTTTTTACCAAAATCTATTTCAGAAAACCCTGATTTCAAGGCCATAGTCTTGCTATCAGGGGTAATGTGGTCATTTGACCTCAATTTTGAAATCCCTAACCCTAGTTTTCACATATTTAAGCATGTCACATCATATTTAGCTTAGTTTATTCCATTCAAATTTCAAAACTTGCATTTTATCAAAATATCTTTCTAAAAACCCTAATTTCAAGGCCATAGTCTTGTTATTAGGGGTATTTTGGTCATTTGGACCCCAATTTCGAAATTCCATATCTTATATCCATTATTTGTTCAATTTGATTTCATATCTTTATCATTTTTATTTAAGGGAATCAAGGAAAAGGCTTATATCTAGCAAAATCCAGTAATTTCTAGATATTACTGGATAAACCTACCAAAGCCAACATATATTCACTAACAAGTTTTCTAGTTTTGCAGGTACATTAAAGACTTTAGTTTCTTTTAATTTTATGTATTTAAATTTCAATAGTGATGTAATTTGTAATTAAACTTTGGAATAAGAATTTACATTTCCTGCTTAGCTTAGGTTGCATTGCATATAGTTTATTTTTTTTATAATGTCAATGTGTGATGGATGATGATTCATGCATATTCAAACTCACCATGGTCTACACGAATGGCACATGCACTAGCTTCTATGAAGTTTATAAACTTGGTGGAATTTGTATTTATGGCCATAGTTAGAATACGAATGATACTTAGATTTATGATCTTCACATTAGCCACATTCAGCCTACACTCTTAGGCTAACTTCAAAATGCACTGCATTTCTCAAAAATACAAAAAGTATTTCTCAATTCCTCAAATCCATATTCATTCATTTCATGCATTTGCCAATTCCAATTCAAATTTTAATTCAAAGAAGTTTATTTTTCTCAAATTTTTCTAAGTCTTATTCAAAAAAATCGATTTTCTCAAAATATTGATTTGCCAATGATATTTCAAGTATTTCCCAAGTTCCAAATTCGATTTTCTAAGTTATATTTTCAATTTCAAAGTTTGAATTCAAAGAAATCAAGTTTTCCAAAGTTATTTCACATTTCTCAAAATCAATTTTCACAAAGTTCTTATATTTCTTCAGAAATCGATTTTCACTTTCTCAAATACAGTATCTCAATCAAGATTCACGATTTTCAAAGAGTTCATTTTCCAAATATTTTCCAATCTTTGAAGCAAACATCATGTTTTCAAATATGCATTTTCAGAAAATTCATAGCACATGCCTGATTCTATGTGCATTTAGGAATTAGAACATGGTTTAGACAAGTTGAACAGAGCAAAGCAGTAGATTGATCCTTGGTTCAATTACCCCTGGTAAAGGCGCCAGGAACGGTTGAACCTCGTACCGACAGGCGAGTCCCATTCTACGGAATTTTCCCGCATTTTAAAACGGAGGCGAGTCATTTTCAAAAACTTTTTCAAAGGTCAGTTTGACTCGCAAAAGTAAAAATTTTGCGATGATAACAGGTTTGACGACCGAGATGGGACCTGTCTTCACCTGATCAATCTAATGCTCTGCTTAGTTCAAATTATCAAAATCGTGTTCCATGGAATGTCAGCTTTTACTTTATAATATCATGTGAACCTAGGAGCCTAGACTTGAACCCAGCTGACATGGACTGCATATAGACTAAGTATGGTTTGGTAGGACCATATTGAGGAGGAAATTTTCATGCTCACATAGACTTAGGTCTAATACAACCCTCCTCAATCTAGGCTTGATTGAAATCAATGTTTGCTCCTTAAAAATTTTCAAAATCTCTATCTCTTTAGGTTTTAGAGCCTTCTGATTTGATTGCATGTGCTCATGTTTTCAAAAACCACCCCCACCTATATTGTCCCGGTCTTCACGTTGCTGGGCTCTCTTCCAGAACCATAGTTCGGGACAGAGCCTCACAACTGGGCCACCTATTTGGGTGAAAACCCCCCTGCCACATACCAAGGGCCATAGTCCAACGTATATCGGCAGGTGCTCAAGGATGTTGGAAAACTTGAACCTAGAACCGGAGAAATTGATTTTATGCCACGTACATCGAGCCTTGGCTTGAGTATATAGGCATAACTGGATTGGATACAGTTGATCTGAACCTTAGAGTTAGGATTAAGGTCCTACAGCTATTTCAAAATTTATGCATCTAGAGTCAGCTTTTAGGAAATGTTGTACTTGTTTGTGCAGAATGTGATTGAATATGTTATAGTCATTTCCTTTTATTTTCCATATTTTCCCATTTTTCTAAAAATACTGGACGATTTTTTTCAAAAATCCCCAATCCATGTCCATGTACTGTCCATGTTTTAAACCCTGGACGATTTTCAAAATACTTCATTTTATGAAGTACTTCCTTATATTTCATTAAACCCTGGACGATTTTCATAAAATTCCTCCATTTTCCTCAAAACTCCAGGTGATTTCTCATCTTTCCTGTCTTCTGGATCTCGAATTTCCTGCTTTATTTTTATCCTGCCTGCATTTTCCTCAAATTTCCTGTATTTTCCCAAGTCTTATTCCAATTTTCCATGATCTCCAGTCTGATGGCATCCAGTCAGCTTGATTCAGTCTTTCCTGAGGGTCACATCTCCTACGAGGTGCGACAAAGTCTTCCTGAACATTGAGTCCTCAGCACCGGATCCTTCATTCCCCGGTGGTACTATTCATGGCTCAAGAACTTCTATCGTATGTTTCTGGACCATTTGGACGATTGTGGATTGGAACTGGCGTCCGCAGTGGGAAAGCAGACAATCAACGGCAATTTGATCCATGCACTAGCAGAGCGGTGGAATCCGAGCACTTCTACCTTATGGTTCCCATGGGGAGAGATGACAGTACTGATAGATGAATTTTCAGAGATTATGGGATTGCCCGAGCCAGCCGGTCAGCCTGGAGATCCATTGGAGAAACAGTTTCTGATTTATTTCATGTATTTAAATTTCAATAGTGATGTAATTTGTAATTAAACTTTGGAACAAGAATTTACATTTCCTGCTTAGCTTAGGCTGCATTGCATATAGTTTATTTTCTTTTTAATAATGTTATTGTGTGATGGATGATGATTCATGCATATTCAAACTCACCATGGTCTACACGAATGGCACATGCACTAGCTTTTATGAAGTTTATAAACTTGGTGGAATTCGTATTTATGGCCATAGTAAGAATATGAAGGATATCTAGATTTATGATCTTCACATTAGCCACATTCAGCCTACAATCTTAGGCTAACTTCAAAATGCACTGCATTTCTCAAAAATACAAAAAGTATTTCTGAATTCCTCAAATCCGTATTCATTCATTTCATGCATTTGCCAATTCCAATTCAAATTTCAACTCAAAGAAGTTTATTTTTCTCAAATTTTTCTAAGTCTTATTCAAAAATCGATTTTCTCAAACTATGGATTTGCCAATGATATTTCAAGTATTTCCTAAGTCCCAAATTCGATTTTTCTAAGTTTTATTTTCAATTTCAAAGTTTGAATTCAAAGAAATCAAGTTTTCCAAAGTTATTTCACATTTCTCAAAATCGATTTTCACAAAGTCCTTATATTTCTTCATAAATCGATTTTCACTTTCTCAAATATAGTATCTCAATCATGATTTACAATTTTCAAAGGGTTTATTTTCCAAATATTTTCCAATCTTTGAAGCAAACATCATGTTTTCAAATATGCATTTTCAGAAATCCATAGCACATGCCTGATTCTTTGTGCATTTAGGAATTAGAATATGGTTTAGACAAGTTGAACAGAGCAAAGTAGTAGATTGATCCTTGGTTCAATTACCCCTGGTAAAGGCGCCAGGAACGGTTGAACCTCGTACCGACAGGCGAGTCCCATTCTTCGGAATTATCCCGCATTTTAAAACGGAGGCGAGTTATTTTCAAAAACTTTTTCAAAAGGTCAGTTTGACTCGCAAAAAGTAAAAATTTTGTGATGATAACAGGTTTGGCGACCGAGATGGGACCTGTCTTTGCCTGATCAATCTAATGCTCTGCTTAGTTCAAGTTGTCAAAATCGATTTCCATGGAATGTCAGCTTTTAATTTATGCTATCATGTGAACCTAGGAGCCTAGGCCTGAACCCAGCTGACATGGACTGCATGTAGACTAGGTATGGTTTGGTAGGACCATATTGAGGAGGAAATTTTCATGCTCACATAGACTTAGGTCTAATACAACCCTCCTCAATATAGGTTTGATTGAAAACAATGTTTGCTTCTTCAAATTTTTCAAAATTCTATCTCTTTAGGTTTTAGAGCCTTCTGATTTGATTGCATGTGCTCATATTTTTCAAAAAACCACCCCACCTATATTGTCCCGGTCTTCACGTTGCTGGGCTCTCTTCCAGAACCATAGTTCGGGACAGAGCCTCACAACTGGGCCACCTATTTGGGTGAAAACCCCCCTGCCACGTAACCAAGGGCCATAGTCCAACGTATATCGGCAGGTGCTCAAGGATGTTGGAAAACTTGAACCTAGAACCGGAGAAATTGATTTTATGCCACGTACATCGAGCCTTGGCTTGAGTATATAGGCATAACTGGATTGGATACAGTTGATCTGAACCTTAGAGTTAGGATTAAGGTCCTACAGCTATTTCAAAATTTGTGCATCTAGAGTCAGCTTTTAGGGAATGCTGTATGTGCATGCTTGTTTATGCAGGATGTGATTGAATATGTTATAGTCATTTCCTTTGTATTTTCCATATTTTCCCAATTTTCTAAAAATACTGGACGATTTTTCAAAATTCCCCAATCCATGTCCATGTACTGTCCATGTTTTAAATCCTGGACGATTTTCAAAACACTTCATTTTATGAAGTACTTCCTTATATTTCATTAAACCCTGGACGATTTTCATAAAATTCCTCCATTTTCCTCAAAACTCCAGGTGATTTCCCATCTTTCCTATCTTCTGGATCTCGAATTTCCTACTTTATTTTTATTCTGCCTGCATTTTCCTCAAATTTCCTGTATTTTCCCAAGTCTTATTCCAATTTTCCATGATTTCCAGTCCGATGGCATCCAGTCAGCTTGATTCAGTTTTCCCTGAGGGTCACATCTCCTACGAGGTGTGACAAAGTCTTTCTGAACATCGAGTTCTCAGCACCGGATCCTTCTTTCCCCGGTGGTACTATTTATGGTTCAAGAATTTCTCTCGTATGTTTCTGGACCACTTGGACGATTGTGGGTTAGAACTGGCGTCCGCAGTGGGAAAGCAGACAGTCAACGGCAACTTGATCCATGCACTAGCAGAACGGTGGAATCCGAGCACTTCTACCTTCTGGTTCCAGTGGGGCGAGATGACAGTACTGATAGATGAATTTTCAAAGATTATGGGATTGCCCGAGCCAGCCGGTCAGCCTGGAGATCCATTGGAGAAACAGTTTTTGATCAATGTCAAGGGTCTGGATCCCCAAGACGCTTTAGCTCGCATGACAGGATGCAAGTCTTGGCCATTGATAGAGGAGGATGGAAACGAATATGTGGACCTGCTCGAAATCTACAGACAGTATGGGATATTCGTAGAAGTCAGCTCGTTGTCCAGGACAGCTCGAGAAAGAATTCAGCATGCGATGGTTCTGTGCACGGTGGGATTGGCTTTCTTTTCCGATGGACGGAATTATATGGATATCAGAATAGTTCAGCTTCTAAGGAGGTGGGGAAGTCGACAGACCAGCCGCCTCTCGATAGCCATGGCCGCACTCGCCTTTCTATACCGAGGGTTGACTCGTTTCGCACTCGGAGAATCAATTCTAGTCGAAGGGTGCACCTACGCGTTGCAATCTTGGTTCCTCCAGCATGTACCAGCCCGAGCCAGTTCATTCAGATACAATGGTGAAAAGCTTCTTCCAGTTGCGTGATACCGGTTCTTGATCGACAACCTTCAGGAGGATGAAGTCGTATGGGACTACTTTGATCGTCAGGAATCACCTCCCAGATATACTTATGCATATGGCAAGCGATTCAGGCTACTTGGCCCATTCTTCTGCGCATACTATCATCCAGAGCGGTGTGTGAGGCAGTTCTCTCAGAGGCAGAAGCGCGTAGAGATTCGTCCACTAGCAGGGGTTCTGCCAGAATTCGACCTCGCATCAGATCAGTGGTCCGGAGCATACCATTCTGCCAGACATAGCTGGGATTCCTTTGTTACTCTTACTATTTTTCCTGGTCCTCGAGTGTCTTGATTATCCAGAGTGGTGGAAAATTGTTTGTCCCCCTCCCCTCTGTCAAGTGTATTATTGATAAAATCATGTTTTTCCCCTCAATAAAATTCCTTTATTCTACATTTCACCTTGGTTTGACGACCTCGCCTAGGTAACAAGGCATATTTCCAGTTGTTTATTTCGCAAAGAATAGCAACGCAATTGTCGTAATTCCAGCGACGACTCAATCCCTAGTAATGGGATATTATTTCAATTGTCTATCAAAATTCTCAACAAATAATTTCCTCCAACCAAATTTCCTTCAAAAGCCTAATCATCAGTTCTACCTTGCAGAGAGCATCAACAACATCTAAAAGAATACTCGTGATACTCGATGGTTCATACAAGGTCCGGAAAGAAAATCCTATCAGTTGAAGGCATTGCATACTCAGTCGCTTCAGAAGAGGAAATGGACTCACCCCGTAGTCAAGGTCAGCAAACAGAAGATGACGTAGATCCCCAGATGTACGTCATGTTAAAAAAGATGATGAGTAAGATGCTGGCAGAGCAAGCCGAAGCCAATACTAAGCAGATTCAGATAAAGCAGAAGGAAAATGAGAAGGCCAGAGATTTCATTCATAGATGGAGATCCGCTTGCAATAAGATGCGTGAGCCAATAGTAGAAGGACACGCACTATCTTTGATCCTGAGCAACTTCTCGCAACCCCTGAGGGGACTGATTTCTACATCTCCATCAAAGAGCTTCATAGAACTGACAGAACGAGCTGAATGGATTGAGTTGAGTATGGAAAATGGATCTTATGAAGGTTTCATGTTCACCAAAAGCAGCAGTCAGCAGGAATCTAACAAGAAAACCCATTTTACCTACTCTACCAGCAACAACAAGAACCATTATAAGGGAAATGTGAAAGATCACAGCTCTGGCCCAGGGGGACCAAACCTCAGCAAAAATGAGCAAAAAGGTGAGTCGATTCCCCAGTATGATAAGCAACCTCAGCGATCTTTTGAGCAAGGGTCGAGACCTCAAGAAAAGTCGAAGCACGACAACTGGAGTTTTAAACGTGACTTTACTCCCCTAGATCAACCGCGTGAAGAAATCCTTGAATATATGTTGGCCAAGGAGATGATTAAGCTCCCAAGAGTCGATGATCCTCCTATCATTAGGGGAAGATTTAAAGATCAATTCTGCAAGTTTCATCGGGCCATGGGGCACGATACCGAGTACTGCTTCGTTCTCAGGAATATCATTCAAGACTATATCGATAAAAATATCCTTGTGGAAGGCAAAGAAGAAGATAAAGCAGCCAGCTCATCAGCACCCTAAGAGTGACAAGGCCATCACTCTTTCATTCTTGCATTTTGCTTTCGTTATTTTGTATGGATGGCATGGTCTCATCTCTTTCATCAATAAAATTATCAATCTTCCTCATAGTTTGGCATCATCTTTTGTATTTCTCCTTCTTTACAAAATGTCTTTTTACAAGGAGTAACCTCTTTCAGAGTGTCTCCCGAATTCATCAAGAAGCACATCGTCAATCTTTCCACTGTTATCTTCAGAGAACATTCCTCAAATATCAATTATCTATCCTTTCATCCAATATCTTACTCCCCCATTACACTGGGGCATTATTTTGAAATTTGTCTTCAAAACATCCTGTATGCAGGCAGGATCAAACAAATCTCTCATTTTGCACACATGTGCACCCATTTACATTCATTTGCATTTGCATGCATTCATTTGCATTCATCTGCATCGATTTGCATTTGCATCGAACTCCCCATTCAGGATAAGGGATAAATCCTGAGGCCCCGACAATTGTCCAAGTTGTCGTAAGGGTGAAGACTGAAAATCTTCCATCAAAATCAATTAGTAATTCTTCAGAATCCAGTGTTGTGCTGGTAATTTTTCAAAAATCCAGTGTTCGTGCTGGTAAATTTCCAAAACCCAGCGCTCGTACTGGTAACCATTTAAAATCCAGCGCTCGTACTAGTAACCTTTTAAAATCCAGTGCTCGTACTGGTAATCTTCCAAAATCCAGCGCTCGTACTGGTAATCTTCCAAACCCCAGTATTCGTACTGGTAATTTTTCAAAATCCAATGCCTATATTGGTACATTTTCAAAATCTGGTGTTTACACTGGTTAATGTTAAAATTCAGTAGCCCCATTGATTTAGTTTTCCTCCGAGATTCGAGTTCCGACTCGAATTTCCTTTCCCTCTAACCGGTTTAGGTTTCCCTGCGGGATTCGAGTTCTGACTTGAATCCTCTTTCCTTTTGGTTAACCTAGTTTTCCTTCAGGAATTCGAGTTCCGACTCGAATTTCTTTTCCTTCTAACCGGTTTAGTTTTCCTTTGGGATTCGAGTTCCGACTCGAATTTCCTCTCCTTCTAATTGATCTAGTTTTCCTCAGGAATTCGAGTTCCGACTCGAATTTCTTTTCCTTCTAACCGGTTTAGTTTTCCTTTGGGATTCGAGTTCCGACTCAAATTTCCTTTCCTTCTAATTGATCTAGTTTTCCTTCAGGAATTCGAGTTCCGACTCAAATTTCTTTTCCTTCTAACCGGTTTAGTTTTTCTTTGGGATTCGAGTTCCGACTCAAATTTCCTTTCCTTCTAATTGATCTAGTTTTCCTCAGAAATTCGAGTTCCGACTCGAATTTCTTTTCCTTCAAACCGGTTTAGTTTTCCTTTGGGATTCGAGTTCCGACTCGAATTTCCTTTTCTTCTAATTGATCTAGTTTTCCTTCAGGAATTCGAGTTCCGACTCGAATTTCTTTTCCTTCTAGTTAATTTAGTTTTCCTTTGGGATTCAAGTTCCGACTCGAATTTCCTTTCCTTCTAATTGATCTAGTTTTCCTCAGAAATTCGAGTTCCGACTCGAATTTCTTTTCCTTCTAACCGGTTTAGTTTTCCGTTGGGATTCGAGTTCCGACTCGAATTTCCTTCCCTTCTAATTGATCTAGTTTTTTTCAGGAATTCGAGTTTCGACTCGAATTTCTTTTCCTTCTGACCGGTTTAGTTTCCCTTTGGGATTCGAGTTCCGACTCGAATCTTCTTTCCTTTTAATCGATCTAGTTTTCCTTCGGAATTCGAGTTCCGACTCAAAATATTTTTTTTTTCCTTCTGACCGGTCTAGTTTTCCTTTGGGATTCGAGTTCCGACTCGAATCTTCTTTCCTTCTAGTTAATCTAGTTTCCTTCGGGATTCGGGTTCCAACTCGAATTTCTTCTCCTTCCAAATTGATCTACCTTTCCTTCAGGATTCGAGTTCCGACTCGGATTTCTTTTCCTTCCATAATGGATTTGGTTTTCCTTCGAAGATTCGGGTTCCGACTCGAGTTTTCTTTTCCTTCAGAGTAGGTCTAGAAAATCCAAGTTCCGACTTGAATTTTCTTTCAAATCCAATTCGCTTAGCTTCCCTCTACAAGTTTGAACTTCTACTCAAACTACCCTGCAAATTGGTCTAGAAGATCCGAGTTCCGACTCGAATTTTCTTTCAAAATCCAATTCATCTAGTTTTCCTTGAAGAGTTGAATTCCGATTCGAATCTTCCCTCAAAAACCCAGTTTAGCACCTGGTCCATTCAAAGCTCACAAGTTGAAACCCTTCCTTCTTAAACTGTGATCCTTAGGTTAAATCCCTATGAAATTGATAGTTCGTAGGTCGAACTCCTGCAGAACCAATATGATCCTTAGGTTAAATCCCTATGGAATTGGTAGTTCGTAGGTCTAACCCCTGTAGAGTCAATGTGATTTGTAGGTTGAACGCCTGTCAAACCAATACGGCTCATAGGTTGAACCCCTTTCGAACCAATCTCGTTCTCAAAATTTCGATCTGTAGGTTGAAGTCTTACTAATCCTCGGTTCTTAAGTTGAACTCCTTCGGAACTAATCCCATTTGCCAAAAATTTCGATCTGTAGGTTGAAGTCCTCCTGATCCGATATTCTTTACAGTCCTTAGGTCGAACACCTTTTGAATTGGTATTTTTTAGATATATGATTTGTAGGTTGAAGTCCTCCTGATCCACGTTCTTAGGCTGAATCCCTATTGAACCCATGTTGTTCCCAGTGAACCAATGCCGTTCTCAATTGAACCAATGTCGTTCTTAGGCTGAATCCCTATTGAACCCATGTCGTTCTTAGGCTGAATCCCTATTGAACCCATGTCGTTCCCAGTGAACCAATGCCGTTCTCAATTGAACCAATGTCGTTCTTAGGCTGAATCCCTATTGAACCCATGTCGTTCCCAGTGAACCAATGTTGTTCTCAATTGAACCAATGTCGTTCGTAGGCTGAATACCTATCGAACCCATGTCGTTCCTAGTGAACCAATGTCGTTCTTAATTGAACCAATGTCGTTCGTAGGCTGAATACCTATCGAACCCATGTCGTTCCTAGTGAACCAATGCCGTTCTTAATTGAACCAATGTCGTTCTTAGGCTGAATCCCTATTGAACCCATGTCGTTCCCAGTGAACCAATGCCGTTCTCAATTGAACCAATGTCGTTCTTAGGCTGAATCCCTATTGAACTAATGTCGTTCTCAATTGAACCAATGTCGTTCTTAGGATGAATCCCTATTGAACCCATGTCGTTCCCAGTGAACCAATGCCGTTCTCAATAGAACCAATCTCGTTCTTAGGCTGAATCCCTATTGAACCCATGTCGTTCCCAGTGAACCAATGCCGTTCTCAATTGAACCAATGTCGTTCTTAGGCTGAATCCCTATTGAACTAATGTCGTTCTCAATCGAACCAATGTCGTTCTTAGGATGAATCCCTACGGAACCCATGTCGCTCCCAGTAAACCAATTCTCAATTTCGATCTCCGGGTCATCCAATATCCTATTTCCAATTTCTGAGTCTCTCCTTTGGGGATAGGAGAGGAGTAATTCCTAATTCCAAATTCTAAATCGTCTCCTTTGGGGAAAGGAGAAGAGAATTTCTGTCATGGATGTGTTGCGTTGCGCTTCGAATGCTCGCTTTCATAAAGGATTTCAAGAAAATTTTGCCAATTTGTCATTAAATATTTGTTGATTTCAAAAATCTTTATTGCACAAAATTATTACTTCAGAATACCTCCAGTATTACTTCTGAAAGGACAATGCTTTCGCGAAAAATGATTCAAAATTCAAAATCTTTCTATTGGCCAACCAAAAGGATGCAGAATAAATCCTCAATATGGCCATCAAAGAATACTCAATGTTGTTGCAAAGCCATAAGTGATTGATATTGATCACAGTCAATGGCACAGTTTTAAAGATCATTCTTGAAAAATAAAGCAGTCGAAATATCCTGGGTGATACAGAAAAATCCACTCAATTTCCATATCTCCTCAATCATCTAAGCTGCAATTAAATATCTGCAAAAGGGATCTCTCAATTGTCGTCAAGATGAAGACGAATTAAGCGAGTCGACCCCCGGGGCCAAAGAAGATTTGGATCATCTCCAAGATGACGGAGTTTGTGACGGATCCTTCCAGGGAAAGTTCAGATCACCGTCGAGATGAAGGCGAGTGTGATGAGCCTAACGACAAACCCTAAAAGATATTTAATTCCAGCTATCATCAAGAGATTTCCTACCAAAGAGCCAATAATCATCATGATAATCCCTGAGAGAAAAGAAGGATTGGAACATCTCTGAGATGAAGGAGTTTGTGACGTACCCTTCCCCCAAAAAAAAAGAGAGAGAAAAGTCAGGACATCTCCAAAATGAAGGATGATGTAATTCCCGAAAATCCAAGAGAGCTCCAATCTGCTAAAAAAAAAAAGAGTGCAGAAAGATCATCATGAGAAAAGAATCCCAGGATATGAGACTGCCAAATCTATCAAGAATCTTCTTTAATTTTGTGAAATTCTTTTATCAATATTCTTTCACCAATAGCTCTCGCAATATCAAGAATACTTTCTTTCTCGTCCATATCAAGGAAATTGATAGCTTCCTTGAAAGAAAGCCAATCGCAAGCAATTTGAATTCGAATCTTGATTCTACGGAGTTAAGCCCAGTCGGAGGTAATACTTCAGGTAGAAAAGAGGGAATACTTTCAAAACAATGTGCATCATTTTCAATTATTTTGAATCAACAACAATTTTCAACATTTTGACAATATTTTCTAGTTATCCTGGCATGAAGCGAGAGCTTGAGATTCATCTTTGGCGCATCCTGACACCATCCCTTTTTAGGACTTGATAACGGGAGTTTTCAAGATTCCTTCCCTTCTTTAATATAATCTGAGCGCCTGGGTTCTCAGATTCACACACTTCCTTGTGTCCCCACTGTCCCACCATAGACAGTCCAATTTCGTCTTGAGGTTAAGCCACCAATTTCAACAAAAGGCAATTTCAAAAGTTAATTAGTCTCAGCAATGAGGCGCCCAAAATCAATCCCTTTTCAAGCTTTAGGGACCCCAATTTCCTTCCTTTTGCAAAACCCCTATCGGATTCATTGTGCGGAAATCCGAAGGTTTCATCACGGTCTCTTCTTTCGAGGATTCCGTTCATTTTCATTGCCCAATCAGGTTAAGGGTATAAACCTGGGCCTCCTTTGATGAGGTATTCCATTTTCTGCCCAATCAGGTTAAGGGTATAAACCTGGGCCTCCTTTGATGAGGTATTCCATTTTCCACCCAATCAGGTTAAGGGTATAAACATGAGCCTCCTTTGATGAGGTATTCCATTTTCCACCCAATCAGGACAAGGGTACAAACCTGAGCCTCCTTTGATGAGGTATTCCATTTTCAACCCGGTCAGGTTAAGGGTTAAACCTGAGCTTCGTTCCATACGAGGTATTTCTCGTCCCATCCAGGTTAAGGGCAAAACCTGAATCTCATTTCTTTTTGAAGTAAAATTTTCTCCTTATTCTCTATTTCATATCTACCATCATCTTTTGAATTAATTCTTTCATACCCAGTCAGATTTATCTAACTGGGGCATTTTATGGTTCAAATTTGGTATGTTTTCTTTGCCACTAAGCTCGGCCCTATACCGGCTTAGTAGCAAAGAGGGGCATCTGTAAACACCCCAAATTTTCACCCTCATCTAGTGTTTACATTTCACATATCATTGCATATCACTGCATACATTTTTGCATATCATTTCATCGCATTGCATAGCATTGCATGTCATTACATCTCATTTTTGAGATCCAGCACTCCTATTTTCAAAACATTCAATCCAGATTTGAGTTTTAAAACTTTTTCTTTCAAAATCAATTTCAAAACCTGAGTTTTTATTCAACATTCTATCATTTTCCAACCCCAGGACCTCATATTTCGAAATATTTTCTCAGAAAACAATCTGGATTCATTTCAAACTCAATTTCAATTGATTTCAATTCTCAGATGAGGCCCATTTAGGTGGTGTCGCTCTGGATTCCTTCATTTATCAAAAATCTTAGAGTCCTAGTTGGATCAGAACTCTTTTTCCAGAGTCTTAGTCGGATCAAAACTCTACTTTTCACTACCTTTTTACCTATCTTTGAAGAAAACCTTTTAAAATCTTCTGTTTTGGCCAAAGTTTCAGAGTCCTAGTTGGATCAGGACTCTTCTTCAAGAGTCCAGTCGGATCAGGACTCTTCTTCAGAGTTTCAATTGGATTGGGACTCTAATCTTTTACAGCTATTTTTATCCATTTTCAATCAAATCTTTCAAAATCTTTCAAAATAAGTCAGAAACTCAGAGTTTCAGTCAAAACAGGACTCTGTTCAGAGAGTCCTAGTTGGATCAGGACTCTGATCCTGATTTCAATTTTGAGAGAATCTTTCAGAAATCTTTCAATCTACCAAAACTATTACACTTTTATCAAAGAATTTCAAAATTCTGAGATTTTATCTCAGAGTCCTGATCAAATCAGGACTCTACCCCAGAGTCCTGATCGAAGTAGGACTCTATCCAAAATTGATTTTTATACTTCATTTTCACTAGTTTTCAAAAGCTTTGCCCAAATTTCATGATTTGCTTATCAGAAAGCCAAAATTCTTAGAGTTCTGATCGAATCAGGACTCTTTCTCAGAGTCCTAATCAGAACAGGACTCTGAACCAAAACTTCGATTTCATCCTGTTTTTAACTGTTTTTCAAAATTCTCTCATTTGTTTTCTCAGAAAATCCAAAAATCTGAGAGTCCTAGTTCAATCAGGACTCTGTCTTCAGAGTCTCAGTTGAATCGAAACTCTGTCTTATTCCAATATTTGTTATTGTTTTCACTGCTTTCACAAGTTCTTTCATCCGCTTTTCAGAAAAATACCAAAAAAATCTAGAGTTTTAGTCCGATCAGGACTCTGTCCCGGAGTCCTAGTCCAGTTAGGAGTCTGTTTTGAAGTCTGTTTTTATTTCATTTTCATTTATTTCTATTTGTTTTAAAAAATTAGGTCATTTTGTAGAGTCCAGTTAATTCAGGACTCTATTTCAGAGTTCTGATTGAGTTGGGAGTCTAACCCTGACTGTATTTTATGACTTGTTTTACCATTTTCGATGAAATCTTTTCAAAAACTCCTTCATTTGGCTTTTAAAATCCAAAATCTTAGAGTCCTAAGAGTTCAGGACTCTAACCCGGAGTTCCAGTAGTTCGCTTGAGACTCTATTTTCAAAAATTCTGAATTTCAATCATTGATTTTAACCCCTTTTCAAAGTCATTTTCAGTATTTATTTCAAAATTTTCAAAACCTGATGTGAGCCCACTCAGTTGGTGCCATATTCAGAGGAGTTCTGACCCAGTTAGAACTCTATGCCATTTCAAAAACTTTTAATTCCAAGTCTACTTTTGAATCTCTTTTGAAAAACCTCTCATTTTCAAGTTTTAAAATCGTTTTTGAAAATTCAAGTGGGGCCCACTCGGGGTGGCGCCATATTCGAGTAAGTCAGGGCTAGACTAGGGTTAGTCATTGTCCTAGTTAGGTTAGGGGTTTAGAGGAGTCAAAATCAATTTTAAAAATCCATTTTATTTAACTTTTAAACCATTGGTTTTTAAAGGTTTTAAAAACCAAATGTGGGTCCATACTAGGTGGTGTCACATTTAGACTTTTTAGGGTTTAATTAGGTATTAATTAGAGTTTAATTAGAGTTTATTTAGGGTTAGGAAACCACAAAAAATTGTTGCCCTTAGTGGATTTATTAGAAACAGTCTTGAAAAAATGAAAAACCTCTTAATTAACCCTAATTAAGTGACTTTTTGAAAATCTATAAATAGGAGACCTAAAGGGGGTCAAAAGAGAGCTCTTTTTTCTCTAAAATTTTCGTGGCCTCTCTCTCCTCTCCAGAACCTCCACCTTCCTCCATTGAAGCTACAGCCCCAAGGTGAGTTTATTTAATATTATTTTATTAGTTTTTATGATTTTTCAATAGATTTCACCATGGAAACTCTTGTGTTCATGGATTTAACCATGGATTTCATCCAAGAACCCCAAAATCGGCCCAAGAAGATGATCTAACTCAGTTTGAGGGTGATTTCAAGGATTCTAATCCATTAGAATCGATGAGAGGTACGTTTTTCATGTTCTTAATTGACGAAACGTGAGATTTACCCGTTAAATGGGTTAAATCCATGATTTCAAAGGTGAAAGCAAATTCCAGCCATGGATTCCCTGTATTTTATTTATTTATTTGTTTATTCATGTTTATTACATGTTTTACAGCGTAGAAATAATTTTTATTTACTGTTTTTATTGTTTATTTTATTGTTTTTCATTAGTTAATGCATATTTTCTCAAGTTTCTTAGATTTCTGTGTGTTTTTAGTTTAGAACAGAAAAGAGCATGCTGTTTCGGATTGAAATATGTGTTGTTAATTTCTTATTTTTTTATATGTGATGCATGCATATGTGATTGAACTACTGTAAAAAAATCAGAGATTTTGGACTTCGGGAACCCTATCAGAAAAATCATACATCAAGTCGGGTTTTTAAATCTTTAAAATCGTTGTTAAAATCAAGAAGGTAACTTTCTGTGATGATATTTTTCTCATCCTATATCCGATTTTAGATGTGTAAAGTGCCATGGATTCACATTAATTAGATATGTCTACTGTGAAATTTTCAGAATTTTTGATTACTGTTTAGTATTTTTCCTCTGTCATAGACTCTGATTTTCAATTTAAAACTCGTTAGGGTTTTCCAAAACCCTAATCAGACTTGTGTTGTTTATAAAGCCCAAAATACACATCCGATTCATGATCTGTAAAAGGTGAGTACTGCTATTTTTATAATATCTGTTCACTGTTAAAATCTCAGATATTTTGGATTAGTAATGTTATTTATCTCAGGATTTTTAATACGAAGTGTCAGTTTGGACCAAGGTTAAAATCAATATATTCAAATCCGGGTTGTCGGATAGGGATCTCCCTGGTTTTAAAGGCTTTTTCAGATCTGTAAAAAGGAAAAGTTTTGTTTTCTTGTCTATTTGGTCTCTGTTAAAAATCAGAATTTTTATGGTGGATTGACCCATGGTTCGGGTCTTGGACTGAGACTGGTTGGTGAACTAGGTCAAAATGGCAATATTCAAAGACTTAATGCAATTTTTGGGTTAATTTAATGCCAAAAAAATAATTTTATAATTCTAATTTGATATTAGGGTTATAACAAGTGCAGGTACCAATTTTGAGGATTTTTAAAATCCGTTTGATGCTTGAATGGCTTGAATTGCAAAACAGGGCACCCGAAAGATCCAAAAACGCTGTTAAAATCATATTTTTTGTGATATTATTGGATTTTCGTGCATAAGCATATAGTTTTAGGGTTTAATTATGTTCATAAGCATATTAGGATACTTTAGGTTTAATTTTGTAGTTATTTGATTTCATTTAGGGCATAAAACCCAAGTTTTTACCAAAATCTATTTCAGAAAACCCTGATTTCAAGGCCATAGTCTTGCTATCAGGGGTAATGTGGTCATTTGACCTCAATTTCGAAATCCCTAACCCTAGTTTTCACATATTTAAGCATGTCACATCATATTTAGCTTAGTTTATTCCATTCAAATTTCAAAACTTGCATTTTATCAAAATATCTTTCTAAAAACCCTAATTTCAAGGCCATAGTCTTGTTATTAGGGGTATTTTGGTCATTTGGACCCCAATTTCAAAATTCCATATCTTATATCCATTATTTGTTCAATTTGATTTCATATCTTTATCATTTTTATTTAAGGGAATCAAGGAAAAGGCTTATATCTAGCAAAATCCAGTAATTTCTAGATATTACTGGATAAACCTACAAAAGCCAACATATATTCACTAACAAGTTTTCTAGTTTTGCAGGTACATTGAAGACTTTAGTTTCTTTTAATTTCTTGTATTTAAATTTCAATAGTGATGTAATTTGTAATTAAACTTTGGAATAAGAATTTACATTTCCTGCTTAGCTTAGGTTGCATTGCATATAGTTTATTTTTTTTAATGTCAATGTGTGATGGATGATGATTCATGCATATTCAAACTCACCATGGTCTACACGAATGGCACATGCACTAGCTTCTATGAAGTTTATAAACTTGGTGGAATTTGTATTTATGGCCATAGTCCGAATACGAATGATACTTAGATTTATGATCTTCACATTAGCCACATTCAGCCTACACTATTAGGCTAACTTCAAAATGCACTGCATTTCTCAAAAATACAAAAAGTATTTCTCAAATCCTCAAATTCATATTCATTCATTTCATTCATTTAACAATTCCAATCCAAATCTCAATTTAAAAAAGTTCATTTTCTCAGAATTTTCTAAGTCTTATGGCAAAATCGATTTTCTCAAAAGCATTGAATTTTCAAAGAATATTTCAAGTGTTTCTCAAGTTCATAAACTCAATTTTCCAAGTTATGCAGTCAATTTCAAAGTTTGAAGTTAGAGAAATCAAAAATTTTCTAAGTCTTATTCAAAAATCGATTTTCTCAAAATATGGATTTGCCAAGAATATTTCAAGTATTTCCTAAGTTCCAAATTCAAATTTTCCAAGTTAGAATTTCAATTTCCATGGTTGAATTCAGAGAAACCAAGTTTCTCAGAATCGATTTTCACCAAATGTCAAGGATTCCTCAAAATCGATTTTTACTTCTCTCAGAAGTACATTTCAAATCCCAATTCACGATTTTTCAGGTGATATCATTTCCAAGATTTACATTTTCTAAATATTCTAAATATTTCAATCATTCAAAGCAAACATCATGTTTTCAAATGTGCATTTTCTGAAAATTCATAGCACATGCCTGATTCTATGTGCATTTAGAAATTAGAATATGATTTAGACAAGTTGAATAGAGTAGAGCATAAGATTGATCCTTGGTTCAATTACCCCTGTTAAAGGTGGCAGGAACGGTTGAACCTCTTACCGACAGGCGAGTCCCATTCTTCGGAATTATCCCGCATTTTAAAAACGGAGGCGAGTTATTTTCAAAATCTTTTTCAAAGGTCAGTTTGATTTGCAAAAGTAAAATTTTGCGATGATAACATCTGGGCGTACCGAACCACCATTCGGACCCCAACCAATGCTACTCCTTCAGAGCTTGTCTACGGGACCGAGGTAGTGTTACCTCTCCACGTTCAGAAGCCCGCACTCAAGTTTGCGTCGCTCATTGAACTTCCGCTTGGTCAATATCAACAGCAGAGGTTGGTACAGCTAGATCTAATAGACGAGAAAAGACTCAAGGCGGCAGAGCACGCTCAAGCCTATCGTCAGAGGATAGCTCGGCACTACGCCAAATCAGTCATAAAGAGAAGATTTCGAGTCAATGATCTTGTGCTCAAGTCCACAGCTCATCTCAATCACCGGCCACAGGGGCAAGTGGTCACCCAATTGGGAAGGCTCTTATGTGGTTAAGGAAGTGCTGCCTCGCAATTCCTATCGCCTGATCAACGCAGATGGGGTGGAACTGCCCGATCCTATTAATGCTCTACATTTGAAGAGATTTTACACTTGACTTGTTCATCCTAGCCTTTTGTACTCTTCAAAAGTCTTTTGCAATAAAGAAATCATCTTTTATCAAATTCTCACATTCCTCTCCATGATACTGGGGCATTTTATTTTAATCTAAACTTGTCTTCCTTCATCATATGCAGGCAGGATCAGACAAATCTCTTTCTAAAAATCTTATCAACTTTTCGGTTAATCTCATTATCTTTATTAAATTGCATTCATTTCATTTTTTTCGATCTAATCAAATTTTCATCAATTTATTGTCAATTTTATCAAGTTTTATCAATTTTATAAAATTTTATTTATTTATTTTTAAACCCTTTCAGGTTAAGGGATAAATCTGATGCCTCGTTTCAATGAGGTATTCCCCTTTCAGGTTAAGGGATAAAACCTGAACCTCATCCCGCGAGGCCCTTTATTTTCTTTCAAAACAATGGATAATCCCAAATTCTTCTATCATCAATTTTTCTTCGAATTTTTGTCGATTTCTACTAAATCTTTATTGTCAATACCATTAATTTATCAATCCTTTTATCCTTTATCCATTTCTACCAATCTTTTTCAAATTTTGCCTAATTCTCTTCAGGATCGGGGATAATCCTGAAAACCATCCTAAACAAAATTCAAATCTCAGGCCTTCTTGGGCCAAGGATCTTGAATAAGTCTCTCATCCACATCGTCGGAATCTATTCATGATTTTTGTCAATCCTTCTAAAATCCGACTCTCAGGTAGAAATTTATTTCCTTCCCGTCTGAGTTCCGACTCAGGTTTTGCTTTCATTTTATTCTTTATTTTTGAAAGATCTGAGTTCCGACTCTGATTTTTTCCTTTTATCTTTCGTTGGAAGCTTTGAGTTCCGACTTGGACTTCCTACTGGATCCGATGCTCGTATTGGAACCCATCATTGCGTCAAGAATTCGAGTTCTCATACTCGATTCTCATTCATTTCTTTTTACCTTTATTTTGGAAAACCGGGTTCCGACTCGGATTTTCCCTTTTTGTATATTCTTATTTTTGAAGCTCCGGGTTCCGACTCAGACTTCCTTTTGGATCTGATGCTCGTATTGGAACCAATTGTTACGTCGAGAATTCAAGTTCTCAAACTCGATTCTCACTCATTCTTTTTATCTTTATTTTTGGGAAACCGGGTCCCACTTGGATTTTCCTCTTTTGTATATTCTTATTTTTGAAGCTCCGGGTTCCGACTCGGACTTCCTTTTGGATCCGATGCTCGTATTGAAACCAATTGTTACGCCGAGAATTCGAGTTCTCAAACTCGATTCTCATTCATTCTGTTTATCTTTATTTTTGAAAACCGGGTTCCGACTCGAATTTCCCCTTTTGTATATTCTTATTTCTGAAGTTCCAGGTTCCGACTCGGACTTCCCTTTTGGATCCAATGCTTGTAGTGGAACCAATCGTTGCGTCGAGAATTCGAGTTCTCAAGCTCGATTCTCAATCTTTCTTCTATTTTTGAAAAAACGGGTTCCGACTCGGATTTTCCCTTTTGTATATTCTTATTTCGGGAGCTTCGAGTTCCGACTCGGACCTCCTTTTGGATCCAATGCTTGTGTTGGAACCGATCGTTGCGTCGAGAATTCGAGTTCTGAAGCTCGATTCTCAATCTTTCTTTTATTTTGGAAAGCTGGGTTCCGACTTGGATTTTCGCTTTTATATATTCTTATTTTCTCGAGTTCCGACTTGAATTTCCTATGTTGATCCAATACTCATATTGGACCAAGATTTCTCTTTGCCTATTTCCCTTTCAGGTTAAGGGACAAACTTGAACTTCCCCTTCAGGATAAGGGATAATCCTGAAACACCGACAATCATTCTCACTTAATTCTCAAGTATCTTCGAATGTCAGTCTCTTTCTCAACTCTCCGTGAGAAAACCCAGTGCTCGTACTGGTGCATTTTTGAAAATCCAATGCTCGTACTGGTGCAGCTTCGAAGACTCAGTGCTCGTGCCGATGTGCCTCTTCGAAAAACCAGTACTCGTACTGGTATGCACTTTCGAAAACCCAGTGGTCGTACTGGTGTGCATTTCGAAAACCCAGTGCCCGTACTGGTGTGCATTTTTGAAACCCAGCGCTCGTACTGGGGCATTTTGAAATCCAGTGCTCGCGCTGGTGTGTTTTTCAAAACCCAGTGCTCGTGCTGGTACATTTCCAAATCCAGTACTGGTACATCTAGCGCTCGTGCTAGTGTTTGGCTGACTGATCAAGTCAGCTCTCCAGGTTCAGTCTTTGTACTAACCAATCATCATCATTCAAGCTCTAAATTTTCAAATTCAACCTTCAAGTTATCATTTTATCAAAAATCATTTTTTTTTCTCTTGCGAAGGACCCTCTTCAGGGAGAGTTCGAGGGAGCTCGTTCCTTTCGCACGCAACCATCTTTCGTTCGCAAGAACACTCTTACAGGGAGAGTTTGAAGGGACTCATTTTTCTTCGCGAACAGTTTGCAAAACAACAACCAACTTTACACAAAAGAACCCTTTTTCCAGGGAGAGCTTCGACGGAAGCTCGTTTCTTTTTTTGGCCCCTGTTTTTCTCATCTTTGGCCAACCCCTTCGCAGAGGACCCTCTTCTAGGGAGAGTGTGATGGACTCGTTTCCTCTATGATACTTTCTCAACTTTGTTTTTGGCCACCTTTCCATAAGAGAAGCCTAGATATAGGGAGTTTTGACGAAAACTTAATTTCTCTTCGAAAGTTCTGTTTTGCAAACACCTCTTCTTTGGGGAAGAGAGGAGTATTTCCAACTTCCCATTCAGGTAAGGGCTAAGCCTGAGTCTCTCTTTTTGGGGAAAAAGAGAGGAGAATTTTGTCACGGACGTGTCGATTCGATATCAAGCGATTACATTCATCGAGGATTTCAAGAATATTTTGCCAAATTTACTATCAAAATTCATTGTTGATCTCAAAGTTTTCATCATATAAAGAATTATCTCAAACTACCTTTAGTATTATTTCCCAAAAGAGCAAGACTTTTGCGAAATAAGAACTAAATTCAAGCTTTTTCTGTTGGACAACCAAGAGGATGAAGAAAAATTTTCGATATGACCGGCAAAGGAAAAACTCAATGATGTTGAAAAGCCATAAGTGAATTGGTATTGATCATAGCTATGGCACGTTCTTAAAGATCATTCTTTCAGGAGTAAGACAGTGGAGATATCCTGGGCAGTAAAAAAGAATTTACCCAATCCATATATCCTCAGTCATTCAAAGCTGCAATCAAATATCCACAAAAGGGATCTCTCAATTGTCGTCAAGATGAAGACGAATATGCGAGCTAGACCCCCGAGGCCAAAGAAGATTTGGATCATCTCCGAGATGAAAGAGTTTGTGATGGATCCTTCCAGGGAACGTTTTGAGCACCGTCAAGATAAAGGCGACTGCGATAAGTCTCCTGACAAACCCGAAAAGTTATTTGATTTATGCTATCATCCAGAGATTTTGACCAATGAACCAACGTCATCAGTATAATTCCTGAGAAAAAGAAGGATCAGAGCATCTCCAAGATGAAGGAGTTTGTGACGTACCCTTCCCCGAAAAAGAGAGAAAAAGTCAGGACATCTCCAAAATGAAGGATGATGTAATAAGATTCTCGCCGAAACCCAAGAAAGCTCCATGACTCAAAAGAGTGCAAAAAGAACATCATGAAAAAGGCCCCAGGATATCAAATTGCCCGAAATTGCCAGGAATCATCTTTATTTATGTGAAATTCTTCAATCAATATCTTTCCATTCAATTGCTTTTATGAAGCTAAGAATATTTCCTCTCTTTTCATATCAACGAAAATGATATCTTCCTTGAAGAAACTCAACAACAACAAATTTTGAATTAGGTTCTTGATTCTACAGAGTGAGCCCAATTGGAGCTAATACTCTAGGTAGAAAGAGGTGATATTTTCACATAAAAGCACCATTCAATCACTCTGAATCAACTACAATTTTGACATCTTATTGGCGATATTTTGTCATTATCCGAACATGAAGTGTGAACTTGATATTCGTCTTGACGTGTCCTGACGTCATCCCTCCACAGGACTGAAAAGTCCTTTCCTTCCGTCTTATTTGAGCGCTCTCAGATCTGCACACTTCCTTGTTTTCCCCCACTGTCCCGCCATAGACAGTTCCCGCTCAGGATAAGGGTTAAACTTGAACTTTCTGCAAAAGGCCTGTTATTGTCAAAAGCCTTTTTTTTTTTCAGTCTCAGCAATGAGGCGCCAAAGGTCAACCCCTTTTCAAGCTTTAGGGACCCCCATTTTCATCCTTTTGCAAAATCTCTCTCGGACTTGTTGTGCGAAGTTTAGAGGTCCCATCACAGTTTCCTCGCTTCTCGAGGATTCTGTATCCATTCAGGCTAAGGATTAAACCTGTTACCTCGCTCCTTGAGGTATCACCAAAATTTTCTGCGAGAGGTCATCTATTTTTTTTAGAAAGCTAATTTAGTCTCAGCAATGAGACGCCTCATATCATCCCCTTTCCAAGCCTTAGGGAATCCCTTGTTTTTCTCTTCTCGCAAACCCCTTCCGGATTTGTTCGTCCAAATTCCGAATGTCCCATCATGGATTCTTCACCCGAGGATTCCGTATGGTCACCCCTTTCAGGTTAAGGGTTAAGCCTGAACCTCGCCTCGCGAGGTATCCTTCCATTCATGTTAGGGTTAAACCTGAGTCTCATTTCGACTAGATGTCCCTTCTAGTCCCACCATGGTTTCTTCATCCGAGGATTCCGTACGGCTCCTCCCACTCAGGTCAAGGGTTAAACCTGAATCTCACTTTAGCGATACATTTCGTTGTCCCATCACAGGTTTCTCCGTTCGAAGATTCTGTATGGTCATCCCCTTCAGGTTAAGGGTGAAGCCTGAACCTCGCTCCGCGAGGTATTTTCGGTTCAGGTTTGGGTTAAACCTGAACCTTGTTTTGACGAGGTAATCCTTCCAATCCCATCATGGCTTTCTCTCACAAAGAAGTTCATGCTCTGTACATCCATCCAGGAAAGAATCATGCTTGAGTTTCATCTCACGAGGCATTTCTTTCAAAAATGTCCCATCGAGTTCCACTTACATTCCTTTCCCCATTCAAATTATCTTGATATATCTTCGGCCCATCCAGGTTAAGGGCTAAACCTGAGTCATTCCAAAAAGTTGATCTTGTCTCACCCATGAGACTTGATCAAAATTCTTATCTTTCATCATTCTGGGATCTTCATCCAAAGTCCCATCACGATTTCCTCATTTCTATCATTCAGTCATATAATTACCGAGGATGTCATCCCCCCAGGACCATTCAGGATAAGGTCTTTAGCTTGAAAAGCCATTTTTTTTTTCTTCTTCTTTCGAAGTAATTATTCCACACCCAGTTCAGGTTAGCTAACTAGAGCATTTTTCAAAATTTAGAGTGTTTCTTTGCCACTAAGCTCGACTTTCAACCAGCTTAATAGCAAAGAGGGGCATCTGTGAACACCCCAAATTTTTCAAAACTTTATAAATATCCCCTTTTTGCCCCTGATCCCATTGTTTGGGTAATTGAGTCACTTTTAAATCTAAATTCCATTTTTATTTCTCAGGTTTTATTGAAATTAAAATCCATTTTATGACTCAATTTTGGATCCGGATCCATATAAAAGATCCAAATCTGAGCTTCGTTGTCCACTTTTTAAATCAAATTCTCAAAATTACCAAAATAACCTTTTAAAAGGCTCAGACACTTCGTCCGGTATCCGTTTGGATCCATCGTGTTATATTCCTCGATTCGAGGCTTAAAACTCGAATATTTTCTCAAAACCTCGGTCCAAACCCATTTTTTGAAGAAATTTCCCCAAAATGGCTTGAAATTCTCGAAAAAACACTTTTGTAAATATTTCTCAGAAAAATACAAAAAATTAGTGTTTAATCTTTGTTTTCTCGTAAAATCTTAGATTTTTATTCCAAAAATATAAAAAAATGGAAAAATAACACAAAAAACAAAAAAATTGAAAAAATTACTAGAAAAACAAATGAGTTTAAGCTTTTAAAATTGAAGTTTGCTAAAAACCTCATTTTGAAAACCATTTTACAAAAATTTCTTAAAAGGGGACCACCTTTTTGGAAAAAAAGAAAAATTTCCAACGGATTCCTTCCCGCGTTCTCCCTCTCATTTTCTGCCTGTCGATCTTCAACAACTCCTTTCTCCCTCAGCCTTCAACCCTTAACAGATTCCCCTTCAGGAAACTTCCATCCTCTCTTTAAGAAGGGATCCTCAAGCCTCTTCAAAGGATCATCGAGCTTCTCTGCAAAAATCCATCATCAATATCTTTTCATCAAGTTTTCTCCTTCTAATCCATCAAATTCTTCCATTGATCATCAACTTTGTTTCTGGAGGATAGACCATTAGAAAGCAACACCAGGCTCACACATAAATTTTGCTTCTGGAGGGTTATCTGCAACGCTGCTAAAGGGGATCACCTGCTACTGCAAGCTCACGGTCTTCATAGCAGAACGAAGAGAAGCCTCTTCTTCATCCCCCAGAACTTCAATAGAATCCTGGTGAGTCGCCAATCAAACTTTATCCTGATTTCTTCTTCTTTAATTTCCTCTGAGGCTTTCTCATTTTTTTTTTATTTACTCTCTTCTTGTCCCTCTTTTCGGATCTACAACACCCCTTTCTTGGAATTTTTCCTCTCTGAGTTTATTTCCTCTCTGTGCCAATTTCTGTAGAGCATTTGCCATTTTGTTTCCTCCTTTTTTTTTTTTAGAAGCACTAAGGACGAGGTCGACCTACATCTAGTAGGATTGATCCATCTTGTGCAATATCAATTGGAATGGCTCCATTCCAACATAAGTTCTTTTCCTTCTTCTCTTTTATGTTTCGTTTATATTACATCCCAACCCATGTCTGATCTTATTTTCGGTTTCCTACTGATATTTGATTTCTTACTTCATTTAGATGATCGATTTGTGTTTCTTATGATTTCCCCTTTAACTGTTGTGAATTTCTTTTTCTAATTCCTTCATTTTGACCTCCATTAAGACATTCGTCATAGTGATGGTCTGCCTATGGCATTACTAGTCTACGCACTGCAACATTTAACACGAGTTCATTCCAACATCTTGTTCTTCTTCATTTTTTCTTTTATTCACGCATATTGGAGCCCAGTCTCTGGCATCAGCATAACAAAAAAAAAAAGAGTTAGAATATATTTGTCAGGTAAATGTTATTCACTGAAGTTGGTGATGAAACTTTGGTTTCAGTATTGATTTACTTTGAAAACCTTTGCTTGTTTTCAAACTTCAGTTTCTATTCCTATTTGTTTTGATTATGGTTTCCATTTCGATCTTGCTTCCATTTGCTTTGTTTTGAGTTATGTTCTTTTCTTGCTTTGATTTGTTCTCAATTTTAAATGTCGGTCTTAATTCTCAATACTATGTCTATTTTATTCCTACTGTCTCATTTCTTGCTTTATCTGTTTTGATTTCTTTTAGTCTTGAGATTCGATTCATGTTTCCTTTTTTTTCGACTCATGGTATCGAGTAACTACTTGATCAATGATCGATCTAATTTCAACAATCAAACGGTTAAAGTGCTAGTCACCTCTTACCATTATTCTGTTTCATTCAAGCCTGCCTCAATGACATGGGTAACCTGGTTCATATCTAAAAAAAATGAGAGAGAAGAAACCATTCCTTCTCTTCTGTACGCCCAAATGGTTGAAACCAGTTCATTGCTTAAGTTTTGGAAGAGTCGGACGTCAAGGCCTCACTCATTGGCCAAACCATTGTTTAAAATCCAAAGATCTGATGTCTACAATTGATCTGCTGATCATTGGGTTTTTGAAGCATCAATATTTGTGATTGGTTCATTACATGGAAAAAGATGACCTGAGTGTATTCATGCCATCCCCCTGCTGCAACCTATTTCTCAGTTCTACAGTACATTCATCGATCAGTGATGGGCCATTCAAAGCCTAGTTGGGAGAGACAATCTAAAAAAAAAGAGGGGGGGGATAATGGAGGAGAACATTTGAGCCCCGAAATCTGGACTGAATCTTCAAGATAAGTCCGGGTTTCTGAAGAATGCCTGAACCTTATTAGTTTGTCTGCTAAACTGTTGGTGGGGTTATTGAATTCCAATGACAAAATTTTTAAGGATGACTACAAGCTCATCTCTTAATTGATGGATGTCTGAAAACTCCACCGATGAACAGAGGTGTTCAAGGATGGCTGAATAGTTTGACTCATTACTCTGTGAATCAATGGAATACTCGAATGCTATTACTGATCTTAGTAAATTCTTGAGTGTTATTAACACTGAGCATTCACTCTGACGAATTGATGCCTTTTCCTGGAGATTTTTCTTTTTTGGGAAAATCAGATTGTTGATTTCTCTGCGGAACGCATTGAGATATCGTTTGGAACCAAGTTCTGAATCATTGTGTGATGTGTTTTGCTTAGGTCTTGGTTTAATATACACTATAGCCTTTACATTGACATCACCATCTGTATATTTTTCTATACATTTATTGTATGTGTATATGTTAGCCATGCCTCCCTCAGTATCATTTTTTTAGCATTTGTGCCCCACCATCATGATATGGCATTTGTTCTTGCATATTTATATTTTCACTACTCTTACAGTGCATTCATTCGTGTCTAGCTCTTGCGTCAATAAATGGCATCTATGCTCACTCACTGCATACTTCATCTGTTGCATCCTTCACTTACAGCATATACGTTCCCTCATTTCAATTACTACAGATTAAAAGTCTCACTTATATATATGGCTCACTGTTGTATAGCCTCTCCAAGCAACCTCAAAACCTTTTCTTTTGCTTCCTGTTCAATCTTCTGAAGGTTTTGAACTGAGATCTTCTGCAGTAGACTTCCATGTATCCCTAGATTCGGGGATGGGTTTCTATGTTCAGTATGGCATTGGATCCACGCATAGCCCATGTTGATTTCTCTGTTATGGAACTTCCTTAAGTCCCTCACCTATGCTGTCATTTACACCATCTAGCCTACAGTAACCCTATAGCTTCCAGCGAGTGTGTGTTGCCTAGCTACAACCTCTACACAGGTGGAGGTTAACTTCAAAGATATCAGCCAGACCTCTCCTTGCAAAAGCACTTGTGTTCGATCTGACCAAGCTTTCAATGACAGACGGACTTTGTCTTCAATCTCAGCCATGACAGAAAAGCTGGAACATTAGTGATTTCATTTGTTGCAGTTTTCTCCTGCATAGCTCAAACAACAAAACAGGTTTTGAGCTTACTTTATCAGGTTTGGGCAGGGCTCTGACTAACAATTGCCAATCAACTAAAGCCCCATTGCAATAGTCGCTGGTAGGTTGGGCTCTGTATGAGTGTTGTTTCGTCCACAGTAATCTTCACAACAGTCTACTGTTGCACACCACCACTACTTGTAACAACACCCACTTTGTCCATTAAACCCACGTTTACCACACAACATTCACGTGATCACTTACATCTTCCACTCCTATCATCAGTTTAGCTGATGATAGCACATTTCATTGCACCCACAAAAGCACTTCTATTTCATTACCAGTGTTCATTATACCCAACAAACATCCTCTGCATCTCTCACTATCCGGCTTCCATCTGTAGCTATGCCCTATGCCCAGTACCTTCTTCATATTATTCATTCCCAGCACACCTGCATTCTATATAATATACTCACTCCCATCTTTCCTCACTGTGATTCCCTTTATCATATTGTTAGCTCACGACATGCAGGGCCTCCACAGCAGTTTGCAAAATTTTCTGCAAGAAGGCACTATGTAGTTCCAGTCCTGCCACCAGCATCCATCACAACCGCATGTTCACCCTCATCCACCACCAATGCCCAAGCCTCTTCTCTAATACTTGCATATCTGTTATTTTTACACCTTTGCCGAATCACCATGCCATTCATCACACAGTAAACAAACTGTGTAAATGCACATTTTATCATTCATTCAAGGCAAAATTCAGAATATCTTTTTTATATATAGTTTCTCATTTGATTTTAGATGTTCTATACATATATACAGATATATATACATATATATGTCTATACACACATATGTATACATATATATGCATATATATCTATATATATATATGCATGTGTATAGATATATATATAGCATTTTCCTATCTTTCCATCATAAATGTCTTGACATATGAGCATTTCTCTCTTACCATTGGCATCTTTTGAAATCCATGTGATATGTAATTCTTTTCCATTTTTCATACTAACCAAGTATTTTTGGCAGGGGAATATGTAGAAAAGGTCATTATTT
Organism: Nuphar pumila; assembly: GCF_984573655.1. Taxonomy (NCBI): domain Eukaryota; kingdom Viridiplantae; phylum Streptophyta; class Magnoliopsida; order Nymphaeales; family Nymphaeaceae; genus Nuphar; species Nuphar pumila. The sequence continues at coordinate 78,284,113 of NC_143249.1, read as the reverse complement.
AGAGTTGTAAATTCCATTTTATATGTTGTAATAGTTAGATCTTAATGAGAATTTACATTTCTTGTTTTAGATAGAATGAATGAGCATTGCAAATATCATGAATAGCTTATTTTCATGCTTTTTGCCTTTATTTCTCAAAATCTCACAATGGAGAAACACGAATGGCACGTGCACCATTTCATAAGAGGTAATTAATCCTAAGTTGATGATTTGCATCAATGGCCATAGTCAGGATGTAAACAAAACTTAGTATTTTTATCTTTTATAAAATAACACTGGATCCACACTGGATCCTTTTCAAAAAATCATCATGTTTTCTTCAAATATTTTCCTCTTTTATCAGAGTTTAGTATAAAATTAATTCAATACGTATACCAATGGCCATAGTCAGGGTATATTGAGAGTTAATTTCTTTCTAAACTCTATAAAAACACCAAAATATATTTTATTCTTCATTTGAATTTAGATATGATTATTATATAATACATTCAATGACCATAGTCAGGAGTGTATTATATCATTAATCTTATCTACATTCATTTAAAGAATGAAATATGATTTTCAAATCCCATTTCAAAAATTATTTAAATTCATTCATCATTTAGGATAGAATTGCATCATATTTCCAAAATTTCGTTTTCAAAATTCCAAGTGATTTTTTTTCTTCATTTCTCGGATCAAATCTTATTTATAAATTCAAATTCAATTCTATCTCATTTCAAAATTCAAAAATTCAATTTCAAAGTCCAATTTGACTTTAAAATTTCAAAATCATGTTTATATTCAAATTTTAATTTCCAAATCAACATCCAAACTTCAAGGTTCAATTTAACTTTGAAGTTACCTTCTATTTCAAAATCAAGTTTATTTTTCTCATCTCCAAATTCAAAAATAAAAATTTGAGATTGATTTTGAATCTCAAAACTTGACTCTTCTTAAATTTTAAATTCAATCTGGGTTTTTCAAAACCCAGATCCATCTTTAAAGGTCCTATTTGGACTTTTCAGAATCCAAATCCAAAGTTGGATCCTAATCCTAACTTGGATCCAGATTTCAAAGTACAATATCCATTTTTGGATCTCAGACTTCAGATCCAAAATCTATTCTAGGATCCAAAAACCAACTTCATCTTGGATCTTAGACTACAGATCCAAAACCCATTTTAGGATCCAGAATTCACTTCCATCTTGGATCTCAAGCTTCAGATCCATAATTCATTTCTAGGATCTAGAATCCAACTCCACTTTGGATCTCAGACTTCAGATCCAATTCCATTTTAGTATCCAAAATCCAATTTCACTTTGTATCCAGATCCCAGATCCAACTTTATTTTGGAGCTCAGACTTCAGATCTAATCCCATTTAGGGTCTTAGAAATTCAACTTCACTTTGAATCTCAGATCTCAGATCTAAATTCTATTCCTGGTTCCAAATCCGAATTCCATCCTGATTTTCAACATTAAATCTAGAATTCAATTCCATTTTAAATATTCATTTCCTCTCCTAAATCCAAGTTTAAAATTCAAATTCAAAAGTCCATTTCTGACTTTGAAACTTCATTTCTCTTTCTCTTAACTTCAAAATCATTCTTTTTCAAATTAAAGACTTATTTTCCTAACTCTGATAATTTCAAAGACTTAGAACTTCAAAAATATCCTTCCTAATCTATCCCAAGTTCTAAGTTAGATTCTACAATTCAGAAACCATTTCTTCACTCCATTATCAAATTCATCTCAGGACACTTGGAGATTTCCAAAACCCCTTTTTGAAAAGAGCATACATCCTTGCACTGCATAAGCATGATTCATTGTGCATTTAGATTTAGGATAAATTCTTAGATAATATTTAAGCAAAGCAAAAAGGCATAAATTCGATCCTTGGTTCGATTACCCCTGGTAAAGGCGCCAGGAATGGTTGAACCTCGTACCAACGAGCGAGCCCCGTCTCTCCATTTTTCCCGCAATATATTTCAAAAATTGAGGCGAGTAATTTTTTAAATATTTTCAAATCCAGGTCAAGTGAGACCCCGCAAAAGAGTTCCTCTCTCTCTTCTTTCCTTTCTTTTTCTCTTCTCTCTTCTTTTTTGTCTTTTATTTTCTCTCTTCAAAAAGGAGAAAATAGAGGTCGGAAAGGAAAAGAGAAAGGAAGAGAGAAAAATATTACGAGAGGAAAAATTTTGCGATGATCACAGAGCCCTTGCAAGCGCAGTTCAAGGAAATGGCCAAAGTAGTTAAAGATCTGCAAGCCTGCAACAAGGGCAAGAAAGTCTTCACCAGCGAGGACTTTTATGATGGCCTAGAAGGGGACGATGACCTGGAAAACCTTCCGCGAAAATTCATCAAGTTCGACGGTTCTGGCGACCCGAAAGCTCATCTCGCCACATTATTTGTTGAGTACTCAAGGTTTAAGAGGGACAACAGAGCACTATTTCTATGTTTTCCCCGCAGCTTGGAAGGAGTTGCAGCTAAATGGTATGCTGAGTATATCAACCCCATCGAGCTCAAAGAGTTCGATAAAGTAGTGAACTTGTTTATTGAACGCTTCCTATTCAACACGAAGGCGCTCCCGACACTATGTCATCTCTGCAATTTAAGGCATAACGAGAATAAGAAAGCACGGGATTTCATTCACAGATGCAGGTCAGCCTGCAATAAAATGAGGGATCCCATATCAGAAAGGCATGCCCTATCATTAATCCTCAACAATTTCTCGCAACCATTAAGAGGATTAATCTCTACTGCACCGTCTCGGACTTTCATCGAGTTGACTGAACGAGCCGAATGGCTCGAGCTGAGTGTAGAAAATGGAGTCTACGAAGGCTTCACATTCCCCAAGCATAACCCTCAAGGTGAACAGAAAAAGAAAACACATTTCACCTATTCTGCCAACAACGGACACAACAGTCAAAATCATCACAAGAGGCAGAAGAAAGATTACTGCTATGACGCAGGAAGTTCGAATAACAAAGGTGATCAGAAAGGAAAGTTTGCTCCTCAATACAGCAAGCCTCCTCAGCAGGATCAAGGGCCGAAGCTGCAGGAGAAAACCAAGCATGAAGGATGGAGCTACAACAGAAAGTTCACTCCTTTAGACCAATCACTCAAAGATGTACTCGAGTATATGCTATCAAAGGAGATGGTCAAGTTACCAAGACTGGCTGATCCCCCTGTACCCATGGGGAAGTGGAAAGACCAATTTTGCAAGTTCCACAGGACAGTGGGACATAACACTGAGAACTGCTTTGTTCTCAAGAACATCGTGCAAGACCTCATTGACAAGAATCTATTGGTAGAAGGAGAAGAAGAAGAGAAAATGGATATTCTTAACCAACCATTTTCGTCGCATACTACAGCAGTAGTATCTGAACAACCATTCCTATTTCATGAACACATCAAGCCATGTTCTGTTCAAGACCTCCATATGCAACATCAGGTGTGAGTGCTACGACAAGCAGCTCCAACTTCTAAGAAGATGGACATAATCTCAGCATTCGGCAGGATGAAAGTGTTTGAAGAGCCCACAAAGTCATCCCCCAAGTCAAAGGGAATTCCTGATTTCCTTAATCAAATCATCAAACCCAGGCCAGAAAATTCAAATCTGAAGCCTCTGACCGCTCTGTCCAATGTTTCCATTCTTGACTTGGCCAAGAATTCCCGCAAGCATCAGCAAGTACTGGATGATCTGCTTAGAAAGATTAAAGTCAAGCCCAGTACCACACCCGAAGACATGGCACAAATTGTGAACTCAGCCATGACAAATGCACCAATCACCTTCTCAGATGAGGACCTTCCAAAGCCTCATTCCTTTCATAATAATGCTTTGTACATCATCGTTCGAGTGAGAGAGATGACAGTACCCCATGTGCTGGTTGATGGAGGCAGCAACCTCAATATATGTCCTGAAATGACAGCAAAGGCATTAGGGATCAAGGACGAAGAATACATTCCAGATCCTATCACCATATATGGGTTTGACAATCATGGTCAAACAGCTAAGGGCAAGATATTCCTGGAAGTGTTCATCAATTATTCGGTGCACTCCGTCCTCTTTCATGTGGTCAATGTACCACCCACCTACAATCTGCTGCTCGGAAGAACGTGGATTCATAATGCTAATGCAGTGCCTTCCACCCTTCATCAATGTGTAAAATGGTCAAAAGGTGGAATGATTACAACAGTATTGGGAGAGGACCCAGAAGAAAGGCTCCCGCATCCCATGATCCCTCGACCGTCATTCACTGCGGATATTCCCAACATCAGGGAAAGTGAAGAAGTCAATCTCGGAGAAAGCTGAGAAATACTCCAAGCAACATCAGAACTGTCTTTGCACACTGTAGCCATGACCCGATGGAGAAGTCCTGAATTCTTCAAAATTGGAGGCCGAATCAACTACAGTGCCATCAAAGATCATCCGTTGTTCCCGCAATTCATGAAGGCAAGAAAGGGATTTGATTTACTCTTGAAGCACGGATATCAACCCTTCAAAGGATTAGGCAAGAATGAAGATGGTCGCATCGATCCAGTGGTCCAAAAGCATCGTCCCCATAGAGCAGGGCTAGGGTTTACCGGCGGAAGCTCACCAAAGAAGACTGTTTTTGTCAAAGGGGCACATTGAGAACCATTTGTTATTTCATTCTATTCTTTCCAAATAAATGTCTCATTCTATCAATGTCTTTGAATCAACTCGAAATTAATAAAATTTCAAATTTCTTTGCCTATCTGGATGCCATCTGTCTCATTTCCGTCTATCTCCTCATTTTATAATTTTAATGTCATTTTATGCATGGTTCTTTTCAAATGATTGTTTGTCTTATGATGGGCAATTTTCTCTAAATCAAATTTCTTATCCAAAATTTCAGAATGTCTTCCCGAGCAATCAAAAAGTTCGTTCTCAATTCAAAGGCCTTCCAGAAGTCGGCAACAATTCACTGAGTCAAAGCAAGTACAGAAGATAGCAAGGTTACAAAGCAATCAGATGATTATGCAGAATTTGATCAGTCTCTTCAGGAGTTACCAGAGTTCACCTCAGCTCAGAAGCAAGACGAACCATCTACTCTAGTACAAGATCCAACTGAAGATGTCAATATCGGTTCAGAGGACAATCCCATGATTCTAAAGATCGGTAGCAGTCTAAACCCGGAAGAAAAGGAAAGGCTCACTAATTTCCTCAGGCAACATGAGGAAGTGTTCGCATGGACATATGCAGATATGTCGGACCTAGACCCAAAATTAGTCGAGCATCACCTCGTTTTGAAGCCAGATGCTAAGCCAGTTAAGCAGAAGCTGAGAAAGATGGATCCCAGGATAGAACAACAAGTCAAAGAAGGACTCGGAGATTTGCTCAAAGCAGGATTTATTCGAACTATTGACTACCCAGATTGGTTAGCCAATATCGTCGTTGTTTCAAAGAAAAGCGGCAAAGTAAGGATCTGCATAGACTTTAGAGACCTTAATAAAGCGACTCTGAAAGATGATTATCCACTTCCAAGCATTGATCTTCTAGTCAACAGCACGGCAGGATATGCCATGTTTTCCTTTATGGATGGATACTTTGGCTACAATCAGATTAAGTTGGCCGCCCACGACCAGTCAAAAACTTCCTTCACTACGCCTTGGGGCACTTTCTGCTATACAGTTATGCCTTTTGGGCTAAAAATTGCGGGAGCAACATATCAACGAGCAATGGCCGTTATCTTTCACGATCAGATGCGCAAAATCATGGATGCGTATGTTGATGATATCCTCGTGAAATCCAAAGAGGAAGAAGATCACCTCGAAGCGCTTGATCAAGTCTTTAAGAGACTCATTCTTTATAAGTTGAGTCTTAACCCTCAAAAGTGTGTTTTCAGAGTCAAATCAGGCAAACTGTTGGGTTTTCTAGTCAGCAAAAAGGGAATTGAAGTTGACCCAGCCAAAGCAAAGGCTATCATCGATATGCCACCCCCAACGAATCTCAAAGAATTGCGTAGCCTTCAAGAACGCATGCAATCAATTCGGCGATTTATTTCCAACTTGGCAATGAGATGCGAACCTTTCAACCACTTGCTCAGAAAAGGAGTTAAGTTTGAATGGGGACCAGAATGTCAGCAATCTTTCGATCGTATCAAGAAATATCTTTTCAATCCTCCTATCTTGAAGCCGCCAGAATTGGGAAAACCACTCCTGCTATATATCTCAGTCAATCAAGTCGCATGCGGCGGATTCTTGGCGCAGTACAAAGATGGCAGCCTGATAGAGCACGCCATTTATTATGTGAGTAAGACTTTCATAGATTATGAAAAGAAATACTCTCAAATAGAGAAGACCTGCCTAGCTCTGGTGTGGATGTGTCAGAAGCTAAGACACTACCTACTAGCATATGAAGTCAAAATCTTATCCAAACTCAATCCTCTCAAATACATCCTAGAGCAACCTTTCCTCAGCAGGCGAGTCTCCAAATGGCAAGTCTTACTGATGCAGTATGACTTAGAATATGTCTCACAGCAATCCATTAAAGGTCAAGCAATTGCAGATCAATTGGCGGATTTTCCTCTTGCAGAAGAGGTAAAGGCCGAGGATGATTTCCCAGACGAGCAAATTTGCAATATCCAGCCATCTCTAATCTGGAATTTATTTTTCGATGGTTCCAAAAGTATGGCTGGAATAGGCATTGGGATCTTATTAGTCACTCCAGAGAAAGAGATGATTCTATTTTCTCTTAAGTTAGACTTTCAATGCACCCACAATATGGCTGAGTATGAAGCCCTGATTCAAGGTCTAAAGATTCTACTAGACTTCAATGTTAAGAGAGTGCATGCTTACGGTGACTCATTACTCGTTGTCAATCAAGTCCGAGCCGAATGAAAAGTAAAAGATCAGAAGCTATTTCCTTATCACAAAATCGTTTCAGCTCTTGTTAGCCAGTTCGAAGAATGTCAGCTCTTCTATATCAAGAGAGATTTCAATCAAGTGGCTGATAGCCTAGCCAGCTTAGGCTCCATTATGGCATTCAAGAATGGAGAATCCTGTCGCTCTTTCGAAATTGGTAGACTTGACCAACCTGCTTTCCTTCCAACAGAACAAGTAAACCAAGCTGAGCAGAAGAAGAAGCCTTGGTATTACAATATCAAAACTTTCATAGAAACTGGCGAATTTCCTCCAGAACTCTCAAAGAAAGAGCAGCAAGCAATCCAACGTATGTCTACCCGATACTTCATTATGGCCAATGTCCTCTATCATCGTGGGTTCAGTTCAAAGTATTCCAGATGTTTAGATGAAGACGAAGCCAAACAAGTCGTGTGAGAAGCACACAAAGGCATTTGTGGTGGCCACGTCGGCTACCAAACCCTGGTCAAGCAGATCGTCAGAGCAGGTTACTACTAGAAGACTATGCAGCAAGACTGTTACCGTTTCGTGAAGAAGTGTGTCCAATGTCAGATACATGCACCTTCTATTCATGCTCCAGCAACATATTTGCAATTTGTTGTCTCTCCATGGCCATTCTCTATGTGGGCCTTCGATGTCGTAGGTCCCATCACCCCTTCTGCTTTAAATGGCTACAAATACTTCCTTGCCGCAACTGAATATTTCACCAAGTGGGTAGAAGTCACCACTCTGCGCACAGTAGAAGGCCAACATGTGGTCTCTTTTATTCACAAGAACATCCTTTGTCGTTTCGGCATCCCGCATGACATCGTGTCAGACAATGGCAGTCATTTCAAGAATAAAAGGATGAAGACATTCTGCTTAAAGTTCAAAATTCATCATCATTTCTCTGCTCCTTACTATCCTCAAGGGAATGGTCAGGCAGAAGCTACCAACAAAATCCTAATTCGTATCTTGGAGCGAACCATGGAAACAGGCCGTGACTGGCATGAGAAGATCTACGATGCACTATGGGCCTACCGGACCACTATTCGCACTCCAACAAATGCTACTCCATCAGAACTGGTCTATGGAACAAAAGTAGTATTGCTGCTACATGTTCAGAAGTCCGCTTTGAAATTCGCATCACTCTTACAATTACCCCTTGATCAATACCAGCAACAGCGACTGGTACAGCTAGACTTGCTCGATGAGAGAAGGCTAAAAGCAGCAGAGCATGCTCAATCCTATCGCCAGAGAATAGCCAGGCAGTATGCGAAGTCTGTCATCGAAAGAAGATTCAAAGTCAATGATCTAGTACTTCGATCCACATCTTATCTCAAGCATCACCTGGTGGCAAATGGTCGCCAAATTGGGAAGGTCCCTATGTTGTCAAAGAAGCATTACCCCGCAACTGATATCGGCTCATCAATGCCGATGGGGTAGAATTACCAGATCCCATTAATGCTCGACACTTGAAAAAGTTCTATACTTAAAGCATCTATTCTTCCTTTGTAATCTTCCTATTTTCTTCAATAAGGATCAAACTTTCTTTTCCCAGTTACACTGGGGCATTTTAAAAAAAAAAAAATTTGTATGCAGGCAGGATAAACAAGTCTCTCATTTCACACACTCGTGCATTCATGTGCATCAATTTACATTCATTTGCATTTCAACTGCATTAATAACAATCTGGACAGTATTGGGATTTCAACAAACAATCCCATCACAATTCCTAATTGTTATTCAAAATTGAAAAACAATCATTAGTATTGAACCAAAATTCAGTTCTCGAACTGGTATATTTTCAAAAATCCAGTGCACGAACTGGTACGTTTTTAAAATCCAGTGCTCAAACTGATACATTTTCAAAATCTAATTTTCAAGTTGGTCTATGTTTTTTTTTGAAAAATTGAGTTTCGACTCGGGTTTTCTCTCAAATAATTTTCCTTTGTTGAATCGAGTTCTGACTCGTGATCTCTTTACCTTATTCGAGCTCTGATTCAAGCTCTTCATTTTCCTCTCTTGATCCGAGTTCCGACTCGTGATCTCTTTACCTCATTCGAGCTCTGATTCGAGCTCTTCATCTTCTTTTGTTGATCCAGGTTCCGACTCGAGATCTTTTTATTCGAGCTCTGACTCGAGCTCTTCTTTTCCCTTTGTTGTTCCGAGTTTCGACTCGTGAACCATTTACTTCATTCGAGCTTTGACTCGAACCATTTGTTCTCCTACGATGATCCAAGTCACTTTGACCCTCAGGGTCTGTCAATTTTTCAAATTTGACATTTTGCCAACCAATTCCCAATTTAAATCTTCGGATCATCTAATTCTTCAATTTCGACCCTCGGGTCACTCAATCTAGATCCTTGGGTCATTCAATTCTTCAATTTCAACCCTCGGGTCAGTCAATTCTCCAATTTTGACCTCAGGTCACCCAATTCCAATTTTTCAAGTTCAATTTCCAAGGTTGACCTTCGGGTCACCCAATTCTCCAATTTCGACCTTCGGGCCAATCAATTCTCAATTTTGACCTTCAAGTCACCCAATTTCGGCCTTTTGGTCAACCAATTCTCAATTTCGATCGTTAGATCATCTAATTTCAAACCTTCGGGTTACCAAGTCTATTTCAATAATTTTCGACTTGCGGGTCACCTTTGCCAATCTAGGTCGTGTTCATTCCGCCTATTGGCTCAATATCCAATTTCAATCATTTTCTCTTGCGAGAGACCCTTTTAGGGAGAGTTTGAGGGAGCTCGTTCTTTTTGCATGCTATTCAATTTGTTCACTTAGCCCCCTTTCAGGGAGAGTTTAAAGGGACTCGCGTCTTTGTGAACCGTTTGCAAAACAATTTCCAATTTCACACAGGAAACCCTTTTAAAGGGAGAGGCTCAACGGAGACTCGCTTTTCTTGTGGCCCCCCCAATTTTCCTACTAGGTCATTTTCGTCATGAAGGACCCTCTTTTTAGGGAGAGTGTGATGGACTCGTTCCTTTCATGACCCAATTTTCCGACCTCACTACTATCGGCCCCCTTTCTATAAGAGAAGCCTATTATTAGGGAGCTTTTACGAAAGCTTAATTTCTCTTCGAAAGTTCGTTTTGCAAACAACTCCTCTTCAGGGAAGAGAGGAGTAATTTCCATTTCCCATTCAGATAAGGGCTAAGCCAGAGTCTCTGTTTTTGGGAAAAAAGAGAGGAGAATTTTCGTCACGGATGTGTTGAGCCGGACCTCAAATGCTCTCTTTCAAACAGGATTTCAAGAACAATTGTGTCAATCTGTTAATCAATTACCTGTTGATTTCAAACTTTATTGCACAAATTTTACCTCAGCTTACCTTTAGCATTACTCCCAAAAGAGTGAAACTTTTGCGAAAAGAGATTCAAAATTCAAATTCTTTTTATTGGCCAACCAAAAGGATGAAGGATAAATCCTCGATATGGCCAGAAAAGAAGATTCAATGTTATTGAAAAGTCGTAGGTGATTGATATTGATAGCAGTTATGGCACATCTCTAAAGATTATTCTTGTAAAGATGAGACAGTGGAAATATCCTGAGTGCTAGAAAAGAGAGCAGTTATCCAAGCCCTGTTTCCTCAAAATCACATAAGCTGCAATTAAATATCCGCAAAGGGAATCCCTTAATTGTCATCAAGATGAAGGCGAATTAAGTGAGCAGACCCCCGGGGCCAAAGAAGATTTGAAACATCTCCAAGATGACGAAGTTTGTGACGGATCCTTCTAGGGAAAGTCCAAAGCACTGTCGAGATGAAGATAGATGTGATGAACCTCCCGACAATCCCCAAAAGATATTTAATTTCAGCTATCACCCAAAAATCTCTAACCCATGAGCCAACATCGTCGAAGAAGGATCGAAACATCTCCAAGTTGAAGGAGTTTGTAACGTACCCTTTCCAAAAGAGAGAAAGAAAAAAAAAAAGAGAGAAAGAGAGAAAAGTCAGGACATCTCCAAAATGAAGGAGAATGTAACCAAAACCCAAGAAAGCCAGAAGAGTGCAGAAGGATTATCGTGAGAGAAGCTCCTAGGATATCAAACTGCCAAGTCTATCAAGAATCTTCTTTAAATTTGTGAAATTCTATTATCAATACTCTTTCATCAATTTCTTTCATAATATTAAATTCTCTCTTTCCTGTTCATATCAAGGAAATTGATAGCTTCCTAGAAGAAGGTCAATTCGCGAGCAATTTGAATTCCAAATCTTGATTCTATGAAGTCAATCTCGTTTGGAGGTAATTCTTCAGGTAGAAAAGAAGGAATATTTTGCAACAATATGCATCATTTTCAAATACTTTGAATCAACAACAAAATTTTCAACATTTTGACAATATTTTCTAGCTATCCTGACATAAAGTGAGAGCTTGATGTCCATTTATGATACATTCTGACACCAATTTCTAAATCCCTCTTAAGGACTTGATTCCTTCCCTTCTTTGAGAGCGTGAGCTCTCAGATTTGCACACTTCCCAGTGTCCCCACTGTCCCACCATAGACAGTCCTATTTCGGTTCGAGGTTGAACCACCAATCATTTTCTCGCAAAAGGCTAATTCAAAAGCTGATTTTAGTCTCAGAAATGAGGCACCCAAGATCAATCCCTTTTCAAGCTTTAGGGACCCCATTTTCCTTTCTTTTTGCAAAACCCTTGTCGGATTTATTGTGCAAAATCCGAAGGTCCCACCATGGTCTCTTCTTTCGAGGATTTCATCCATTTTCCGCCAGATCAGGATAAGGGTACAAACCTGAGCCTCATTCAAAGAGGTATTTCATTTTCCGCCCAATTAGGATAAGGGTATAAACCTGAGCCTCCTTTGATGAGGTATTTCATTTATCGCCCAATCAGGATAAGGGTACAAACCTGAGCCTCCTTTGATGAGGTATTTCATTCTCCGCCCAATCAGGATAAGGGTACAAACCTGAGCCTCCTTTGATGAGGTATTTCATTCTCCGCCCAATCAGGATAAGGGTACAAACCTGAGTCTCATTTCTATGAGATATTTCATTCCCCAATCAGGTTAAGGGTCAAACCTGAGCTTCATTCCATACGAGGTATTTTCTGCCCATCCAGGTTAAGGGCAAAAACCTGAACTTTACTCTCATAGAGTCAATCTTTCCTCTTTATTCCACATCTCATATCTATCATCTTCACCGGACTAATATATCTATACCCAGTCAGATCCTTCTAACTGGGGCATTGTTTTTAGCCTAAATTTGGTGTGTTTTTCTTTGCCACTAAGCTCGGCCACAAGCCGACTTAGTAGCAAAGAGGGGCATCTGTAAACACCCCAAATTTTCACTCACCTCCCCGACATTTCCACCCAGCATCATCATTCATCCTTTGAGATCACTGGAGGGCAAAATGGTCAATTTTTTAGCTCAGAACTTGCAAAAGTCCAAATTTCATCTGCAACTCTCAAAATTTCTCTATTTTAGCTCAGATGTTCAAAATTCTACTCCTAACAGGAGACTGGAATCTCCAAATCCTGATTCAAGATTACATTTCAGGAAGCATGCCATTGCATAGCATTGCATGAACATTTCATATCACTGCACTGCACAGCATGTCATTTCGAGGTCCAGAACTCTCGATTTCAAAACCTTCAATCCAGATTCGAATTTCAACTATTTTCAAAATCGATTCCAAAACCCTGGGTCTTCAAAATTATTAAGTCTTCCCATTTTACCCCCAGGACTCTAAATTTCAAAATATTTCCTCAGGAAAATGATCTGGATAGTTTTCAATATAGACTTCAGACACTTCATCTCAGATTTTACCCTTTTGTCAGCAATTTCCAATATCATTCTTTTGTAAAATCACCCCACAGGGACCAAATCCTTTCAAAATGTCTGTTTTGCCAATTGGTCCAGATTTTTATGAAAATTCCAAAAAGAGGTTTACTGTCTTGTCCTTATTTCAATAAAGAAGCAATGTGGGACCCACCCTGAGGTGGTGCCACATAGGCTTTTCTTTTGAAAAACCTGAATTTTGAAAAAAACCCTAAAATATAGGAGCCTTGTCCCTGGATTGGCGCCACTTGTCTTTTTCTCTCTCCTCCCATTTCCCTGCCATGTGTCAGCGTGGGGTTCACCTAGAGGTGGCGCCACATGTCATTTTCTCTCTCTTTCCATTTCTTTGCCAAGTGTCAGTGTGGGGCCTCTTTAAGATGGCGCCACATGTCCACCATCTTCACCATGTGCCATGTGTCATTCCAAGGTCACCATGAGATGCCAAGTGTCATGTGCTGCCCTGTTCAGAAAAAGTAAAGCTTGTCTCCTCTGAGGTGGCGCCATTTGAAGGGTGTCTCCTGCAGAGGACACATGTCAATCTCTCCCTTCTTTAGAAAATGCAGACTGACACATGTCTCTCCTTACTTTTCTCAGAAAAGTAGGTGACACATGTCACTCTTAGCTTCCTTCAGAAAAAGTAGAGGACACGTGTCACTCTTAGCCTTCTTCAGAAAAAGCAACCATTCAAAAAATTCAAACAAGGCCTAGGTGGCGCAAATGTTGATTTTCATCCATAAAATTATTTTATTTCATTTTTTTTTGAGGTGGTGCCACATGGTTCTTCTCCTTCTCTTCCCTTTCGCCACATGTCACTACAGGATTTCCCAGAGATGCTGCCACATGTCCACCCACCAGTCCTCCAGAACGAACCTCATTTGAATTTCAAATCTACCCTGAGGTGGCGCCATTTGAGAAGACTCCTCCAGCTAGCTGACACTTGTCAGAAGCAGAGCCATCCTGAACCACCACGTGTCCAAATCCCTCTGCATCAGAAAGAGTGGAAGCAGCCCTCCTCTAAGGTGGCGCATTTGGCTTCCTCTGCTCCTGTCCTCCTGCCACATGGCAGCGTGGAGCCACCCTGAGGTGGCGCCACATGTCAGCCTCTGCTCCCTCCAGAAAAAGCAAAAATTTGAATGTTCAAACTCCTCAGAGGTGGTGCCACATGGCATGCTCCTCCTTCTTCTAGAGTCAAACCTCAAACCCCCTTTTGAGGTGGCGCCATTCCAGAACCCCACTTGGCTTCAATTTTCATTTTTTGTTTTATTCAAAATAAAAGATAGTCCCATGAGGTGGCGCCATATGAGAAGCTTCAGAAAAGCAAAGTTTGAATTTTAAAAACCCCAGGCAACCCCCTCTGAGGTGGCGCCATTTGAGAGACTCCTGCAGAGAAAATCAAGCTAAGTTTGAAATTTTTTAAAAATCCCCTGCTGAGGTGTCTCACCCACAAAATTCTCATTTTTCTATTTTCTTAAAAATCCAAGTGGCATGCCCTGAGATGGCACCATATGGAGGGCTCAGATTGAGCCTGTTTGAAATTCGAAAATCTCAAAAAAATGCTACAAATACAAGGTCCCACGCCCAGCTGAAGAGAGAGCTCCCTTTGGATTTAGCATTTTCACTCAGAGTTGCCCTACTACACGATTTTGAGGTTCTTAATTCACACCCCCCTTGGGCTCAATTGAGAGGGTTCATTGAAGCACCAACCTTGCTCGCACCACTTCCAATTTGATCTAGGCGTGGATCGATTTTCGTGAACCCTCGGAAGCCCGAATCGAAGGATGAAAGAAGCCGTTGGTAGCCGTTCATTTCGGGAGTTCCAAAGCTGCAATAAAACACAAAGTGCACTTCTATCCCTATTGATTTCATTATAGTAATATCCTTACCCGATTCGTATTGTCGTTTTGAAGAAAGAGCTCATCCGAGGGATGGATCGAGCTATTCTCGTAAAATGACACATAGCAAAAGATGTTTTCATGCTTTCTTGATTACATTTCTGCATTCCATCATGTTCATGCATTAAAATAAGTTAGATTTATGTTTTATTTCATTAAAATAGTATGCTCCATGAATTTATTTAATATTTCATGCATTCAGCTTCATTTAGGTAACTCCCTATTTTTGTCAGTCAGTCCACACATCATTTCATGCATTTATTTTTCGTTACAAATGTTGAGAAAATCATAGTAGGCTCCTTTAGATGTCCCTAACAATCTGTCAAAAATTCGGAATGATTTGAATTTTTTTACTACTGTAAAAGTTCAAAATGGTAGATCGGGTTTTGTTACCCGGGATACGTTTTGGAAATTTATCTCCGACTTGTAAAATTAAGATCTCTCTCATATGAGGTTTGATTTTTTATAATAAAAATGTCCTGAACTCGGGATGATGTCTAGTATTTAATCTTATTTTCTGAGATGTTTCTAAAATTTTTTGATGTCTGAAAAAAATCCAAGAGTTTGGGACACGTGTCAGAGCCTGATTTAGGCCTCTAAGACTTTGGATCAACTTAAGTCGATGTGTTCTCTTCGAGTATTGTTCCAAATCCAAATCTGTAAAAAGTGAATGTCATGTTAGTGGTGTCCTCTATTTGCATCTGAAATTTTATGATTTTTAGAACAATCTTAATATCAGTTTCGGATTTTTCTTGTCAGTCTTCTGTTTTGTTATATTTGTCTGCTCTGTTGGTTTAGGCTAGTAATGTCGTAATTTTATCTCTGTTCCTGTTGATCAAATGCACAAATCATGAAAATGAAAGTTGTTCTGCATCTGTCATTAGTTTTTCATTTAAATATCAGAAATTTCCATGGTCAGCTGCTATTTCTTTAGCAATTTTATATCAGATCAGGTCAATTTTACCTCTGTCAGAGCGAAATTCCTGATACCGAACTCACCATAGTTCAAATCCCGAGGCTGTAAAAGTCAAAAGTGTTTAATTTCATGTACTTTAGCAGTTTGCAAAATATTAGATGTTTCTATAGTGAAATTTTTGCATTATCACATTAAGTGTTACATTTGGTTCAGGCCCATAGGCGAAACTCGCCCATTTTAGGATTTTCTATAAACTTTCGCATTCAAACCATGTCATTTCATGTGTTTTAGCATTCTAGGCTGTTTATAAGGGCAGAGAGATGCTCCATACCGAATTTGACAGCATTTGGAATTCGTTTGATGCCCGGTTTAATCGTATCATCAAAACAGGGCCCCGCGGGACCCTGATCCAAGCGAAATTCGTTAATTTTGATGCATGGCAGCATGTCAAAATTCTGATTCTACGGTCCTAATGTGTTTAGCAGCATGTCACCATGCCTCATACTGCATTTCATCATCATTTGGTTCAATTCAAATTTCAAAATCTCAATTTTACCTTCAAAAACCCTGATTTTGAAAGGTATAACTTCAATATTAGGGGTATTTTAGTCATTTTGACCATAATTTCGAATTTCAAACTATTTCTTACTGAATTTCTTGCATTTACATCATTTCAAATATCAAGAAAGCATGAAAATAGGGTTTATATCCAACTCAGTCCAATAATTTTAGAATATTATTGGAAAATCTTGGAAAAACCCACATATTTGAACTAACCCCATTTCAAGTTTGCCAGGGACATTCAAAAGAAGGAGCTGAAGTTTGAAATTTCATTTTTTTTCATTTAATTAGTGATGTAATAATGTAAATTTTGGAATAAGATGTTTCATTTTCTGCTTAGACTAGGATGCATATCATATAGTTTGAATTCATGCAATATCCTGTTTACGTGATTCATGCATTTTATTTCAAAAGCACTATGGATGTACACGAATGGCACGTGCATCAACTCTTAGGGAGTTGATGAACTCGGTGGAGTCCATATTTACGGCTCTAGTCGGAATATGGACGAAACTCAGATTCAGCATCTTCCTACCAGTCACACTGAGCCTACACTCTTAGGCTATCTTCTAAAATTTCACTGCATGCCTTCAATTTTATAAAATATTTTAGAATTAACTAAGTAAATTATAAACATATTCACGGCCATAGTCGGAATATGTGATGATTCTGCTTAGTTTAATCCTAAAATTGCATATTTTCCTAAAATAAAAAGGGTTTTTCATAAAAAGGCATTCATCCACTCATGTCATTTGCATCATGGTATCATTTGCATTTCTCATGATTTTCTCAAGAAAATTCTATTATAAGGAAATCGATTTCTCTAGAAACTCTGAAAATTTTCAAGGTTGGATTTCCCAAGTCAAGTTTTCCCTGGAAAATATTCTTTTCTTAAGACTCATTTTCAAAAGGAGTTCCTCATCTTTGTCAAGAATCAAAATCGATTTTTAGATATTTCAAGGACAATGCTCTCAGGATTTCAATTTTCTAAGTTTTGATTTCCCTTCTCCAAAGAGCTTTCCAATGAATTTCAATCATTTTCCAAAGAAAATTTTTAAGGTTAGAGTTTTCCTGACAAATGCTTTCCTTTTCAAATGTTCACCTTTTCTCAAGAATTACTTCTACTTTCCCAGGATTATCAACCTTTCATGATTTTCCCGAATCTTTACAAACTTTCTTGAGATTTCAAATCCTTTTATCAGAATTTCCTAATAAATTGATTTCCAATTTTCCTTAGAAACATTTTCCAACTCCAAAAGCATTTTTCAAGCATACATCATGTTTTCCAACTTGCATTTTACAAAATTTGATAGCACATGCCTGAATTCTCTGTGCATTTAGGACAGAACACAATTTCGATGATTTAACTAAGGCAAGCACATTTTTGGTCCTTGGTTCGATTACCCCTGTTAAAGGCGGCAGGAACGGTCGAACCTCGTACCGACAGGTCGAGCCCCATCCCATGGATTTTCCCGCTATTTTAAAAAACGGAGGCGAGTATTTCAAAACAATTTCCAAAATCCGGTCAAGTTTGACTCACGGAAGCATGTTTTCCTTTTTCTCTCCCGCAAGGGAAGGGAAGACGGAAAATTTTCGCGACGATAACACACCCTCATGATGAAGCCTAGGCTCCATCATGAGGGGCGTCTTTTCCAAAAGAGGGCTATGGGGCTGGCGCCCCATGGCAAAATTGTAATGTTTTCAAAAGATTTCAAATCTTTAAAACCCATTGGGCACGTTGGGTGGCAGCCAAGGGCGCCCCCTTGTAAAATCCCAAACTTTTAAGGCTTTTAATGAATGGCGTTTTTGAAATTCTGCAAAATCTTTTTTGAAAGACCAACATGCATTGGTTGTTGGGGGGCATGGAGCTCCCCAACCCTCCATCTTAGAGGGATCAAATCCCAGCCGTCCAACCTTTTTCCAATACCTATAAAACCCTTACAAAAAAAAACAGGTCCCCCCTTTTTGCTTTGGGCAATTCTTCTTCTTCACTTTCTCTCATTCTCTCTCTCTCACTAACTCCCTCTCTTTCCCTCTCATTTGCCTTCATCCTCCATCGGTGGGAGCTCCAAGCTTGGTGTGTATAGCTGCAGCACCTACCTCATCTCCAGCTAGCTAAGGTGAAGACTCACCTTCTTTGTCCACTTACGTATCTACATGAAGCCATTGGCGCCTTGCATCGATGCTTGCAAGCCCAAGTGGCAGAATAGTTAGAAAAAAAATGCAGTTTTGATTATTGAATCCCCATTGTTTCATAAGTTTTTGTATTGTATGTTCTGGAAATAGATTTTCCTTTTTGATTCCTACATTGACGTTTTTGGTCTTGTTCATTTGCTTCTCCTACACATGATTAGTTGTTCATTTTCCATGATAATGCTGCTATGCCATTGTTTTCCTTTGTTTGTTGATTTATTTCATGGCATCCTCATCATAGGGGTGTGCTGGACCGAGCTGGGCTCGTCCAGCTTACACCCAACCCGACAGCCTCCTTGCATTTCCTTTTTCTCGTTTCTTTTTTTTTTGCATTCTTTTTTTTGGGTTTCGGCTAAACCCAGTCCCAGCACAATGGGACTGGGGTTGCAGCCTAGCCTTGGGCGTGGGTCACTATGTGACCACTTTCTTGAAGACGTGCGAAGGTCAGGCTGTTGATGGTTGAGGTGTTAACCTCTGGTGTTTCTTTTAGTTATGATGTTCTTTTTTTTTTCGGTTTTCCCTTTTGAGAACCCGGACTGGAGCTAGCTGGGCCGGCTTTAGGCGTGCCCAGCATACACTCTTAGTTGCTGTGAACTGAGCCCTGGGGCTCTGGTTCACGCGGGCAAGAGTGGCTCGGTTTGGTCCAGTGGACCCAACCCCCCTTTGTCCACCCCCTTTCGCTCCAAGATGGAGCTGGCGCCACCCGGGTAGTCGGTGCATGCGCATAGGGATTGGCCCTAGCCTTGTTTTTTTTTTGTTGTGACTATGTTTTGACTAGACCCTTCGGTTCAGGTCTGAACCGAGGTTCAAATCTGATGTGTTGACCGCCTGGGCATGGCACAAGGTGCCAACCTTACCTACCCTTTCGTGGGAGCCGAATGGAGCCTTGTGGTGCCAAGCACCCAGGCCCTTTTCATTCGGCCATTGTGGGTTGCATGCAGGTCCGAACCAAATGGTTCAGACCTATGCAGATGTTAGAAACCAGGCTGGCACTTGGTGCCAGCCATGGTTTTGTTTCAAGACGGGTCGGGTGCTAGCCGAATGGTGCTGGGCACCCGGGCCACGCTAGCTGACCCTTACGGGTCCGAGTCTGAACCAAGGAGTTCAGACCTATTGCTGGCTAACCGCCGCCAGGTCTTATAGATCAGGCTGTTTGGGTCCAGCTCCTTGGGCTCAACTCGCGGACTTAGCCACGGTTGCCTTTGTCGAGGCTGGGACCAACCCCAACCGAACACCTTGGCAGGTAGGGCCCAAACCGTGAGTTGGACTAGACCTGGGTGGTAGGCACGACCGTCTGGTCCGTAGGACCAGACTACCCTTAGCTAGAGCTTGTTGGCAGCAAGTGTGTGTGTGGACCTTCGTTTTGGCACACTCGCAGCCCGTTACGCCATTAATTGCGGCAGATAACCCCTTAACACTATCAAACCAGTCCGCACCAGCTGTGATCCGAACCATGGTGGGTTTGGGTTGACCTTTGACTTATCCCGCACCCTCTCATTAGTTGATTAGGGTTTGGCATAAGTATTCATGCCTCGGGTTTTAGAGAATTCGATATGTATATGTATATATATATATATGTATATATATACATATATCTATAAATATATATATGCCAGTGTACATATATAGACATGTGTTTTGGTGCGAATGAGTATGTGTATATGTACATATACGTATATATATATATATGTATACAAGTAAGGTCGTATCTTAGTGCGTGCAATGACATGGGAACACGTATGTAAATACGTATACATATAGGTATAGCTAAGTATACACCTACTTGTCAAATACTCAAATGATTACTTGATATGACTGTATGGACACGCGACACTCCGGTGTACTGTCCTCGTGTTTTCCTTAGTTGTTTCCACTTTCTGAACTAGGTAGGAGTTACATATTGTGGCCCTGCGTTCGTTTTGGCAAACAGTTTGTTGCGGGTCCGCGGGCACGGCACCCCGAACCGTGGCAATGCCAATGTAATCCCCATTAGATGGGTT
Source organism: Nuphar pumila (assembly GCF_984573655.1). Lineage (NCBI taxonomy): Eukaryota > Viridiplantae > Streptophyta > Magnoliopsida > Nymphaeales > Nymphaeaceae > Nuphar > Nuphar pumila. Next base: position 78,263,910 of record NC_143249.1, on the reverse strand, counting down.
ACTTCAATATCACATTCGACACGTAAGTGTGTCATGTTGCGTAAGGAAGATCCTTATGCCTTGAGTTACGTACAATGCCTAGTTAAAGAACCCCGACGAACACTATTGCAAATCCACATATTGGTAACTTTGTTGAATTACAAGTATAGTTGAAATATACTTGCTTTGAGTCCGCAGGCGCGACACCCCATACCGTGGAAATAGCTAATGTTATTCCCATAAGACGAAATATCCAAGATTCGCTTCAAACACCTAAGTGTGTTGAACCACGTGTAATGGTCTTTTGGGTCGCAATTGCATCTTCCCTGCAAGAGCAACGATCCACCTTGGGGAAACCAATGTTATTCTCATTAGACAGGATGATTGGTTAAATTCAATTTCAAACCCTTGAGTATGAAAATGTTGATAAATGCAATCATAACACTGAAGTATGTAATATAGTGCAGTTTAATATCATGTAATGCCTTTGTGGTTATACTTGTGCAAAAGATAGAAATTGTGATACTCTTACACTTTGCACTTGACACATCTTGACACAGTTGTGAGTATTACGTACCCTGAGGAGGTACATCGCTGAGACATTGGTGAGCGCATTAGGTGCACTTACCTTATGTAATGAAAAGAGAGAAAATTGAACACCATAGGGTATGAATATTGAAATGATTTATCGTGGGCTCAGTTGGAGTCTTCGAGCAGTGGGCCTTATGTTGTGTGGACTCTTGTGTGATATACCCTAAACAGAAAATAAATAATATGGTGTTTTGACTGCTTTCACGAGCCGTGTGCTCCGTTGGCCGTGTGAGGCTGAGCACGTGGATGGGCAGGCCAAGTCCTCGTTATGCATACCCTGCGGGGACCACGAGGCAGATTCCTCGTTGTGAGGTATGATTGAACATGAGCCTTAAGAAAGATAAACCTGCTTCGCCCCATTCACAAAATGGTTCACCTTGGGAGAGGGTGGATGGTATAACCCTGAGTGACTTGTCGTTACTACGACACGTGTTTGACAGGAGCTGTAGCGTCCTTTGGCCTCCAGTCACTCAGAGTCAGGGAGGTCGAGGTTGCCTTCTTAGTATGGATTGCAATCCTTGCCTATGCGAGTGTTTTCTCCTAGCCGTGTGCTGCTCGCATGTGGTTGACTTGGTCTGTAGCTTCCCCGGTTACCACACTAGACTTGTAATAACAGACGCCGGGTGCATGTCTCACAGAATGCGAGGTTTCCTTCGCGTACCCGAAGGAGTAATCAGAAGAACTTAAAGACTAACCAATCAGCTGACTTACTGTAGTTATTACTTCCCTTCTGCTGTGGACTCTACTCCAGTTGCTTTACTTGTTTCAGTTGTTACTTGGTTACTTTGCTGCTCAGTACCTGTTATAGTTGTTGCTACCTTGAGCACTTGATTTACAGTTACTGTTGCTTCCTTAGTTACTTGCTGCTCAGTTAGTTGCTTTCTCTGTTGCTATAGCTTGTTGACTAGTACTTGTCACCTTACTCTTACCCTTCACAGGCACTTACACTTGTTAGCTTTTTTGCTTTTCATATATACATGATACATGTATATTTGCTTGTGGTTGTTTCTTCACCACCTCGCAAGAGGACTGACCCCGTTTTATGGGGATGTAGGTGACGAACAGGTGTAGTGCGGATGCGGTGATACACGGTGGAGGCTCAGAGGACCCACACACTTGACCTGCAGATCCTGTACCTGGTGGTTTTGGGGGTTTTGGTTGTTGTTGGGATATATTCTCAGTTTTGTACCTTTTGTACTTACTTTTGTAAACTCTTTAAACTGTTGGGGTGTCTCCCCTTTTTACTTCACCGTTACACTTTTGTACACACCGTTGGTTACACTGTTTCCACTTGTTGCACTTATCTGTGGTGGTCGCCCAGACTTGCGGCTTTGTTGTCTTTATTCCCACACCTGCTTTCCGCTGATTTTCCACTTAAACCCTTTCAAAAAAAAAATCCTGGAAATTCCAAGTTTTCCAAAGTCGGGGTTTGGGGCGCCACATTATCGCCTTCATCATGCCTCTATAGTAAGCCTCCTGCACAGCTTCACTGTATTTTAGTCTCATACCCCAGCTATTATTCAGCATTATGCACATTTCCAGCATCTATAGCAACATTGTCCAGTATACAGCGTTTAGCACCCACCCACTGCCTTCATACTATGGCACCTCCATTCACTCCCTCATAATCACACTTTTACAGAACCATCTTGCTACCTATCTGCAACTCTCTTTACTGCCATATGCCCTCTTCAGCATATACATGTTTCTATTCCCCTGTCGCCACCCACATTCTCCTACATTATCACAATGCCTTTGCTGATGCTCCATCTCCCACACTTAACTCCTACTCCACAATCCTGCCATATCACTCGTATATACCATATCATCTGCATATTTTCATCTTATCAGTTTACCACTGAAAAGTTTCACTCATTGTTGTCACTGCAACTAACATCTCACCTTCATTACGTTTTCATATAGTACCTATTCCTATCTCATTCCATCACCTTCTTTACTTCACCATCACTCTCCACCTACAACAGCAGCCATTCCAACCATCCTCTGTATCGCATCCCAGTCACCACTGCTGTCACACATTGCTTATAGCAGCACCTCTTATCCAATGCCATTTGCAGCTTCCAGTCACCATCAGCATGTTATTCATGCCTCACCCTATCCGTTGTACCTATCAGTCCACCACATCCCCATTAGTTCTTGCTGCCATTCTTCGCACCTTGTTACCCAATTCAATACAGCACATATCTACTCTATGCTTGCATCTATAGTTGTTTATATAGTCATAACATCTCCTTTCATCTATTGCACAGTAGCCTTACACTCTGCTGGACCTTCATATCCCAGCCCCATCATCGCTCACAACACTCCAACAACTGCCTTCACTACATGTTCTTCCATACAAACTCCACTCTTTATGCCATTGTTGTGCCACATAGCAGTAAAAACCCCTGCACACCAGCACTTACTTCACCAACACCTCCAGGTTTCCTGCAACATCCACATTTTCTGCTGCACCACTGTCACTCATACCCTTGTACGTCCTACGATGCTTTTCATAGTTTTTGGTGCATATGTACTTAGCCCTCTCATTGGTATACACATTAGTCCCATTCGTACATTGTAGATTCTTGCTCTTCATCTTAAAAGCATTGTCATAAGTAGTTTTTAATAGTATAAACATGTCATTTCATGCATAATCTGGGCATCCTCATATATATATATATATATATGCATACATATATATATATATATACTCTCAATAACCTATGTGTGGCATTTAGAGGTGGTGTAAATATTTTCTAATCAATTATATGTGTCTCATCATACAATATGATATCTTTGGCAAGATGCATCTTTGTGCTAACTCTGCTTTTGCAGGAATCACAGAAGGTTCAGACTTCTTTTCTAAGATTAGAGATTGTTGACATTTTCAAATTTCGAGGTCATAATGTGAGGGATTCTAATGAGAAATCTATATCTCCTGTACTATATTAGAATGTATGAGCATATACATTTCTCTAGAATTGCTTGTTTTCATATCATTTTTCTCTTTATTCCAAAAAATTCACGAATGGGAACACGAATGACACGTGCACCATTATAATAAAAGGTGATTAAATCCTAAGTTGATGATTCACATCAATGGCCATAGTCAGGATGTGAACAAAACTTAGGATTTTCATCTTTTATGGAATGACATTGGGTTCACACTGGATCTCTTTCTAAAAATCATCATATTTTTAAATATTTTCTTCTTTTATCAGAGTTTAACTTAAAATTAACTCAAAATATATATCAATGGCCATAGTCAGGATATATTGAGAGTTAATTTCATTCTAAACTCTATAAAAGCACCAAAATATGTTTGATTCTTCACCTGAATTTAAATATGATTATTATATAATACATTCAATGACCATAGTCAGGAATGTATTATATCATTAATCTCATTTACATTCATTTAAAGAATAAAATATGATTTTCAAATTCAATTTCAAAATTATTTAAATTCATTCATCATTTAGGATAGAAGTGCATCATATTTTCAAAATTTCTTTTCAAAAACTCCAAGTGATTTTGAGTATCTTTTCTCAAAATAATTTTATTCTATAGATTCAAATTCAATTCTATCTCATTTTCAAGATTCAAAAATTTGATTTCAAAGTCCAATTTGACTTTGAAATTTCAAATTCATTTCAAAACTTCAAAAAATTCCAATATAAATCAAACTTCAAAGTTCAAATCAACTTTGAGATTCCAAATTCATTTTCAAAATTCAAAATCAAATCAATATCTCAAAACCAATTTTAAAGCTCAATTTAACTTTGAAATCTCTGATTCATCTTCTGATTCCAAATTCAAGCTTCAAATTCAAAAGTCCAACTTGTCTTTGAAATTCATCTGTATATTCAAAATTCAATTGATAATTCTAATCAAATTTCAAAACTCAAATCAATTTTGAAATTCCAATGTTTAAGATTCAAATTCAAATTCAAATTCAACTC